>NW_004567116.1:20508282-20592040 GCF_000260355.1 Condylura cristata | reverse complement strand
GTCGATCTGCCTGTTCTGCTCCCTACTCTGTCTCTGGTGAAGCCTCTCACTGCCCCTGAGCCTCTGGCCTGTACCCCAGTTCTGTATGAACCAATAAATAAATCTTAAAAAAAAATGTTTTAATTGAAAAAAACACAAAAAATAAGTAAAACAATAATCTGTGGAGTCCCATTATCTAGAGCATTTGTAGTGGGAGCTGTTGTCATTGTAGGAGGGCTGGTAACTCTGCATGATTCTCTCTCCATGGTTGTCCTCATGCCCCTCTCAGAAGGGAGGGCTATGTCGAGCTCCCTCAGACAATGCTCATCACTGGGAAGATGCTATATGAAAAGAAAGAAAGGGAAAGAACATTTTTTGAACACCTGCTGAATGTGGCCTTGGGACCTATTTCATGGCATTTCTTTTAATTTTGCAATCATTCTCTGAGGTAGGTATTTGCCCTTTTCATATGCATAGAAAATAGGCTTAGAACAATTAGGAGCTAGCTCAAGGCCACACAGTGAGTGCAAAGCAGAGATGGGATTATAGAGTCAGCAGAAGTTCAACTTGATCCTTTAATAATAGGGAGATAACTTGGAGAATCATGCAGGGCAGGGATTTCACAAAAGAAGAATTGAAGGAATATGTAGTCTCTGTGTGGAGCAGAGAGAAGAATGGAGGTAGTGGGAGATGGTTGAAAGATGAAGATAGCCGTGGATAGCTCTGTTCAACCACACTGCTACAGATACAATGTCAATGCAATTTAACTTCACAGAGTTCTGGCCTTTTAGGTCATCACTGAAGAAAAGAAACTTCTGGGCCATTGCTCTATGCTCCACCTCCTAGGTAATAAAGAAAAAGAAACATCCTTCTGTGTTTAAATTAAAATGAAAAGCTATTTCATTTCAGTCACTCCTGATTTCACCTGTCAAAGGATAAACTTTCTCAGAACTGGGGAAAATGAATAAAACTCAGCAAAGATCACTAAAGAACTCTAAAATTGAAAGTGTTTCAGTGATATCTGTGGGGGAAACACATACACAAATCCTGGTGACCTCTGGTTAACTGGAATCAAAACCATCTCACTCTGGGGAATGAAATATCTTGAAGCAATTCACATATATAATAGTAACTGGCAAACAACATAGGCAATGGGGAAGCTGACATAATGTTAAAATTGCTAATGAGTATGAACATCTTTCTCAGGTACCCAGAATGCTTTAGCTCATGTAATCAGCACATTAACTCTATATATATGGCAGGTATGGTGTTGACAAACCTAACTACTACAATATAATTATAATTAAAACAGCAACTTGTAATTTGTTAGTGTATGCCTTCTTTTTTCTAGAATATAAATTTTATGAGGGAATAGACTTGAAGCATCCAATTCTTGATGTTCATATGCTTTTACTCCTAGTTGGTGCTTGATAAATAAGCATCCTGAGAACAAGCATAGCACAGTCCCAGATTCACATTCAGATTTTCTGACGTTAAGGTAAATTTTAGGCAATGCCATCAGGGACTCAGAGTGACAATTCACCCCATTATAATTGGCTCCAATTTACCTTGAGCATGCCTTAGTTGCCTGACCAATCTTAACATATTTCCTACCTATGAGATGAAGTGCTTGGGATTAATGACCCATGATGTTCTCTGAAACTTTATGTATCTTGAATCTGTGAGTGTTAGTTGGGTTGAGTTGAGTTCACCTTAAGAGAAACAGAACCTTATATGTGATATGGGTTCCAATGTTAACGATTTTTTTCTCTGATCACAGAGGACCACAATAAATCCAGTAAAATTAGGCATTTATTACTTTTGGTATATTTTATTGGAAGTAAGATCTGTCTTCATATCCTTCATACTGTGATTTATGACCACTTTGGTGATATTGGGCATCTTGAATTTCTAGTTCTCTATTTGTTAATAATAATAATGTATAATAATAGTAATAAGAATAAAATCTAACATGAATGGAGTGCCAGTGTTATAGACTGAAGTATGTCCCTCTCAAATTCATACACTGAAACTTAATACACTACTAAGCATTTTAAAGAAGTCCTAATGAAAAGGATTAGACTCTATATAAACAAAATAACTCAGAAGGAAAAAGACAAACAAAACAAAGGAACAAGAAAAGCAAAGTCCTTTGTTCCTTAAGCCATGAGAAAACTACCATCTGTGACTAGAAGCAGACTCTCACAGCACCTTGATCTTGAACTTTCCAACGTTCAAAAGCATAAGAAATAAATTTCTGTTGTTTATAATCATCTAGTCTATAATAGTACATTATAGCAATCCAAATGGACTAAGCTAGTGTTATGTAATCACTTTATATTTTCAATCAATCTGAGTTGTAAAACAACGCTAAGAATCAGATTTTTTGATTGTCAAAGTGACTATGGAGATACAGATTTTGAATTAACTTGTCAGGGTCTCATATCTTAGAAGTGTTGGGAAAAGGAATAGAAGTGATTTCTCTGACCTGATGATTTAGCCTTTTGTCATTAAATTTATGGCTTTTGATATGTTGTGTTTTCTGAAGTGCACTTGTCTTTTGGAAAGTCTGATGAAAATTACAATGTCATTTTCCTAGAAAAATAAGTATAATTACATCGCTCAATATTGTGGAAGCAATGTCAAAGATTTCATAAATGTCCTAGAGGTAGCATTTAAAAAAATCAGTAGGATAAAAAAAAAATCAGTAGGATAAAGGAAGAAAGAAACCTCCTCCCTGCCCCACATCTGAGATAGATTCTTCCCAAAAGTACCTTCTAGACTGGACTTTCATAAGTCCATGAGGAAAGTCTTTACCAGAGGTCACAAGGAATATAATTAAACTCTTTTACTGAAATGTTCTGTATTCTAAGGGCTTGGTTATACTGAGGGCCAAAAACAGTCTTGCCTGCCTGTAGGCTGGAGGATTCAGCCTGGTTGCTGATTGCCACCATTGTCACGAGTTTCCATGTTTGCTCCAAGTTCTCAGATTTCTGTTTTTCAAGTTTAATTTGCCCGGGACATTGCAGGAAGAGAAACCGTGGGGGCATGATTAAAAGCATATGGCGTATGAGTTGGGGAGGGGGAACAGAGAGCACAGCAGGAGAGAGGAGGATTGCTAAATTGAGTGTTTCTAATAAAGGAGAGTGGGAGAGTATTTGCTGCTTTTGCTTGGGCTAAACTGTACTGTGTAATACTCCTCTCTCTTGCCCTCCAGACCTGGGAGTGTAAAAGAAAGAGTGTTAGGGTACTGTGATGTGAGGGTGTCTGGTTATCTCACCTGAATATATACTTACATATACCTTCCTGCAGTGCTGTCGCATATTATCTAATGACAGAATGACTAGATATGTAAAACCTCCCATTAAACATAAAGGCAGTGATGGTTCCCAAGCCTGACCTGGCATCAGAGTTTCCTTGGGAATGTCCTGAGAATACTCATAAATGCCTCCCTCAAGATTCACTAAATCAAATTCTCAGGGGAGCTACCATTTTCCTTTAACTCTGCATATCACTGCGGTCTCAGTTATCCCACCAAGTATTGGTATTCTTTAAGATTACAAAAAAAGTCTAAATGGATTCCCAGGATGTCACTGCTATAAAGGAACTTAATGCCCACAACCAGTGAAAACGGTGGGGTTTTGGCTGCCTGGAGTTCATTCTACCTTTTTTTGATTACAGCACCATGTTTTTGTTGTTGTTTTTTAAAGATTTATCTATTTATGCACACAGACCTGGGGTACATGCCACAGGTGCAGGAGTGGTGAGAGGATTCACCAAAGACAGAGTGGGGAACAGAACAGGCAGATTGAGGAAGTACACTGCTGAGGGGAGCAGCGGGAGAGACAGGACAGGTCTGCTGCACAGTGTGGGTCACCTCCCTGTCCAGGGATCAAACTCGTGCTAAGGTAGCTTGTAGCTTCATAGTGTGCCTAGCCTAAACTGTTGCACCAGCAGGAAGGACACTGTTTTTTTGGTTTTTTTTTTTTAGGGAAATGATCTCACTTCATTGTGTGAAGATTTAATTGGATTTCTAATGTACTAGTCTTTCTTTCACCTAGCCAGTAAGACAGCAGAGGGATAGGTCATTGGATTCTTTTAAGAGTATATGAAATGACAGAAAGACAGAGAAACAAAAAGAATAAAAAAGGGAGGGAGGCAGAGGGGGATGGAGAGAGGGAGGGCTGTTGCCTATTTCTCAGGTATGGTCCTCCTGAGTGGCTTGTGCAGAATTTTGTGCTCCTGAGGACCCCAGAAATGTCTGGTCTTTTCCTTGTCTGGTTCTCCAGACATCATCTCAATTCTGTGAATCCTTCCAATTAAATATCTTTTAATCTTAAATAAGACAGAGTTTACTTCTTTCACTTAGCCCAACGTTGACCTTTCTAATACAACAGTTTTATTTTATGCAAGAAATTACAGAGACTCACAGAACCCAAGGTTAATAAATGTTGGCTTTGGGCCTGGAATCTGCATCTTTCATTCCAGAGTGACTACTGGTTTACCTTAATCAAATGGTTCCTTTGCTTTCATTTTAAACTTGGTGTAGTTGTCTAGAACCTTTTGGAAGTTAAGGCCAATGGGAATAAGGTCACATTTATAAATACAATTTCCATCAATTCACATATTATTTCTTAGGCCAGTGGGTCTCACACCCTGTTGCGCAGCCTCTGGCAAGTGCCTATTTTAGATGTTTCTAAAGAAGATAAATGTTCTCTTCTTCTAGTGGCCCAATATGCCAGACCATTGGAGAGAAGACTCGTTCTTGCATAGGCCAGAGTTGTCCCAAATCCCCGAGCTTTAGGTACTGATAGTGGGAGGTTGGGATGAAGAGATTGGTCAGCTCTTCTATTTTAATCTTGCCTTTTCCCCCAAAGGACACAATTGTACATATTAGGTAGAAATATTTAAACTAGTTAAATCTCATCTCTGCAGAGGGAGTTTGAGTTGGTTAAAATTTATTTGTTGAGAAAGAACTAAAAGAGAATGGTAGTAGAAGTTTGGAGAAGGGCCTGAAAAAAATTTCTTTCCTTCTAATCATGATCATTTTCTTGTATGTCACTGTCATTTAAAATGTTACCTTGGGCCATCCCGGGTGGCACAAAGGGTTAAAGCACAGCACTGTGAAGCTAGCCACAGCCACTTCAGCTCCATTTCGGTCCTCAGCCAGGGAGCTGACCCACATGGCACAGCAGACCTCTCCTGTCTTGCCTACTGCTCCCCTCAGCAGTGGATTTCAGTAGATCTGCCTCTTCTACTCCCCAGTCTGTTTCTGGTGAATACTTTCACCATCCTTGTACCTCTGACCTGTACTCCAGTTCTATATGCATAAAATAAATTAAATCTTAAAAAAAAAATGCTATCTTAACAATGGCTCTATTTTAACCTATTTTTTACCACCTCGCACAGTGACTTTTCGTTTACATAATACTTGACATTTCAGTCACATTACATCCTAAAAACTTTTCTCAATCCTAAATATACTCCTATGACTGAAGAGATACTCTAGGGAGGTTAGTAACATGTCCAAGGTAATGTACCTCTTAAGTAGCCAATTAGGACTAGAAACCTGGTTTCCTGAGCTTGTATCCCTGCTATCTCTTCTTTTACATTTAATTTCTATCCTTATGATGATAGAGAATTTTAGGGTGATGTAAAGGGATGTGTGTGTGCCGAAGATATTAGAAAGTGCTTTTAATTGGATATGAAAAAAAACTTTCTGACCATAAATAAGAGCATTCTCCATTGCATCTGTACCACTTGCTAGAGACTGAATAATTGTTTAATCAATTTATTCATTAAAACGTTATTAATTTCTTACTATGTGCCTCCAAGAAGAAAGCCAAACAGTCCTCAGCTACAAAATGCTGCTGTCTAGTGAATTACGTTTCCAGGCTGAGATCATGGAAAGGGGACCTTTTTTTTTTTGTGGATAGCTAACATATGCTTATTATGTATATAACTTTAGACGATGCCTCTTGTAGCTTATAAAGAGAGTTATTATCCAACCTCCCCACCCCAAAGGTAAATATATTATCTCTACGAAGTACTTATGACATTTCCTGGCACTTAGCAAATTCTACCTAAGGTTGACTGTTGAAAGCTTACTTAATGTGTTATTATCTTACATGCTCATTTAAAAAATAATAATCATAACCAAATAAGAGATCAGGAAAAAATAAATTAAAAAAATTAGCAGGCAACTATAAATCAGAGACATACTACAGGAGAGGAGGACAGGGTGGGGTCAAACAGGGGTGGGAAGTACATAAGGGACTATAGTGACAGATGACTTGGTGTGGGAATTTTACAGGGACTGCACATGACAGGAGAAATCAAACATTGTACAAAAATGAACAAAAAATATAAAATATATATTTAAATAAATATTAAATAATAAAAAAAAGAAATGTATTTTATAACCCATGACCTTAGCTGTCAGGATTAAAAAACAAAAGGAAAAGTTAAAAAGAAAAAAGTCATAATTTATTACAAATAATTTATAAATCGTTACCTGAACTCCTAAGTTGATTGATAATAAAGACCTTCATAGTTTGATTCAACTTAATAGAAATTTACTTATTTTCTATAGAAATTTACTTATTTTCTGGAATGGAAAAATTATCATTCAGCTCAGCATTTTTCCTGTGGTATTCCTTCTCTAGCTTTCCTTCCATTGAGTTTTGCTTTGCGCCTAATTCACTCTAGATCCTTGTTTATAGCTATATATTTTTATAATTCTCTTTCTCAATAAAGAATATTTCTAGATCATAGGATCTTTCTTATACATTTTCTTTCCACCCTTCACATAAAACTTAATGTAAGTATGGGCTAGGAATACATCTGCTGATAGGAATTGGAAAAATTAAGGATCATACTATATAAAAAAAAATATGTAGGTGCAAAATGTTTTCTGCTAAATAGGCACTTTTTCAAAAAAGTAAATGTAGTGACGTTTTTTCTGGAAAGGAATTTTGAAATAATCTAAAAGTATCTGCTATCTATCTCTTTCAAAGATGGGTGGAGTAGATCAGGTCCTCTGCTTAAAGTGATAATTATTAAATATTTGCCACATTTATCCTAGAGTTTTCACAATGGATCTATTTGATGTAGTGGTCTACTTGAATGATTTAATGATGGGACAGACACTAAATCAATTTTAGCTCAGTGCATGCTATTGCTAGCCTCTACTTTTGTTGTTTTAAGTTAAAATTGAAATGGGTAAATTAGATTCCCTGCTTTCCGAAACATATAATCTAATTGAGAAGATACAGACATTGACCATCATCTATACTGAGATGCTTTTGATTGCAGCCAGTAGAAGTCAATGAGATCTGGTCTCAGAGAGCAGATTCATTAAGAAGAGAAAAGATTGCCTCACGAAGGCTAAAGTCAAGAATCTAAGTGGCAGTGGAGCAGAGGCTGGAGAGAGCCTGGAGCTCCATCAATACTCCACCGGGGCCCTCTTGCTTCCTGCTTACTTGCATCTTTCGCTCTCCCTGGACACAAGCAAGTCCTCTTACCTGCGATAGGACCGTGTTGCCCAAGCCGTGCCACTTTAGGGTCTATGTCCCAGTCAAACCTTTTTAAAGTCTTCTGAAGGTTTTTTTTTTTTAATCCTTTCATTCTTCAGTCCTCTACCTTTCCATCTTTAAAATGCTTTTTCAGTCTGCTCCTCACGATGTCATTATTCTAATTTTGAATTCTTAGGAAAGACAGTTTGGCCCAATTTGTCAGATAGCTTTACCCCAACCTTTTAGATGGAGCAGATTCCCCAAAGATGTATTTGGGGATCACTCTGTGGTCTCTTACTCTGCAAAATGCAGATTGTCATTGTAAGTTGCTGAGCAAACAGCCCAAAGGGTGCCTGCCTGCCACACCACAAAGGATAGTGTACTTTATGGTAATAGGATGTAAGTGGAAAGAGCTTAATTCATAACAATTCTGCTTTTAAGGCAAGTGGCTTAGAGGTGATAGTCTTAGGAGAAATAATTCGCATAGGACATGGAATTTAACTTAGGTCTTTAAGGAAGATATGCTACAGTAATTCCTGTGTTTAAAACACTCTAAAACTATAATAGAGTAAGTAAAAATTAATAGCGTGCATGCAAATCACCTAAGTGCTTGCAATGCTGAACAAAATTCTCTAGAGGAAATGCGCCTTATAAATCTCATAAAAATAAATGAAAAATAATGTTGGTTATCATAAAGTAAGTGGGAGAGCATACTGTGTAGCCAAGAGAGAGAATCCTTTTTTCTTCCCCTAGCTCTGTTAGAGAAAGTGTTAAGACATATTTCCAGCCAGACTCTTGATTTGGAAGTGATCCATGAGCCATGAAATATTAGTGGGAGTATATTGGTGCTATGACCATTCTGGGATATTAAAATACCATTGACATCCATAACTACCAATGTATAAAAATAACAAATGCTAATGAAATGACCCAAGTGCTGAGAGCATGCAGTTTGATCCTTGTGAATGTTTCACTTCATGAAATATAGGCCACTCTGCTTACGTAAGACTGTCCAGGAGAATATGCACTTCATTATACCTCTGCTATCCATCTAATCTTCCATGCCCCAAAGTACTGGAGGGAAAGTGCCTTCTCTTCCCTCTCCCCCCATTTTTTTTTTTTTCAGGCCAGAGAATAATGGATTGAAGCCTGAGGCAATGGCTCCTGGTGGGATGAACTTCCTTCTAAGCAAAGCACACAAGAGGAGCTTCCCCTTCTGGCCATGTGCAGGTACAGTCCCAAGGCAGCCATGGGCAAGTGGGAAAGCAAGCTCTCCTTGGGCATCATGTCTGCCAGTGGCTTGTCTCCTGGGCTTCTCAGCCTTGGCAACTATGAGGCTAAATCTCCAGTCTCTCTGGTATTTTCCTGATAACTATGTAAACTAACTAAAGCATTATTTTTCCTTGACCAACCCTCTGTAATGCACTTTTTTATAATAAAGTGCAAGTTTGACATTAATCATAATAAAAGCCTCTGACTGTTACAAAATATGCACATGAATTTCATATATTGTAAAGTGATTGATGAGAATGGTGACCACAAGTGATTTATCAAGCATCTAGTGAATACCTACTGTATGCATTCAGTAGAGCATTACTTTAGCTATTAAGAATGTGAGGAATAGATGCTTAGGGATTTGAGATAATGTTTCTATTCAGCCAGAAAAGGAAGCCCCTGGATGAAATGAGGTGATGGCAGTTATGGAGGAATTCAGCAGTGCCTACTAAATGCCAGTCAAGTGCCAGTTGTATATGTGATGCCAAGAGAAAGCAGTGGTGAGGTAACTTGACCTCAGCAGATGCAAAAGCGATAGTCATGAACTGATCATTCATGTAAGTAGAAATACTGTTCCCTCCCAAGGAGACGAGAAAGTCCATTTTTGCTAGTAATCAGAGGTATG
This sequence comes from Condylura cristata, assembly GCF_000260355.1. Classification (NCBI taxonomy): domain Eukaryota; kingdom Metazoa; phylum Chordata; class Mammalia; order Eulipotyphla; family Talpidae; genus Condylura; species Condylura cristata. Next base: position 20,582,647 of record NW_004567116.1, on the reverse strand, counting down.
CAAACAGAGCCAATGGCACCTTGTACCAGTCTCCGCTATCATCTTGGCAATGTCTATAATTATTTGAACAGAGACAATACCTTGTACAGGCAAGGCTGTGCTTCCCATTGGGGAGTTACTTGGCAAGATGTAGGAAATGTCTTCAAATATTCACACCCCTTGACTCTGATAATTCCAATTCTGGGAAACTGCCTCCTAAAGAAATAGCCAATTTGAGAAAACAAAAAAGCTTTTTGAGGTAAACAGCAGTGCCTTTTTAAATGGTGAAAAATTGAAAACAACATAACTTCCTGAATTTGGGGAATGATTAAGTAGATTATGGTAAATCTACTTAAGAGCTAACATTTATTGAATGCTTAAACTGTGCCAAATTCTGTTCTAGACACTTTTAGTGTACCATTGCATTTAATTTTCATAGAAATTTTATTACTCTTCCAGTTATACAGATGAGGAAACTGAGGCATAGAGAGGCTAAATGACTTGCCTCAGGTCGTCTGTGAACAATGGCAGAGCAAGTGGTCCAACTTAGTTGACATTGAGCTAATGAGGTATTCTATAGCTATTTAGCTATCAGTTTTTAAAACATATATAATACATAAAATGCTTATGCAAGATCTCAAATTTAGTTGACACTGATCTAATGAGATATTTTATAGCTACTTAGCAAAATGTTTTTAAAGCCTATAAAATACGTAAAAATGCTTATGAAAATATTAAATTAAAATAGTCTGGTACAATGTGAGACTATGGTATAATGAATAGCTATATTCAAAACCAAACTTATATATGGGTAGTATACATACTGGAGTGATAATCTACATTTTGCTGACTTTTTTTTTTTTTAAAGATTTAGTTATTTATGCATACAGAACTGGAGTACAGGCCAGAGGTGTAGGGGCGGTGAGAGGATTCACCGGAGACAGAGTGGGGAGCAGAATAGGCAGATCTATGAAGTACATTGCTGAGGGGAGCAGCGGGCGGGTCAGGAGAGGTCTGCTGTGCCATGTGGTCACCTCTGGGGCAGGGATCAACCTCATCATTTTGCTGACTTTTAAGGCCATTAGTTGACTCTTCCCTACAATCCAGGTAGCCTCCATGCTATTCCTTCAGCCATCTGCTGTTCCTTCATCACTGCCTACCTACATCCTGTAAAGTGTACATGACTTCTCTTTTTTTTTTGTTCAAGTTATCACCTTTTCTGACCCTTCTCAGTGTCAGTTTTCTCTATAGCTCATGCTGATGACTCATTTCTCCGACATCCATTGCACTGATGGATGACCCCTGGTAATGTTCCACTTGATCCCACTCTAATTTACCCTTTTTTCATGGGTAGTTGTGTGTTCTCTCAACTGACCTGCCTGTTTCTGGAGGGTAGGTTTTACCCTATCTGTCTCTTTCTCCCAGCGGTTCTTAGTGTACAGAGCACAAAACACGCTACGATCCATAGAAACAAGTGTAGCGTTTAATAGGAATTCTTTTTTTTTTTAAAGACTTATTATATATCTATAGCAATTCCTATGTATCTTTAGAGTAGAGGAAATTCAAACACAGACCTTTATTTATAACAAGAAGCATTACAGACAAGCCAGATTTCAACACTTGACACTAATAGGATATTCAAGTTGGCAAAGATCTTAGGGTCACGTTGCAGTTCAACTCATTTGATCAGTGAAGAAATGAGATCTATTGAAACGAATTGGCTAGTCCCTGTGTAGAACAGTAAAGTAGGACCAGAATTAGGGTCCACAAGGCCAGATAGACTCTTCAAGGGCTGAATGGCGCTTATCTACCCAGACACATTTTGGTGGCTCTTCCCCTTCTTTTGGGCTCCACCCCACACCTTCCCTCCACCCCACTCTTTTTTTGTCTGGCCCAGACTTGTACTTGACAGCCAAGACCCCCTGAAATAATGTTTTTCCCAGATGAGAGAGAAGAAAACATTTATTGAATTTCTTTTAAAAAAATTATTTATGCTTATAAGAGCTGGGGTGTAGGCCAGAGGTGGGAGATGGGGGTGAGATGAATGAGCATAGACAGAGTGGGGAGCAGAACAGACGGAGCCACTGAAATATACTGCTGAGGGGAGCAGCCCACGAGTCAGGAGTGTTCTGCTGCGCCATGTGGGTCAGCATCCTGACAGGGAATTTAACGCTGCAGTGGCTGTGGACAGCGTCATAGTGCTGAGATTTAACCCCATGCGCCACCAGGGAGGCCCATATTCAATTTCTTTCTCCTTCCTGATCCCTCTGGCCTCTCCTGGTTTTCTCTACACCCCAGCACAGATGTCCTGCGTGTCTGCGGATAGACAGCGCCTGCCAGCTTTTGCATTCAGAATGTTTTAGGTTTTATTAGAAAGAGCTGTAACATTTTGACCACAGTACATCAGACCCTCTGACATGCAACCACATGGCCAACTGAGAACCTTTAAAGCCATAATTTGACACTTGTTTTTATTTAAAAAAAATTCATTAATCTTCATTAAGCACCTCACTCTCCACCTAGGTCAATGATGGTATTTCCAGACCCCATCATTTTTATTAGGCACAAAAGTATACACGTTTTTTCTAGTCACTAGGGTGAAGGAGTACACACACTCACAAAAGCTTGGTTCCCAATGATGTTTATTATGTAACATGTGACAAAAAATTAAAAGCGCCTGCAACCATGTCACCATGATAACGATGCCTGGTGGTCCACCACAGCCAGGATCTTGGCCCCTGGTAGCTCACGGTTATTTCCAGCTTTGGACAGAATGCTCTGAGAACTGACTGAATGTGACTTTTCATGCTTCTCTGAAGCCTGCTAATGGAACCTCGCACAATGATGCAGAAGGCAGCTTGCATTACAACACACTGTAATCTGGCTGGAATTAAATGAGCTTAAATAACAAATGCTCAGATCGTGGTTACTAATTAAGAGCGATGCCAGAATGCCTATAAGTTTTACATATGTTCCTAGTTTGGCTGAAATTTTGACAATGACTAATGCAACACAGACTTGGTCACCTGACCTCCAGGCAGCCGTTCTAGTTGGCTGGGAGTTAAGATTTCAGCAAAAACCTTAAAAATATGAGTCAGATAGTACCCTAAAGACCATTGCATTGACCAGAATAATCAGCACAGGCGTGTGTGAATATGTGTGTATGCTGTGGGGTGAGGGGAAAGGGTTGGAGGTACTTAGATGCCAAGACCCATAAATAATTAGTAAAAGGCTTTACCTATTAAGCAACTAAATATGTATGTGTCTCTTACAAATAGTATATTCCCAGGAAACAAGGCAAGAGCGAACCTAAAGAGAACTTACAAATACCATGAGACTGTCCCATACTAGTGACCATCTTGGAAAATGTCCCTGAGGGCAAGGTCAGAGAGAGCAGCTACCCAGGGCTACCAACACCTTCAGCATAGCCAGATACTGGCTGCTGAGATGTACTTCGCTCACCAGCTTGACCATGTTTCTGTCTCTGCTCTGTGGCTCTTTACCAAGATTTTCTTTCTTTATTATGTTGTTAAAGATTTATTTTTATTTACTTATGCATATAATAACTGGGGTTTAAGCCAAGGGTAGGTGGGGTGTGTGAAGGGGTTCACCAGGAGGGTGAATTGAACTCAGGCCACAGGGGTAGTTGTGGTAGTGCTGAGAATTCACACATAAGCCACAAGGGAGGCCCCATACTCGATTCATTCTTGACTCTAACTCGATCCACGACAACCCTTTGAGAGTGCTATTATTATCTGAACTATAGAGATACAGATAGTAAGAATAAGAGAAGGAAAAGACACTTCTACAGGGAACTAACTGGCCACTTAATTTTGTCACTATTATTATTTTATTTGAAAACAATCATCATTTTACATGTACCACTAGGACCTCTTTGTCCATTTTAAATTGCTATCTCTGCTGTGCCATGTGGGTTAGCTCCCTGGCAGGGAATTGAACTCATGCCACAGTGACAGTTTGATTGTGCTCTGACTTTAACCCTGCACCACCAGGGAGGGCCCTACCACAATTTTCTTTCATGCCTTGTTCTAAAGCTTAGCCCTTGCCTCCATGAATGTGCTGATTCCAAATATAAAACAGAACTTTTGCACTTGATTTGGGAACTTTGCAATTTACCTTAGCAGAGTCAGCACTAGCTAGGATATAGTTTCATGAGACTTGTTCTTTGCCAGTACTGTCTTTACCACAAGATCCCTTCCCCTCCACTGTATCCTTGATATGAAGACAAAATTTTAATATAGTTAATCTTTTGTTTAGCTCTATTTAGTATGGTTAATCTTTAGCATTAAAGAAGAGAAAAGTGAGTCATTTACATGTCTCTCCCTTACTCTCAGACTGCTTCTCACACCTCTGTAATCTTTTTGGTCCCACAGTCCAGAAAGACTTTTCAGAGACCTTTATTAGAGCTTAGCAGCAAAAGGCATAGTTTTTACACAAGATAAGCCTACATTCCCATAAGCCACAAGGGAGGCCCCATACTTGATTCACTCTTACTCGATTCATACCCCATTTATTTGGTCTTTTCAGGGGACTTTTTTTCCTGAGTCTCAGCTTCTCCTCCATAAAATCTCCTACTGTACAAAGTGGGGAGATTAAAAGAAGTAAAGCAGACACTACATTTATCGCAGGAATGGTGCAAACAGGAGTCAAAAATAGTAACTAATAATATTATTAACATTTCTCTCCTGCTCTGGTTACTTTCCTTATGACCTGAATTTTTGGTGTGAGTCAACAGTATTGGGTGGTAAGGGAGCAGAAAGAAATGTTCCACTTTAGTACAGTGTTGGATACTCACAGATCTACTGGATATACAACTGAACATTGGTGATCATTATCCAACCTTCAAAACTTTGGCCAAAACAAAAAAAAAATGCATAACTAATCAGGTTTCTCACTTCAATTGGACCAATTAGCACAGAAGATGCTTTCTCACATTACCAGAATGAGGAGTGTGACATATTTGATAAAAAATAAACACTAATATTGGAAATTCCAAGATGAAACAGCGACTCAATTTACTGTAGAGCACTCAAGACAGATGTGAAGGTCCAGCAAGATACCACCCCTCTGCACTAAAGCTGCTGAACCGTAGAAGACAGCTTTAACTAAAGAGAAGAACTACCAAGGTCTGTGGGGATTTGTGTGATATGAATGGGCTGAGTTTTAATTTTAGTTGCAGATATGAGCTCTGTAACACAGCACCAGTGTCACCAGTAGACCCGGCTTTGTCTGAATGTTCTACTTCTCTGTAACATTAGCTGCTCAGCCTTAGCCACTCTCATTTCAATGTATTAAATATTTACCAACAGCCTATTGGCCATATGTCACTGGAGCATGTGTGGTGACAGACTCACAACTCGGCACCTTTTCAAGTGTATTCTGTAGGACATGCAGGGTTCTGTGGGTTCAGAGCCTTTGTAATGACCAGGGCCTCTTTTTTTTTTTTTTTTTTTTGTCCTCCAATTCTCTAAGCTGGTGTCAATATCATATGTTGGGCTCTGAGGGAGTGAACTTTTTAGTCATTCTCCCTTCTGTATTTTCTTCCTGTGGTGCTGTGGATGCTGTCAGTATTCTCAACTCATAGGGTCTTTATCTGATGGTATTTACTTTATTATACAGGGGCAGAGGCGTTTTCCTTTAGAAAATGAAATTATTCTGAGTTGAATTATGCTTACGTTGCCTATTTGCCAACAAGTTCTGATTCATTTTATGCTGTTTAAGGAAATCTCACCTGAAATCATGAACACTGAATTTCAACTTGGTGGGTTGTCAAATTGAAAGCCATTCCATGGAGAAAACATAGCAGTTTATGATGCTAAGTACCAAACAAGGAAGTTTTGAAGTAAATTTCCTATCTGAAGTTAACAGTTTAAGAATCAGAAGGTAGTCCCTCGCTGGTGGCACAGCAGGTTGGAGTGCTACATTGCGAAGCTAAGCCAAGCCACGGCTGCTTCAGTGCAAGTTAGATCCCAGCCCTGGAGGTGATCCACATGGCACGACAGACCTCTCCTGTCTGGCCCGCTGCTCCCCTCAGTAGTGGGCTTTGTTGATCTGCCTGTCCTGCTCCCCACTCTGTCTCTGGTGAATCTACTCGCTGCCCCTGCATGTCTGGCTTATATACCATTTCTGTATGCATAAATAAATAAAATCTCTTAAAAAAATTAGAAGCTCTCCATTTTAATAGCTTTGTTTCAGCTCTGATCCTATATACATCCATTTCCTGAGGAACTGCTATGTGTCTCTCCCCTTGCTATATATGGAGCTTAAAGATTGATATCTGCTCAAGGGTTATGGGACTGGTCCATCAATTATTTTGAAACTAGTTGCTTCATTCACCAACCTGGACTTTCATGACATGACAAAAGTTTATTTCTAAAGATATTTACTTAACGCAAGCACATTACTGTGTACATAAAATCATAGCTTTATAGGCTATCTATGACCAATGTAAATTTTCCCTCTATTATTCGCAATCTGTAGATTCACACTAATAGATCTACATTTTAAATTTTTTACTTATTGTTGGTACAATAGATAATGTCTATGTTAGATTTTTGATTCAGCACAAAAACTTGTGTTATTTCCTTTGGGGTGGGAGAAAGATGAGAAAGTTGATCTGAATTTGAGTTTATTAAAGAACTTAGTATTCAGTGCTTCTCAAATGATGCTATTTTGCATATAGTTCATGAAATGAAAACATGTCCAATGCATTCTGAATTTGATCATCAAAGCTAGGAGAGCCCTGGAGAGTTAAGTTTGGGTCAGATTTTAATCAGGACATCGATTTCTACTTTCCTCACAATACAGTAATATATGTACTTAATATTGTTAAGTAATCGTGTTTAAAGAATGTCAAACATCTTGAAATACAAGCAATAATAAATGTTGTATTATTTACTGGAGGAAGTGATTTATTTACCACAGCCAATCACAATAAATCAATATTTTAATGTATCCTTGCATACTAAACACAATGGCACACCACGGGTTTTATCCAACTGCCTAATGAAAACAAAGGTAGAAAGCAACATGTTTCAACATTTCTACAACTGTTTGCACTGCTTGTATGTGGACCTTTATGTTGTAATCAGTGGCAGTTTACTGTGTGATTATAGGCATAATATTTAAGTGTGTAAGAAATGAGTTGTCCTGGTTATTGCTGATGCAACATCAGCAGAGAGAACACAGACTTAAGAAGTATATGCTAAAGGTGCTATTCCTGCCTTTAATACCTAGCTTGAAAGACTTCTATATACTCAACCTCAGTACTTCATAATGAAGAAAATTATGAAATTGTCCAGATATTGGTGATTTTAAGAAAACTGGTTGACAACAAGTAGTAATGCTAGTTTACTGGGATTTAGGTTTGTGTTTACTAACAAACTCAGCAAGGTCTTTCTAAGTATTCTCTGTATATTTACTCACAATTTCCCTAGACATGTACTATAATTTTTTCATATATTTCATATATATATTTTTTATATTTGAAGCAGATAGCATCAGCTGTGAGTAGGGAGAATTCAAAGATTCCAGTCCCTTCTTTTGTGCAAGTAATTGTCTGAAACATAGCATACTGATTCATTGACTTGGTTAATTTAACAATATTTACCCAACACTTGTTCTGGCATAGGGCTTCATATCAGGTGATACTGAGTATCCAAATCAGAAGGCAAATTATTGTAGCTCAGTGTAAAGGAAAAACAAGTAATGAGTTCATAACATTTCAGAACTCTGAAGGGATGCAAAGGAACAGATACTCTATCACACTCTGCCAAAACAGAGTTCTCACATTAAGGTGGTGGTGGTGGTGGGGAATAGTGAAATTAGATAGGTGGATTATCTTGGCTGACACAGTTATAAGAATAATTACACTTTTGTTACAGGTAGTGTTATTAATGAAGTCTTCCTGGACTGTCCAAGTGTCCTCTTTGGAAGACTCCCCAACCATACTGGTTCTCCAGTTCATGCTCTCCATGAAAATCTTCCTCATTCATTATGAGCCAAATCAAAAGCAATCCTGAAGCCTCTGTAAGCACCTTGGTCCACTCCTCTAAGGGGTAGTTACTATAAAGTCCCATCCTCTCCTTTCATTCCAGAAGAATATGCTAACATGTTAACTGCATCTGCTTTTTATTAAAAGCCTATGTTCCTGTACCCCTAGAAATCTGGATTTGGATTTTTCTCAAATCCATATGGATCATTCTCAAAGATCGACCACATATTGGAGCAAAAGAACAATTATCAATAGATAATTAAAATCGTAATCATACCAACTATCTTCTCTGACCATGAAGGAATCAAACTAGAAATAAACCATGTGAAATAGGCAAGAAACCCACCTACCTCCTGGAGCTTGAAACTCACATTACTGGAGGACCATTGGATCAATGAGGAGATCAAGGGAGAAATTAAAAAAAACACTTGAGAAGGATGACACTGAGCACACAGCTCTCCAAAACATTAAAAGCAGTAAACAATAACAAGAAACAATAAACAACTCAAAGAAACAATAAGCAACTCAAAGAAACAACCTAATTTCCCACCTTAAAAGGACTGGAAAAAGAAAAACAAGATAACCCAAAAGCCACTAGAAGACAGGAAATAATAAAAGTCAAAGTAGAAATAAATAGAAGTCAGGAAAACAATCAAAAAAAAAATCAATGAAACAAAAAGTCGGTTCTTTTAAAAAGAAAACAACATAGGCAAACCCCTAGTCAGGTTCACAAAGAAAAAACAGGAGAAGGCACAACTGATCTAGCAGAAATCAAAAGAATAATCAGAGAATACAATGAACAGCCATATGGAAACAAGTCCAACAATCTAGAAGAGATGGAACAAATACCTACAACTCTACAATCATCCAAAGCTAGATAAAGAATAAAACAACTAAACAGGTCAATTATAAGCAGTGCAATTAAAGCAGCACTTAAAACCCTCCCCAAGAATAAAAGTCCAGGACCAGATGGATTTCCAAATGAATTTTACCAATTTTTCAGAAAAGTGCCTATTTTGCACAAACTCATCCAAAAAATTAAGAAAGAAGGAAAATACCAAAAACTTTCTATGGAGCCAACATCACACTAATACCATAAACTAACAAAGACAAAACAAAAAAAGAAAACTGCAGAGCAATCCCTCTAGTGAACACTGATGCAAAAATCCTCAGTAAAAATATTAGCCAACAGAATTCAAACAATGCACTGAAAGAATAATACACTGTGACCAAGTGGGTTTTATTCCAGGAGCACAAGAGCAGTGGATTTGAATAGAAAACCCAGATATAAACGTACAGGCTTTTGGACAGCTAATCTTTGAAAAAGGAGCAACATATATACAATGGGACAAAGAAATTTGTTCAACAAATGGTGCTGGGAAAACTGGGCTGCTATTTGCAAAAAAAAAAAAAAAATGAAGCTCGGGCTCTCCCTGATGGCACAATGGTTTAAAGCGCCACATTATGAAACTCTGAAGTCACTGCAGCACGAGTTTAATCCCAGGCCAGGGAGGTGACCCACCTGGTGTGGCAGACCTCTCCTGAGCCATCTGGTGAATCCTCTCAGCCACCACACCTCTGGCCAGTACCCCAGTTCTGTAAATATAAATAAGTAAATCTTTGAAAAAAAAATGAAGTTAGATTATTACCTTACACCATGACTAAAAACAACTCAAAGTGGATTAAAGAACTGAAACTATAAAACATCTAGAAGAAAAGGTGGCAGAAACACTATATACAACATACACCTGAATAACATGCTTAAAGATACATCACCCAAAGTGAGCATAGTGAAGGAAAAGATAAACAGCTGGGCTACATCAAGATAAAGAGCTTTTGTACAGCAAAAGAGATGTTACACAAAGCAAAGAGACACTCCACTGATTGGGAGAAAAATTTTGCTCACAATACTAATAACAAAGGACTGATCACCAAGATATACAAAAAAGCTGATGAAAGTCAACAAAAATAAAGTCAAAAGATGGGCAGAAAAGCTAAAAAAAAAACACTTCTCCAAAGAGGAAATGCAGATGCCCAATAGGCATATGGAAAAAAAATGCTCAACATCCCTTGTAATAAGGGAAATGCAAATTAAAAACACAATGAAATGCCATCTCACACCAGTGAGAACAGCATATCTTAAAACAGCTAGCAACAACAAATCTTGGTGAGGATGTGGAGAGAAAGGAACTCACCTACACTGCTGGTGGGAATGCAAACTGGTGCAACCACTATGGAAAGCCCTTTGGAGTTTTCTCAAACTGCTAAAAATGGAGCTTCCTTATGACCCAGCAATCCCACTCCTAGGTATCTACCCAAAGGACACAAAAACATTGACTCAAAAGGACACTTGTACCCCCATGTTTATTACTGCTCTGTTTATAATAGGGAAGATGTGGAATCAACTCAAAACCCCAATATAGTACATATACACAACAGAATATTACTCAGCAATCAAAAACAGATAAACACATGCCATTTGCCACAACATGGATGGAGCTGGAAGGGATCATGCTTAGTAAAATAAGCCAGAAATAAAAAGAAAAATACCAGATGGTTTCACTTATAGCAGGAATATAAGGGACCAGCTTAAAAAAAAAAAAAACAAAGCAATTGGACTAAAGAAAAAATTTTAAAAAGTCAGCAGTTGTTGTCCAGGTAAACCAGAGACATTTTAAGGAAGTGGAGAGGGGAATAGGATCAAAACTGGGGTGGGATGGGAAGAATGCACAGGACTATGGTTGATGGCACATGGGTGAACTGGTGGTAGGAAGGCGTTAGGGATTACAATTTTTCCATAGGGATGGAAAAATGCACAAAATAAGGATGATGTAATAAATAAATAAATAAAAGTCTGTGTTCGTAATTAACTAATTATGAATAGCTAATATTTACCAAGTACTAAATTCCAGTGCTGTGTGCTTATATGCATGATTTTTATTATCTTCACAAGAACACGTGGAGTAGTCCATTAATATCATCATTTACTGATGAATGGGGGACCTGAATTTTCAATTCAAGTCAAAGTAACTCCAGTGTGTGACTTTTTCATTACTACACTATTCATTTCTCCTAGGAAATAATCAGGGTCTTTGAAGGTAAAGACTACTTCTCAAATTTCAGTTTCTTTAGTATAGCCTTCATAATACTGACCTTTTTCCATTTTAAGGGCTCAATTAATGTTTCACTTTACAGACACATTGAAAATGAGGGAAGTTATCAGTCACAGAACCTGAGCCAGGACTAGATAGCTCCCACCATCCTCTTCCTAGTCTACATATCTTTATATCACAGCATAATATACTATTTAATTTTTTGAGCAAAATGTCATGAGCACCTATTATAAGTCAGCCAGATGCTATGTTTTGCCTAGGTGGAGGGGCTTAACTTAAGGTTTATAATGTTCACTGGAAGAAAACAAAAACTCTTGAAAAGGATGAGATGAAATGTTTTCATTTTTCAGCATGGGGCTATAAGAAACTGTTGCTACTTTAGGGTCCAAGAAAATGTTAGGATGAAATCTCAATTCTGAGGTCATTTATTATTTTGCAGATTTCCCTGCCCCTGATTTCTTCTCTGTTGCCTGCAGACCATTTCCGATGTCCTAACAGCACAGCGGCTCTCCAGAAGACATATGTCTGGAAATCCTCCGATTTCCTCAGATGCCAGTCTCTTGGCATCTGAGTCACACCGCCTCTCCCACCAGCCTCAGAAACTCAGAAGACTTAGGTATATCAGAATTGTCATTATTTGCTATGCATCTCCCCCCTCTCCCCACCCAGACTTTGCAATTTTTGAAACCATTTGCAAAAAGAACTTCAGGCAACTTAAGCTTTTGTGCCAATGAAAGGGCAAAAGAGAAGCCTTTGCTCCTTGCCATTGGGTAAGCCAAACCCTCCCTCTCCCCTGACATCCCAGAGTACCCACCAGAGGTTAGCTGGCATTGAACTCTCTCTAACAAAAGCCTCACTGCAGGGGATCTTGCTGACAGTGAAGTGAGCACTGAGGTTACCTAGTAAATGCCCAGGGGCACTGATGCCTCCATGGGGAGTAGACAGCAGCCATGACCAGTAGTTGCTGCAGCCCCCTCCCCCCGAGAGTGCCTCCAGGGAAGAGGAAGCACCCTGGGTGGGTGTGATAAATCATGATGAAGGTAGTTGCCAAGGCTCCTTTTGTGGCCATTACATATGTGATAAAAATACACTTCCTACCACGACAACATGGACAAATTCTCACTTCTTTTTCCTGGTCCTATTTTAGAGAAGCAGAGGTGATATAAATGCTCCTTGACGTCGACATCATCAATTATACATGCTTCTAGAAACTCATTTTAATAATTCCTTTCTTTGAATCTTTATATCCACTTCTAAGAATACAGGGATATTTATGCAAGGCCAATAAAGATAATTATTTTCAGAAGATCGAGTTCAACTTGGCACTTACCCTGAGAGAAAAAGAATAGATGAGCTATATAAAGAAGAACGGCCACCCCACCTGCAGCTACAGAAGATGGCTTTGCTGCTGCCCTTTTTGCATCACCTTGGCCCACCTCTGATCTTATGTAGCCCTTTTGTAATACAGTGGATAGCTTCAAGAGAGCTAACACATTGCCCTCTTCTAGCATTTCCCATCTTTCTCTGCCTGGAGGACATCTCTGAAGGTACAGAAGTCCATTCAACTAGAAGTACAGCCTTTCTAAGAAATGTAGAGAACCAATGACCTGAGGGGTAATTCTCTACCAATGGAGGTAGGGGCAGTGGTGACAATCTGTGCCAGTCCCCCTTCTTCAGGTGAACTAGTCTGCTTTTATTTAAGCCTTAGCAGCAGCCTCAGAGTCTTTTTTTTAAAGGTTTATTTATTTATGCATATAGAACTGGGGTACAGGCCAGAGGTGAAAGGGTGTGAGAGGATTCACCAGAGACAGAGAGAGAAGCGGAACAGTCTGACTGATGAAGTACACTGCTGAGGGGAGAAGTGGGCAGGCAGGTCAGGAGAGGTCTGCTGCGCCATGTGGGTCACCTCCGGGGCGGAGATCGAACTAATGCTGAAGTGGCTTTAGCTTCTTAGTGCTGTGCTTTAACCCTTTGTGCCATCAGGAAGGGTCCTGCCTCAGAATCTTATCCTGACTTTGGCCTTCCCTGTCTTGGTCTCCCAGATTTTTCATCTTTGCTACCTGGGACCACCTTGCAGGTATAAAAGTACCTGTCTTAAGTTCTTCTTACAGTAGAATCCAAATACCTACAACCTAAACAACTTGTCATAGATTCATATCTGTAAAATGGATAAAAAATCATAGCCATTATTTGCCATTATAGAGACTTAATTTTTCAGCAATCACTTGACACCCTGGAAAACAGACAACAGGCAAGGTTATATTTGAAAGGATTACATAAAATCTCATAGCAATGTATTCACACCATCTTTCCCTGGCTCTTTATAACTCTTACTTAGCAGAGGTCTTTCTTACAGGCAAAATGTCTTCCAGAATGATGCTAAGGAAATAATGCAATCATGTATCTTGATCAAATTAATGTCTGTGTCCTAGACTATGCAGGTATCTGTAATACAACAAAAATATGCAATAGGCCTTGTTTTTACCACGATCAGACATTTGTCACATGATGATATGCTTTGGGACTCTGGTTTAGCTGCAGCCTGTCTGACAACCTATAATAATAAACCAGTTAAATGCAGTTCAACTGTACACTGGAAATTATTTTTCATCTGGTCTGCATGGTACAGAAACATTGTGATTGGCTTCTTTTATTTGTCTTATTTTATTAAGTCAAAGTAAGTTAAAATTCAAATGAATTAAAACTATATCACTATGGTCTTATTTTTTTCCAAGCTAGTTCTTCCCCTCTGGGACCACCTATAAATGACATTCTACAATATATAACACAACAAGTATTAACAAATTTGTTTATTTATCCTGTGTAACTAGGTGCATGTTGAAAGATAATATACTTCATGTGGAATGGTGCTCAGTTATTATATATTGAGTAAGTTAATCCATCATGTAACAAACTAAACTTCAATTGGATAGTCCATTTACTTGAAGACTAGCAACATTCCAACAAAATTCTGAACAGCAGAAAAGAATCAAAATTGTCATAGTTTGTGTATTTCTACTTTTCAGAGTAGGAGGTAATGACTCCAGAACTGGTCATGTTTCTCCATTAAAGCCCCATTTCCTTCTTCCCAGGGCTGCAAGCATGTGTTCTCATCAAGTCAGAGGCAGCTCCCAGGCTGCTGAGTGATCCTGCCCCTTGGCCTTTGGAGTCTGTCTGTCTGGGACCACGAGTTAAGTTAAATGAAGACAACTGGCGATCTCGTTCACTACCAGCACGAACAGCTTTGTCATGTCAAAATGGTTCCTCTGCTTGTGTCTCTTGAAAATTTATTTCCTTAAGGTTTTTCCAGTCTGGACAACTTTGCTTGGAAATGCTTGGAGATGATCAGAAGGAATGTTTCAACTCTGCCATTGTTGAATTATCTCTCCATTTAGAGCATCAAGTGGTATACCCCAAAGTGCAATGTGTTCACGAGTTTCTGATAGCCATTATGCAAAGTTCCTTCTTGTAATCAAGCTGCCCAACCCCAAGGAGGTGTGCAAGTGCCAAGTGACTCACAAATCATGATGGTTCCCTTCCCCTGTTATTTCATACCAGCCATATCTCAGACCTGAAACAACTGTGTGTGGCAAAGTGTAACAATGGGTTATGTAAAATTCCTTCACATGAAGATTGCACCCTTAAGCTTTCCTAGCTCCTTTTGACACTTAGCCAACACTGAACTTCTTTAAAACCCCTAAAGATTCATTCTATTCTAATAATACCCCATCAGGAGACCCAGACTGACAAAAAAATTAGGCATTTGCCCCAAGTACCATAGTTAGAAGGAAGATGAAATAATGATAATAAAGTCCAATTTGATTATTCTATGGTACTGTCAATATCACCTAAATAATCTATTGATTAAGCAAAACTGAATTTACCGCTGCAAGAATTTATTCCCTCGACAGAGCTAAAGTAATGTCTCAAAGCAGAAGGTCAGAATTGCGATATATATGAGGTTTAGGAGTTCTTATTCAAGGTGATTGTTCTGGGCTTAAGGATATGACATACTACTTTGGGATTGGAGATTATAAAAAAATGAGAATTTTGAGGGAAGTGTTTGTTTCAAAGAGTTTTGGAGAATGAATAATCACTTCAAGCTACCTAATAAACAGTTGAAGAGTTTTAAATATGTCTTTGGGAAGTTTCTGAAGTGAAATATCATACCTTAAACTTTTCACTTCTTACACAAAAGTCTCTGGGGTAGTAAAATTGTGCTGGAGAAGATGAGTTGATTTATTTGGAAAATATGGCCTCAAAAGCTTAAAGACTGTATAGAGATGGAAATTTCCCAAACTGAAGCAACCCTAAATGAAAATCAGTCACTTGTGATTAGAATATATTTTAAAGCTTCTAAATTCGCCACTGCTGCTATGTCTAAACTTACCTACAAACATTAGAATGACGATCACTCAAAGGAGAAACCACTTTTCTACACCCAGATACTGGGAAGGTGTAGCAGACACTAACATAAAAAGGAAGAGCTCAGTATATTTACTGGGGATTCCCAGACACAGGAACTTTGTCTATCATAAAAATATGCTCAATAAAAATGTGTTGAATTAATGGTGAATAAGCAGCAATATGTTAATTTAAAAAGTCAACAATATCTAGAAAGTGCTTCCTCTACCAAGTATCAGGCTCAGCACAGGTAAGGATTTTTTTTTTTTTTTTAAGATTTATTTGTTCATACAGAACTGCAGTACAGGCCAGAGGTGCAGGGGTGGTGAGAGGTTTCACCAGAGATAGAGTGGGGAGTAGAACTGGCTGACTGACGAAGTACACTGCTGAGGGGAGCAGTGGGCGGGTCAGGAGAGGTCTGCCGCGCCATGTGGTCACCTACCTCTGGGGCTGGGATGGAACTCATGCTGAAGTGGCTTTAGCTTCTTTGTGCTGTGCTTTAACCCGCTGCTCCACCAGGGAGGGCCCACAGGTAAGAATTATTATACTTTCAGCACCCAGTTATCCCAAGAAGTGGGTTCTACTTTGTTCTATTTTTCAGAGAACAAAATTAATTTGAAGACAATGTGAAAATAGCCAAAGTCCACAAAAAAAGAGGAAACACAGCCAGAATCAAGTTTGCCTAACTCCAGAGTTCAGAATGCTGAGCCCAACAACTTATTTACATGCTATGAAAATGAGAGAACCAGAGAATATTAGATTATAAGTTGGGGAGAAGAAAATTATAGAGTTGAGAAACCTTGACTCTAGAATTTCTGTTTGGAATATATGTTGATTCTCAGCCTCACTTTTTCTATCATTACATGTTTATTTTGATTCTGTTTACTAAGTCTCCTTTGTACTTTATATGTACTTTGATTGTTATAACAAGCATCACAGTGTGAGATAATTCCCAATTTTATAGGGTCCCTCCTCCTGGGTCACATATTCTTTGAGAGAATCTTATCTTTGTATCTTTGGACCCAGCACAATGATGGCACAGATTTGACATTCAACAAATGTATCTGTTGACTAAATAGCATATGAATCTCTCATATTAAATTGAAATAAACACTATTTGTTGAGACTTCAAAGAATCCAATGAATAATAGCATTCCTTTCCACCCATGTCCTGAATATATTGAGAAATAAGACGGGGGAGGGGGAAGCAGATAGGAACCAAAATATCCTTGTAGTTGAGAAAGTCAAATTTAAACAATGTAACATATCTTTTTATGAATGCATTTCTTCATATTAAGCTCTAAAAGTAGAAGATATCTATGTAGTCATAGATAATTCTGTACAACTTAGGTTTCTGTTTATAGGAACAGGGAGCATGGAACTCATATCCTCTGCAAGTCAATGGGTTTCCTGAAAGAAAAGGAGAAACATCTGCAGCCAGTTAAATGAACCATGCTCTTTTCCCTGGGGGACCCTGACTGAAAACAGTGGTGACCTTGGTTGCATATAGGTCTGCTTCTATGGCTTATCTTAAGAAACCTCGGAGAAACAGCTCTTTGCAGTGAACATTCATGCTTGATTCATGCTGTCCTCAGTCTCAGGAGGTGGGCAGGTAAGTGGGTACCTCTGGAAAATCTCAGGGCACAGCTTCCAGAGTTCACATTGATCCAGTCCTCATGTCATCATGTCCATCCACATCAAGCTTCTGAACAAGGATCACAAGGTTGAGATACTACACAAGGTCAGATTCAAGTTCCCTGGCGATCAGAAGATCCATATCTCCATGCATTGGAACTTTGTAATGTTTATATTAACATAAATGAACTTGATGACATAGTGATGAAATAGCAGATCACCTCAGATGCAGTAAAATACTTCTATAATTGTGGTGCCCTGGACAGATGGCAGGCCCTAAGCTCATCTGCCTCAGGGCTGCCTCCTCTTTAGTTAGGCTAGCCAATAAATCCTATTTCCTATCCACTTTTATTTTTTTTTAATAAACAAATAAATAGAATGAGGGAAAGGGATTGAATTGCTCAAATACAACAACAGATTAAATCTCTCTTCCAGGTGCCTGTGAGAGGCAGGAGGGCTGTGCTATTGAGTTCTTGCCCTATGGAAGGTGTCTCCCAACTGGAAGAAAAGACAGCAGGACAGAGCATGTTCTGAGCCTGCAAGGAATTGAGCAGTTTCACTGACATGATGAGAAAACCAAGGAGTGGGGGTTGTTTATGGGGGGGGGGAAGATGAAAGAAAGAAATGGAAGGGAAGGAAGGAGGGAGGGAGGGAAGAAGGAGAGAAAGAAGAGTTAACTGTGAAAGTCCCAGAAGTTTGAGAAGGAAATAAAATGACAATATAGAGATCCTCAAGCAATTAGGATGAGCTCTGTCCTTGATAGGAGGTTTAATTATTTTCCTGATAAAACAAAGGATAAGCTGGTGTGTATTGGCACAGTTTCCAACACTATGGAGAGGCAGTAAAGTGTTCCTTTTTCTGATTTTATATAAAATACACAGAGGTTGCCAAATCTGCTTCGTGAAGATGACATGTTGTCCCAAGGTTAAAATGGCTTCTTACTCATCCTTACAGGAGGTGCTGAAGGAATACAGGAATTATTCACATTAGCTGCAGTTGCCAGGCTAACCTTGGTGTACAAATGATCGCAGATTAGCCTGGAGCTGCTATTTTCTCACGGGAGACTCTATACAAAGAATGTGGACTCCTTGGAAAATAATCCCTCCATGTTTTCACAGCAGTGGCTTCAGTTTGGGAAAAGCACTGATACCATTTCCTGGCATTTCAGCAAATAAATGAGTGAAGAAAGAAAAAGCATTTTATCTTTAAGTTAGAAAATCCTAAAACCGGCATCACCGGGAGACTAAGAATTCAACAATTTCTCTTACTGGAAACGATCTCTTAAATAATGCAAAGAGAGAGCTGCATGTACATCCTCACAGAGTGATTGTTATGAAAAAGAAAGCAGGCCTACTGGATCCGGGAAAATCCCAGTGCTGCTCCGGGAAGCACCCAGGCCATTGAACTCTGTCTGAGTCGAGGCTGAGCAAGTAAGGGGGGCCAGTGTTGAGGCCTGGGAGTGAAAAGATCAACTCCAGGATCCTCAGTGTCTTGAAGTGCAAGGGATGTGTGGGGGGAGATGATTTGGGAGTAGGAAAACTGAAGATGTGAGTTCTAGCATTGCATTGTTGGGTGAATGAGAAGGTCCTCCAACTTCTTTGGGTGTTTGTATATAACCCTGGAGTACTGTAGGTGTTCTTACCACTTAGGTTTATGACATGAACAAGTGAGAGAACCACGTGACTGCAGTTGCAGGATGGGAGGTGAGGAAGATGGTGCATGTGTTCCAGGAAGGCAATAAAGGTACTTGCCTAGAAAACCATTTGGAAACAGATCTGCAGTCATAATTCTTCATTTGACCAGAGAGGTAGTTACTGTGTTTCAATTTTGATCTTCCTCACCTTCCCTTCTTAGGGCTTTCCAACTCTCTTTGCATCCTAGACCCCTCTTTCAGGTTCCACCACCCCTACAGTTGTCCCTAGGGGGTTGCCTTTGATGAAGGTACATTAAGTAGTTTCTCCCCTAACCAAAACATAACTGTATGTCCCTCAAAGCCTTTGTCTTTTGTTTGGGGGGAAGGATGATTTACACTGAGTAAGCTAGTCAAAGAGACTAGGCCCTAGGTAGACATGGTCCAGTGCCAGTGTTCTTCTCAAAGTGTGGCTTCTGGACCAGCAGAGCCTACACTTCCCAGAAACTTACAAGAAATGCAAATTCTCAGGCCCCTCTCCTGACCTGCAGAATCCCAAAATCTCTAGAGTCAGCCCCTGATATTTTAACATCTTCCAGGTGATTTTGTGAACCTTCAAATCTGAACACTAATCTAAGGCCACCTTCTCAACAAATCAGCCAGATAAGCACAATTAGCATTGTACAGGTAAGGAAATGGAGTTTGAGAGGTTAAGCAACTTGAGGTCACTGCTTATAAATAGCAAGGCTGGGAATCAAATGCAAGCCCTTCTGGCCACAGAGCCTGGCTCTAGTCCACGCTGCCTCCCAAAACACCATAATGATCATGACTAAAAATGCTATCTTATTCCTCAGAGATAATAGTTGTATTCCAGCAGCCACATGGTAGAAGGGCTAGAACAGAGGGTGTGGAATCATTAGGACAGATATTCAAACCTTGTCCATACATTTCCTAACACTGTAACAATTAGGAATTTGTTCAACATCTAAACCCCATAAAGTCAAGCTTTAATTCGACTTTGACTTAACCAGTTCTCTGTCATTCAGGGTGTTCATACCTTGAAAGCATGGATGTTATCTTACCCTCACTCCTGCAAGACAGTGTTTGTACTTTGAATTTCATGAGAGACTCTAAATTTCTATTGTCCCCAAAGGGACATAATCAGCTGTAATAGATGTGCTATCCATTTATCCATTATACCCCACACAGCCTGTTCTGAACAAATAAACTCAGCTCCTTAGTGATCCAAGCACAACTGGACAACAAGAGCTCTTATCTAACAGAGGAAGGCAGAGAATGAACACTATTACATTTAGAACTGAAAAGGAAAATAGCTCAAGGATTAGTTGTCCTAAAAATGATTGATTGATTTTGCCATGCACTGACACCAGGATGTCGTGTGACTTGGTATTTCCCAGCTGGCCAGAATTGTGACATCTGACCCTTGCTTAGAACTGATAGACTCATGGACTTAGAGTTGTCATCTTGGAAGAATTAGCAGCGACCTATTCTTCTTAGCTCTGTCTAAATGGAAGAAAAATAACCCTTCTGACTCAGTGAACCCCAAGTTCTGCATCTGTAAAGTAGGCATGAGTTGAAGTGGTATTTCTGAACTTGCATTGGGAGTAGTAACTTTTATAAATTTAACTCTACTGCAGTTCTTGTTCATTTTTATTGGCTACCTAGAGAACTGTGTTGAGAAGGATTCTGAAAAGCTCAGTGTCATAGTTGATCAATAATGACTGGCATGATGTGATAGGGGGTCGACTTTAAAATAAGGTCCAAAGGTGTTAGCAATGCTTAAAATGAAAATAATTATGATTTGGCTAATATGTAGACTTCTCCAGTTCTTCTCATCACTTAGTCACTGAGGACAAAGTCTTAACTATGGGTGGTGGGGCAAGATTCCAAAATGAACTATAGTTTTTCAAGGTGTCCTCCTGTTACATGATGGAGGCTAGGAGTCAAAAATGTGGAAAGGAGGTATCACAAGGCCAGAAACTGGCTCGCATAGGCCAGAAGCTGGAGGTGGGGTTGAAATGGTAAACCTAGGAGCCTCTGGTGGTGCAGGAGTTAAAGTCTCAGCACTATCAAGTTCTCTCTAGCCATTGTAACATGGATTTAATCCCCAGCCAGGGAGCTCACCCATATGGTGTAGCAGACCTCTCCTGTCTCTCCTGCTGCTCCCCTCAGCAGTGTATTTCACTAGCCCTGCCTGTTCTGCTCCCCACTCTGTCTCTGGTGGATCTTCTCACCCCCCCTGCACATCCCTTTGGCTTATACTCTAGATCTTGTGTACATAAATAAATTAAAAAATCTTAAGAAAAAAAAGATGTGATAATTATTAAAGAAGCTGTAGAACAGTAAAGTATCCAGAGGAGAAGACTGGAGGTGGAGATATGGAGGTTGAGGGCCATTGTGAAGAATCGCTTATCCTTTCATATCTACCTAGTCAAATCATATATATATATATATATATAAATATATATATATATTTATATATAAATATGTAAATGTGCATATATTTATATATAAATGTATATATACATAAATATATAAATGTGTGTATACATACATATATTTATGTGTGTGTGCATATATATATAATTCTTAGGTGCCAACCCCAGACATTGAGATTAACAACAGTTAACAATTATATAAAGGACTGAACCCCTCCCAAAGAGGGGAAGACTGTATCAGTGCAAACACTACACTGGCCAAAGGCAGCCGCTCTCCTGGCCGCCCACGACTGTGCAGGTGTTTCTCCTCACCAACCTCCTCCCTTTGCACAGCCACAGAGGCAGGGCTCCCCCAGGGCTGCCCCCTGCGACTGTGCAGCCCTCTCCTCTAGCAACCCTGTCCCTTTGGGGGGCAGCTCTTTCTGCCCACCCTGTCTGGCAAGTGTCCTTGACTCCCTTTCCCTTTTTATAATAGACCTGCCCTTTGGAATGTGACTAAACATTTCTACCTGGGAGGAGGGAAGGAAAGTTTCCCCACATACTGCTGAAAGGGGAGGTCTGATGAAACTTTTCTCAGAGGCAAACCAAGGTCCCCACTCTCTGACCTGACATGTCTCCAAACCAGCATCATTCCAGATATATTTCTATGAAACAAGAAAGGAACATTGAACAGTTTTGATCTTCCTCACCCCCTTGCAAGCTCCAAAATTCATGAACCCACCTTCCGAAGGGCACAGCAGCTGGGCCTGAGGCTGGTGGATCTATAAATAGAGGTGGGACACATATGAATAGAGGTTCGGAGTAGACATGTGGAGACACTTGAAAGAGACATTTGGATAAAAAGACAATGGCAGCCATTATCTTGATGTACTATAGTTTGAAGTTTTAGTCTTCTGTCCCATCTCTCTAGGATCTGCTTAAGCCCCTCCTTGTTTTTCCCACCCAGATGGAACTTACACTGTGGCAAGGTTTTGGGCTTCAGTGGCCTTGCTTTGGGCCACACATGTTTGACTAGCCACTTGCAAAGAGGGGCTTGGGTGATTTTTTTAGCTTTGCTGGAGAATTTATTTCAGACCATTATGATATTCTATTTTCTTTTTCTCTCTGTGCACAACAATGCT
Source organism: Condylura cristata (assembly GCF_000260355.1). Classification (NCBI taxonomy): domain Eukaryota; kingdom Metazoa; phylum Chordata; class Mammalia; order Eulipotyphla; family Talpidae; genus Condylura; species Condylura cristata. The sequence continues at coordinate 20,560,292 of NW_004567116.1, read as the reverse complement.
ATTAAAACCCTATCACACTAAGTATCTGTTTCTTTTACTATTGTGCATGTGGATGGGTGAATCTGTTACAGAGTGTGTGCCTCTTAACTTTCTGGGGCCCTTTGGTCATTAACCCTTTATGGACCTCCTGGGCATTAGACTTCCTACTTCAGACTTTATTACAGTCTGCACTCTGTTCTCATCTCTATTATATGCACCTGAATACCATCTTAAATGATCCATTCAGGTAGACAACCAGTGGTTCTGGGTCTTTTCCTGAATGCTATATTTATAATTATGAAAGCGCAAAACCGAAGTATAAACCTGCAAAAAGGCCTCAGTTAGTCACTATAATAACCTTTAAAATACTTAGTTTTGTCCCTTAAATAACTTACATCATATTAACTTCTTGAAAAAGCCTAAGCAAACCTTCAGGCACTAACTTGCTTTTCCTCTGAGTTTGTGTTGACAGATGATTCATGGAGATAAGACTCAGACCACCCAGTCAGCCACAACTACCCTAGTGAAACAATCCCAGCTTGCAAAAAACAAACACTAAAGATAACAGAGGAAACCTGAGTAGTCAAGTCAACCAGCTTAAACTCAGCTTCTCTAGAGATCCCTATAAAAACCCTACCATGAACCCTAATATTTGAGATCACTTGTTTAGGAGGTGAATCAATCACTTCCTCAGAAATACCAGGTTTCTGAATAGCCTTAGCTTTCCCATACTCAAGTTTTTTCTCTTGGGTTAGGTTGGTAGTAGCGTTTATTTATTTATTTATTTTTTATTTGTAACAGCTACACTAAATATGTAAGAACAACATGTAAGCTATTATGGTCTGTACTTGAGGTAACTTTAGGTGGTTTTAGTCATTATATTTCCTTAAGTAGGTTAAGGAAAAATTAGCTTCTTTAAATCCAAAATTTATGAAACAAAACAAGTAAAGGGAAAGTATGATTGAATTTCACTGTAGTGAGTTACTCACTGATCATCAAATCCAACTTATGGCCCATAGCACTTGATCCAAGGAAAATATTTTGAAAAAAGTCTATAAACATCTCTCATTTTGGGGGACAGGAAGATATTTATAATGTGTTTGAGCTTTAAAGCGTCAGATAAAATGTCTGTGTGTATGGTCTATAATGTCAGGTAGTGAAGAACCTCAGTTTCTGTCACAGGAATGAATTAGAGAGAGTGGCAATTGGAATCACATCTGATAGGAAATAAAGAGCTTGTAAAGCATTTCGATCCATCTCAATCTCCTTGCCCATGTCAATATACTCAGATTCATTCAATGGAAAAACTGAAAATAAAGAGGTGAGGCACATTAAGTATAGCAGATCCCGCAATAATTGGCTATGGGGAACTGGGATTAGGTAAGGCTATCACATTAAAACAATGCCTCTCATTCTGCAGGATCAGTTATTACAGTCTCAAAATTGAGCTCCATTATCATTGTTGTTATTAATAAAGACTTGAGTATGTACTACATTTCAGGCATTGTGCTGTTTACTTGACTTGGGTAATCTTAATTAACTCACAGTAAATTGGAAAAAAAATTTATTAGCTTTTAAAATTTTTTTCACCAAAGATTTATTTATTTATGTATATGAAAACTGGAGTGCAGTTCAGAGGCATGGGGGGTGATATACAGAGATAGAGTGGGAACAGAACAGGTAGATTGACTGAAGTACACTGCTGAAGCGAGCAACGGGCAAGACAGGAGAGGTCTGCTGCGCCATGTGGGTCAGCTCCATGGCTGGGGATTGAACTCATGTTGCAGTGGCTGTGGAGAGCTTCGTAGTGCTGTGCTTTAACCCTTTGTGCCACCTTGGAGGGTTCCTATTAGCTTGTTTTAATATGCAAGAACTTTTAGGCTCAGAGATGTGACTGGCTTTCTCCACATTCACCCTTGATCAAGAAGAACTATCATCCCCCTTTGGTCCTGGCATAGTCTATTTTGGTCAATATTATGTTTTCATTAACACAACTATTTTGCACTGAAGACTTTCCAACTGACGGACCTAGTTCTATGGGTGAATTTTAAAGCTTAGCTGACAAATGTTCTCAGTGTTTGCCAAAGTCCCACTCACTGCACTTTCATCCAAAGATCAAGCTAACAACCCTAACTGGAGAAGAACGGAGAAGTCACCACCACATTTTCCAAACTCTTCTCTGGTCATTCATTTACATTTATTCCTTCATTATTTCTTGAATCTTTCGTTTGTGGTGGGGGAAGTCTAGAGAGGCAAACTGGAAAATACAATAAAGATCTGAAGGTGAAAAGACATAGGGAAGTAGGCAAGGCTTGGTAAGGAAATGGTCAGTTCAACTAAAGAGAGATGAAACTCTTGTTTGAGAGGTTATCAGTAATGATATCTGTTCAAAATACTTGTGTTAATACTCATATGAAAAATACACTATCTTACCAATATTAGACAAGCATCAGTTGGCAGAATATGCGTTGCTATGCACTGAAAGTGATACTAGGGCATCACTTGTTCATTCCTTTGGAAATAAATTAACTTTATTCGTTTATTTATTATGTGGCACAGAATTTCCTCTATGCTAATGCTACAGAGTTTCATGAGACAGTTCAGATGTTACAGAGGTCAAACTTATACAGATAATTATAATAACCTATTTTGGGTATTAGAACAGAGATGTGTTTAGAATCCTGTGGTTATTTTACTTCAAGGAAATCTTCCAGAAAAGGTGACATTTAGGCTAGCCTGTGAAATATGAATAGGAGTTTCTGGAATTTACCAGAGAGAACACTGTGCGTATATTGTGGGTGGGAGCTTCACACATGTGGACTCAAGAACAAAACTGGTGAGCAAGGATAGGCGAGATAGACCCGGAGGATAACAAGAGTGTGGCAAGAACATGGAGCACAGAGCCAAGAGGAAGAGCCAGGAAAAGAGGGCACGTTGAGGATTTATTTTGAACAACTTCAAATTCCCTTTCACCTCTGCTCCTTCTCCACAGCTCCCTAAATCTTTAATGACTAAGAGGTTTCTGCTTTCATAATTTCAGGAAACCAAATGAGGGCAATTTATCACAGCAAATCCACAATTGACAACCCTTCCTAAAATTATTTGTTTTTAATATCTCTGTCCTTTTATTTTAGTAGTACTTTGGTCTTACTGGAATAGCTGACACCCTAACTGTCGAATACTCCAGCAGAAATGACTTTATAAAACATCCCCCCAACACCAAAAAGGAAGTGTTCTACCTGTACAGAGACCTATAATTTAATCTTCAATAATTTATAAAATACTTAACCATTATTTTCCTGAATATTTGGCATGATTTTCCTTCTTCCAGGAGAGCTAAGATCCTGCCAGCCTTGAACTTTCTAGCCTCCTCTATTTGTTAAGCTAGAAGAGTGGAGAGAAAAATCATTGCAGGCTTTTTTTAGAATGGAAAATTTTATTTTATTCATTCTGAGGTAGGTGACAAAGGAGCTGAATGGATTCACATAAAACTTTTTGAAGAAATTCACCTTAGATTTCAGATGAAGTGTGGACACATTTTGGTTAAAAATGACTTTATTATTATTATTATTATTTAAAAATATAATAGTTTATTTTTACATCATTTTGTGTCTTTGTCCATCTCAGTTTTAATCCCCATGGGCTTCCCATCACCAATTCACCCATGTGCCATCATCATAGTCCAGTGCACTTCCTACCCCCACCCCCCCATTTTTGATCCCATTTCCCATCCCATCCCCATAAAATGTTTCTGGCACATAGCTGTTCATTATTATTATTATTTTCTCCCCTGGTTCTTTATACTCCTCCGATGAGTAAAACCATCCAGTATTTTTCCTTTTCTTTCTGGCTTATTTCACTAAGCATGATCCCTTCCAGCTCCATACATGTTGCTGCAAAAGGCATGTGTTTATTTATTTATTTATTTTTGGTTGCTGAGTAATATTCCATTGTGTATATGTACCACATCTTTTTGATCTAGTCATCTACTTTTGGGCATTTGGGCTACTTCCATATCTTTCTAATTATAAATAAAGCAGCAATAAACCTGGGGGTGCAGGTGAAAAATGATTTATTTTTAAGGAGACTATGGAATATATATTTGGGATAGATTCCATCTCTCTCACTCCCTCTCCCTCCCTTCTTTGCCCACTCCTCTCTTCCTATCTTTCCCTTCTCTCCCCCCACTCCCCGGTCACACACTTTTGTGCACACATGTTGAAACTTAGTTCAGTGAAACCTCAAACAGTAAAGTTGATAATGGATTTGTTCCAGAAAAGTGAGTTTCCCAGATAACAGAAAAGTCAGTATTTCACACTTATTAACTTTTATAGAAAGTCTTAACTATCTTTAGTGAAAATGTTTCTAAGTTGTTTAGCATACTTTTCTTAAAGTGTAATAAATGTAATTTAACCTTTCCAGTTCCCCACTACCAACATTTACATTTTGATTGGGGGGGGGGGGATGAGCAGGGGAGAGGGTGGGCAAAACTTAAACTCTCTGTTTCCTTTTTCTGATTTTTTCCCAGTTCATTCTCTGCAATGAGACACCTACAGTGTTATGGGTACCCCAGTTCTTTACCCATTCTTCCCAGGAGTTGATCCTAAATTCCCATCCCCAACTGCTATTTGCTGCTCCCTGCTGGCACTTGGCAGCAGTACCTTTCTATTTTTGTCCTCCCGTCCCCTCCTTAACCCTTTGTTGACTGAATGTATCCCTCAGATTCAAATTCTGTACTAGTTCTCACTAAGGAAGTGGCAATGGATTCTGGAAAGAATAAATTAAACAATGCCACTCTAATTTCTATGCAAAATTCCAAAGTAGATTATCAAACCTGTAAGTACTTTCAAACAAAAATGGTCCTATGGTGTGAATAGTAGGTCACTAAAAACACTTGATGCACATTAACCCTACTAACCTATCTTCTTTTAGACTAGAGTTCCTAGCCTGGGTAGTGAAGTGCTGAAGATCTTGCTTACATTGGTTTTACAAGGAGTTTAAGCTTCGTTGATACACCCTTTCCTTTACTTTATAACATTTTCCTTGCTGTGGCAATCATCCCTTTGTTATCCTTGCTGAAACAGAGAAATGTTAGCCAGTGGATTGTACAGTAGTATCAGTGCTTAGTTGAACAAATCTGAGCCCCTTGAGGGCTAAGATGGAGTTTTATTTTACAAATTTTTTTTGTGTGTGTCTCTCTCTAAATATATATCAGTGTGTAGTATACTTGTGCTGAAAGTTTATTGAATTTTAGTAACTAGAAAGATGATGCTAAGCAAAATACATATTTCTCTGCCATTCTTTTAAAATCTATTTAACAAACTGATTGAGGTCTCTAAGCTCCATCAACATTATAAAATTCACTATATAAAGGCATGTCCTTAGATTCTACTAAATGGGACAAAACAACCTTTATCAATGCTAAATGACTTCAGGTTTGAGTGATAGACATATCTATTTATCTATCTCTATATATTTAAAAAATTTTAATACTTCTTTCTCCTATAAAGTTGGGAGGTTGTTGCTCGCTATTCCCACTATTCCAGCACTGATCATCTCTCTCACACACTTATTTGCTGATGATAAACAGCTGTGTCTAGGAAACAGTAACAAAGTTTATTTCCCTTAGAAATAAGCAAAAAATGGGGCCCTTCCTGGTGGCGCAACTGGTTGGAGTGCAACACTATGAAGGCAGCCAGAGCCACTTCAGAACGAGTTCTATCCCCGGTCAGGGAGGTGACCCACACGGCACAGCAGATCTCTTCTGTCTTGCCCGCTGCTCTCCTCAGCAGTGTACTTCATCAATCTGCCTGATCTGCTGCCCACTCTGTCACTAGTGAATCCTCTCACTGCCCCTGCACCTGTGGCCCGTACCCCAGTCTGTATGCATAAATAAATAAATCTCTTTTTAAAAGTTTAAAATCCAGAAACACGTAGACTCTTCATGATGACTTGAGTTTGGGCTCCAGCTCATCCTGTAGAGAATATACATCATCTTTGTGAGTGTGACTTTTCTTTCTCTTCTGTGCCCTCCTCCTCCAAGTTCTTCATTGCAGCTATGTTTCAGATAAAGTTGCCATAAATCTTTAAATAAGTGGGGTGCATTCTTGTAGAATCACGGATAAACCATCTTTGTATTTCTGTTCAGCACATAATCTGGCTCCATATATTGATTTGCAAACAGAGCAATGTGTTAATCAGTGAACAAATGTCTAGTAAAGATTTTCCCTTATTATGTTCAGACTACTCAACATAAAGATTAAAAGTCCTGAAAGGTAGAGTCCTCAACCTCAGGAAGATAGACACATGTAATAATAGCACAATTAAATAAAAACTAATACAGACATTAGAAGCTGCAGAATACTGCTTGCTAGCATTTTTTCAGACACTGCCCTTACTTAGAGGCAGGGTAAAATTCAATAAACATTTAACAATTAGTGTCTAGCAAGGTTTAGTCAAGAAAACCTTTCTTCTTGTGAAGGCTATTGGGTAGAAAAGACCTGACACAAAGCTCTGACATTTTGTCAACAGGGATGTGTTCCCCATATATTCAGAGACAAATTCTAGCTAGCATCTTGTGACCCTCTTCTCTGAGTGTGCTCGATCCACTGTCTCTTCTCTTTTTTCTCCAAGAAGTCTGTTTTCCGATGTAAGGTGTTTTCCTCCCATTCCCTGCATGATGGGCCAGTTGAGAGGTATAGATGCATTTTCTCTGGTCAGTGAAAGAAACTCTCTTATGCACACTGTTTCTCCATGAGCAGTGACTTCTTACTGTTTGTGACCAAAAAGGTTCAGATTCCCAAATGGGGATGAATGGTGGGAGGAAAAGCATGGACTCAGAGTCAGATGAACTTAGCACTTCTGATTCATGTTCTACCCCTTTTTGGTTGCAATACTCTTCCCAATTTCCTCATCTCTTTAGTTGGAGGCCTTTTCCTCATCTGTCAATACAAGATAAGAAGATAAAACTTCTAGAGATACATTTGACAGGAAGACATTAGCTATATTAATGGGATATGAAATATCGTTGTTCAGAACACCAGTTCAGAAACTGGGGCATAAAAATGGCGACAAATGCCTAAAGGACATCCACTAAATGCTCTCAGAAACTAGCGCCTGAAACCTGAGGTAAAGAGCATCTGTGAATAAAAACACATGTGGTCTGGGGGTGTAAGCACTGATGTGGAAAACTAGCAGATATAGTTATGAAATTTTATGAGGGCAAACATTTTGTCTATCTTGTTGTTCAAGCACCTTCCACAATGTGCAGGTCCTTATAAATAGCCATTTGATAAGTCATTTAATGAATGAAAATATATCCCATTCTAACCTTGTGACATTCTAGTTCAGTGACACCTGGAGTATAAATGGAGGCTATGGCATTTGGCTGGTCTCCAGTGCTAATTATGTCAACTTTGGAGTCAGATGCTCCTGACTTAGAATTCTAGCTCTTTTATTTATTATCTTTGCTGAATAAATTGTTTCACTGCCCTGAGCCATGCTTTCATATTCTATAAAGTGAAGATGTCATCAACTTAAAAGATGCAGTAAAGTTGATATAAAGCTATATAAAATGGTTAGCACAGTGTCTAGTACATAGTAATTAAATAGTAATACTTAACTCTTTGTTATTTTCATTGTTGTCATTTGTGCTGCTATGCCCAATCTTTTATAGTCATCTAATGGCTTTTGTCCATAATTTGAACTCTTAGAAAGGATTTAGCTCAGTGATAACTTCAGGTGGTAGGTCAAACATCTGGTTTTGGAGACCCAAGTTCACTAATAAAACATTCATCTGGTGTATCCCTGGTATTGTAGGGGTTAAGTCTCAATGTTATCACCACTGCAGAATGAGTTCCATCCAAGGCCAGGGAGATGACCCACATGGCACAGCAGACCTCTTCTCTCACACCTCTCTCACACTTCTCTGCTCCCCTCAGCAGTGTATTTCGGTAGATCTGCCTATTCTGCTCCCCACTCTGTCTCTGGTGAATCCTTTCTCCCCCTGACTCCCCCCCCCAATCCACACTCCTCTGATCTATACCTCAACTCTTCTACACAAAAATGAAAATAAATAAATAAAAATAATTATTAAATGGTTATATCTTTAAGAAAAAAAATCCTTCATCTGGATGGGAATTTGGCATAGTCAGACTCCTCCCTTAAGTGCACATCTTGTTGACCTTCATGTAAGACAGGAAATGACAGACTTGCCTTCCCTTTGAACTTGCCACTGAAACCCACAGCTCTCTATACCTTTCTCTACTCAGAACTTCAGTCGCCCATGATTCTCTGGGAAGAAACATAATTTTACTTTTAGGGTATTATGTGTATACTTGTTTCTACACCAATAGTTTAATCTCATTATTCTGTACAATGTTATGAGAGAAGTTCAGCTCCAGTAAGATTTATTTGTGAAACTTTTCTTCCAATAGATGATGAATTAAGTCAACTTTTGAGGATAATCTGGGCAATATTATCACAATTGCCTTTTACTCCAGGTCCTTGAAACTCCTATCCCTCCACCCCAAAATGCTCCCCCACATGCCATGCTCTCTATAAAAACATAGTAGTTCAGCAACTACTATGCATGTGGTTTCTAGACCACAAGTAGTTGGGGTGTCTTCACCTTTAGTGCAAACATGAGGAAAGGCAGTGTGATACAGAAGTCCTGTCTGGGAATTTTGCTGTGTGAACAAATCCTCCTCTTACTTGCTTTCTTCTTCTGGATCAGTCACATGTACCTGTGGGACTCAGTTTGCTCAAATATAAAAATGAAGGATTTGGACTGAGGCCCCTTTTAGCTCCAAGGGCCTCTGATTCAGCAGAATCCTTCTGATTTTAGCTACTAAAAATCCCCCCAAAACAGATAACCTTTCGGATTGATTGTGGTGGCCACTGCTTTCTTGGCCTGTCACAGTCCTCATTTTTTTCCTTCCCCCTCACGTCCCTGTGGTATTTTGGCACAGGATGAGTCACTGCCGGCTGTGGCATACATCCGGAAATGGACTGCCATCCTCTTTCCTGGCACAGGGAGGGAGGAGTGAGACTTTTTATATCCCCTTCTATTGATTAATGACATCTACTACACAAGAATTATGATTACGCTGGTCTCATCAAGCCACATCTATGAATACAAATCCTTTGCATTCCTGCAACTTCAGGATGAATCTGACCTCGGAGAGGCTTTGGGAACACTTTAGCAAACATCTCTCTCTACCACTGAAAGGTTCACAACTATTGTTTTCCTCTTCTGACTCATCTTTGAATCAGTAAATTAAATATGTATAACTTGTGAAGATTTCATTTTTATTAAAGTAAGGTGCTTTGCTGAGCAAAGTCAAGATTTAGAAGCATTCAGCTCTCTTTTCTCTCCCTTCTCAATGACTTGATTTCTATGGTTTGCAGGAGGGTTTTTAAGAGAGCTACTCCCTCCCTTTCTAGCTCTCACTGGCTCTGGCTCTTCTCTGTACAGAGAAGTTAACACGAGTTGACTATCTCCTCCTCTCCTAGGGGACTGGCAAGACTTGTGACTCCAGAGGCTCTTTCTCAAGTAAGTGCTGCCATTTTGTCTTCTGGGAGGTTTAGTCCTGGAATGGGGAAGAGTCATATTTTTTCATTATGTTGCTTGTGACAAACTCAGGAAAACCCTTCCTTGAGTCTCCTCCCATCTGGACCTCCTTATCCTAACCCCTTCCTCCCACCTGCCACATAATCAATTCCTAATTTCCTCACTTTTATTTCCCCAAGGGAATTTATTTCATCACCTAGAGTCATGTAATGTCTATACAACTTTTTCTTCATCTCTTGAATAATTTCATTGAATGATACATCAGTTTTTAAATAGTTTGTTCCCTCATATGCAATTCTTCCCAACCAGACTGGAGGTTTCTTGAGGGCAAGAGAACACATGCTTTTAAATTAATAAGTACATATTTATTGAACTCTTAATTTTGTGACATATATTATAAATTATTTCTATCTTAGTGTTGTACTTAGTCTAGATTTAGGTGTTTCTAAAACTCTTTGTTAGCAAGTGATTGAGTGGCATATGGCTCATCTATGAAACCCCCTAAAGTAATAGAGGAATCATTTAACATTCAGACATATTTTCCTATTGAATGGTGGGGACAATAGTTGTCTTGAAAAAATATATAAACTTCCTTGAAATTTAAAAGTTCTGTGTTTTTGTCTTCTGGAACTTGTGGGAAGATATGCCATGTGAAATGTGATCCTTCTATAGCAAAAAGTCTTTCTTCTGTTAACTTTTATCATTTTTTACTTTCAGGGAGTGAGGTGCCTATGTGAATGGTAGTTTTATGTACCTATAATAGTTATGAGTGAAAATAGACTCCCTTTTCCTTTATTTATTTCCAACAAGTCACTACATTAAAAAAAATCTTTCCTTCATGTATCTTGTATCTTTCCTTTTGAATTTTTCTTATCTTCTTTTCAAACAAGCCATTGTGTCAAATTTGATAATAGTCAAATTTTATAAGCTTAAAAATTTTTAGTCATTAAATAAAATTGTTTAATTCTTGCTATGGTTACTGTAATAAGCACTGGGATGCAGGAACTAACAAAATTAAGATTCTCTTGCCTTCATGAGGCTTACTTTCTGGAGTAAAATAAGAAAGTAAATAACTGTAAAAAATGTACTAGCAGATTAAGAGTCATGGGGAAAAAATAAAGCTAAGGTGATAGAAAATGCTGGGAGATGATGTGACAATTTAAGTAGATAGATAATCTTTTTATAAAAACTTGAAGTGAACAAGTCATATAGCATTCTGGGAAAAGAATATTCCAGGAAGTAAGCAGTTTATAACAAAAGCTGTGAAATGAGGATGATCAAGGTATGGAAGAAGCAGGAGATACAGGAACAAAGGTACAAGGGTCAGGTTTTGAAGATACGAAGGTTTTTGTAAAGGCTTGACTTTTATGCTAATTATGATGGGTAACCAATGGAAGATTTTGCAAAAAGACATGGTTTATCTTACATTTTAACAGAATTATTCTGGATGTTGTGTCTAGATAGACTCTGATATCAGCGTATGTTTTGACATTGTAATGACTCTGATTGATGGAAAGGTGAGGGCAACTGAGATGCAGCAGCTCCAGTTTTCAATGAAAAGACAACCATGTGTTTGTGAAGACACTGCTAAGCAGGAAATGTCATAAATATAATGTTATATATATATAGGCACTGGGTTTAATACAACTTGAGGTACTTATGGACTCCATAAGTCCTAAAATCCAAAAGCCTTCTCCAGGATTTGGTGCATATTGTCAAGGATTCTTATTCTGAGAAGAGGGACTCTCTTGCCTGTAGATGTCTATTTGCTTATGACATACTTACCCAATTGGACTCTCAGACTGGGACTCACCCACTCTTCTTGCCTGTCTTTTGCCAAGAGCTCACTACCCTTACCATCTTTTGGTGCCAACTGAATTGTATACTTACATTATTATAATATGGATTTTTCCCAATACGTGGATAATGTAGTAATATTCATTTGATTTGAATTAACTCTAGAGATCCTGAACTGGATAAAATAGGAACCAGTTGGAAGACAATTGCAGTAATTCAATGAGAGATGATAGTGACTTGGACCAATGAGTTGGAGGTTGTGAGACATGTCAGGGTCCTGCATACATTTTGAAGATAGGACCATGAGAATTTTCCAGTGGATTGGATCTGTGGTATGAAAACAGAAGGATGACTTGAAGGGTGACTGCAAAGTTATGGCCTAAGCAACTAGAAAAGTGGAGTTGCAGTTTTTTAAGAGGAGTAGGATTGAGACACATACATTTGAGATACTTAATGGACTTTTTAAGTAGTCAGTCATTTATACCAACAGTTCAAGAGTGAGGTGCTAGTAGATTTATTTGGGAGTCATTCAGGATACAGATGACATTAAAACTCATGAAATTGGGTGGAACAATCAAGAGAGTTATTGTAGCCAGAAAAATGAAGAGGTACAGGGACTAAGCCCCAAGGCATTCTGAAGTTATGAGTCTGGGAAGATGGGAGGAACCAGAAAGCCAGAGAAGCTTATGAGGTAAAGGGAAAATTGAAAGACTATAGTGTTCTATAAACCAAATGAGGAAAGTGTATTAAGAAAGAGATTGACTTTGTCAAATACTCTGAAAATGCGGATTATTGAAATATTCCTTGACTAGAATCTTGGTTTTTCTACCCAACTTTCTCAATACCATTACACTTAGCTTCCCCAAACATGGTTTATATCATGTCCAAACAATTCCCATTGGCTTTCATTATCATAAACTAAAACCCAAATACCTTGACTTGTTGTTTATAGAACACTGTTTTTGCTAATCACTCTTCAGCAGGAAATGGCTCATTCAGGGCAAGTTCCTTCACCTCTCATGATCCTTTCTCCATATCTCTATTTGCTTATGACATAGTTACCCAGTACATGGCCTTCTCATTTCTCTCTAGCCCACTCTCTCTGCCATCCTGTTGAAGCACTCACTTTACCAAGCTGATGAAGTTTCTTATTGATGAATCCTCACACCCTTTAGTGCTTGTGTTAGCACAGTACTGTCTACCAACAAGACCCTCAAAATGCAAAATGGTGCATGTTCTAAAAAGGATTCAGTCATCTATATGCACAAAGGCATACTCTTCATGTAATAGCTATTTAATAGCATTGGTGTGCAGAGAAAGAGAAAGTGAGAAGAAAAATTTGAAATAATAGTTCCCTAATAAAACTCCAACATTACCAATCCCTTTGTGGGCTAATGTCCAGTCAGACAGGCTTGTCCTGAAACAGGGCCACTGAGAACCAAAAGGTTGCCATAAGTTTATGACACCTTCTATAGTGGAACCACAAGAAAGGGGTTAGGCAGGTCCCAGAAACCTGGGACAGAAGGAAGGATACAAAATTCACAATATTTTACATTAATCTAATGACAGCCATTTTCTCTGCTAAGGATCAGGAGCAGCTTCCCAGGTTTCTCTCACCCCATGTTTCTCTTCCAAGTTCACCTACATATCTCTCCTCCACATGTCTACATGTCTTCTTCAACCAAATGTCTCCCCTCTACCCAGACCACAATACAAGTCAGAGTTGGAATCAAGAAAGCAGGAGACCATATTCCTTCCACATTGTGTACTTCCCACTAACTGCTTATTTTGCTACCGGTGCCTACTAGCTCCTTTGCCCAAGAAGTGTAATCCTGGCATTCTGGAACTTGTAATCCAAGCCTGTGTAAGTGTAGGCAGAGAAGATGTTCCCCAGTCAGTGAGCCCCTCCTTTCAGGGAAATGTAAGTGTAACACTTGTACTGACTTGTAGCTTTTCAACAGTCACATGGGCAGATTTGGTATCTCTCTATGAGCTAGTGAGTCCCTTTCAAGTAGGAACACTTTTTAAGGTCCCTGTAGATTTTGTAGCACCCAAAAAAATCCAAGTCTTCAAGGATTGTCTACTTAGTTCAAGAAATACTACAAGTCACTGGAAGTTAAGCTAGAAATGGAAAGCTATTACTAACTATTTGACTAACCTATAGATATTGTTTCTTTTATTTCATGGCAGTGGCAACATTTCTTGACAAAAATATCTTGCTAGGAATTCTAATCTATAAAGAGAATAAATATAACTCTGCTGTAGTTGAGAGTAGAGGGCAGGAATCCTGAACTTTGCCTTTTGTTCTTCATCCTTCTCCTTTAGCCACTTTACTCTTAACCCTTGGGCACGTTTAGAAGATCTTCTGGAACCCCATCACAGATGATGAAATTGAAATTCAGAGGTATTCAGACAACAAATGTTGTCTCCAAATATTGTACCTTGCTTCCATTATATAAAATGAATGAATGAATGGAGAAAGAGAGGAGGGAGAATATGACCATTGTTATAAAACACGCATCCCTGATGGTTATCTAGAGCTTTTCTTGCTTATCGTGTTCCTCTGAACTAGGAAGAAAGACCACAATACCCCCTGTGTCAGGAGCTTAACCTCAAGGTAAAGAAATAAAGGTGGAGTTTAAACCTGCCTTCAAAACCTTAGTGCTCGAGCTCAGTCTTTCTATCTCTTATGGAGTTGAAATAAAAGGCAAAATAGAAATAATGAAATATATTCAGAGGATTAATTTTTAATTTATGCACAACAAACTCTACAACTCTCATATCTTCTACTTCTTTCTCCTCCCTCTATCCTGCTCTTTCCTGTGTTATATTAGTTATGTCAGTCAAGATAACAAAAAATATAAGCAGGGTTAGTGTTATAGGTCAGAAGTTAACTTTTCTTTGCAGCACTGATTTCTGTTTAAACCACATTGCATACGTTTAAAAAAATAGTATATATTGGGTAGGGATATGTTGTTTTTCATTTTTATTTATCTTGTAAACACAATCTCTCAACTAATAGAATTTTACAAAACTTTTGTGGGGTGGGGTGTTATATCCAACAGTGTGTGACTATAGACAAGTTATTTTAAATAGATGTTATTTGTGTTACTTAGTAATGTTAAATGGGATCTGGATACCAGTAACATTTTAGGAGGGTCTTTGGACATTTGATGCACATTTGTAGAACATTTTATGACAGGTTATATATTTTTATAACCCAGTTTGGATTTTACCAGAATTGCTACAGATGGTTAAAAATTAAGTGAAATGCCTTCTTGAATGGAATATAAACTGTATCTATCCTGGGAGTTTCCTAATTGCTAGTTATAATAAATTCTAAAGTATGAATTTTTTACATTATTGAAGCAGTGAATATTCAGGCACATGGAAAAAAAATGTCTTATATCTGAGTATTGCTTTTCAGTTTATCATTTGCTTTGCTTTTACATATCCTGTCTCATTTAATTAATGATAACAATTCTGTAATATTTATGATAGCATGCCACCTTTAAATGAGAGCAATGCAGGGATTATAGAATTTACTAAAGTCATAGAACCCAAGATGCTATGTCATAAGTTCTATATGTGGCAGGAAGTATTCATTTATCATATGAACATTTATTTATTAAATTATGTATTATAATAATAAGCACATATTTTTTCAGGTAAAAATTCCCAGATCTTATTAAATGGACATTTTTTTATTAGTATCCATTACTGAACTGGTAGAATCCACAAAGGGTTTTGCTCTTTTACTGGTAGAGAACTGTTAACCAAAAGAAAACAACTTTTTCTGTATAAAAATCCATGATTGACAGAGGCCATTTGCTCTATAACATCATATTCAATCATTCCCACAATCCTTCAGAAGTAGGATAGTTGGTTATCCTGGTCTAGATTTTAGAGATGAGCTGATTAAGTGACCTAGTTAAAGGCACACTGTCACAGATTGTAAGAGAAGAGATATACAGCCTATCTTGGATGTGAAGTTTAGAGATCCTTTATGTGGAGTGCTGAACATATTATTTGGCATACGAAAAGTGTTTTATACATGGGTGTTGTATTTGCTATTATTTTCATTATTATCTGCTACATCAAATTGATTTGTAAGTATACTCTTCTTGGCCAAGTTGGTTGTTGATTACAAACCCAGCCAGGAAACCCATTCTTTGATCCTCTGATAAACCCTCAGCTGCAAATAATCAAACAAGAGTCTGACTGCTGGAAGCTGAATTTGATTATACCAATTGTTGAGAGAGTAGCTGGGAAATGTTGCAAGCAGAAGTGGACTTTACAATGTGGTAAACTCTGTAGATACACATTTTATGCCTATTAACCCTGATCTTTAGTGCTTATTAGTTCTCCCAGGATGTAAGAGTGGGGAGAAGATGCCAAAGTGATGATTGAAAAACCATTAAATTTTGGGGATGCTATAAAATAAAAGTTAAAGTCATGTGGAGACAATATTTGACAACCACTGTATTGAGTAATCAAAAAGTTATTCAGGAATGTTCCTGTGGTATAGAATGCAATATGTCTTTGTACAACACAGACTCTTCTGAATTTTATTAGAAGGTATGATAACTAATTTATTGTGTGCTTACCATGAATCAATCATAGAGTGAGGTAAATTCTACATAGGGAGACTATATATCCATGTGTTCTTGGGTGAGACCCTATATTCCCTCCATACCCTTTCAATTTCAAAACTGTCCTTGAAGA
This sequence comes from Condylura cristata, assembly GCF_000260355.1. NCBI lineage: Eukaryota > Metazoa > Chordata > Mammalia > Eulipotyphla > Talpidae > Condylura > Condylura cristata. The sequence goes on along the minus strand of NW_004567116.1, from coordinate 20,544,220 downwards.
AGAAAAAAGGAGAATGATAGATAGATAGATAGACAGACAGGTAGATAGAGGCCTACACAAATGGAAAAAAAAATGTAGAATCCAATTGATAATAGTGGCTGAAAATAGTTCTTCTTACCCAGTATGTATATTTCTTTCAGCACATAAATCACCCTGTAGTTAGATGCAATTACTATTTGACTTTTACAAATGACAAAACTGTTATCAAAAGGCTAAAAGTATGATCCATACTTGCATACCTAGTAAAGGGGATGGACCCCTTAGCTGTGCCCCTCTGGAACCCATGTGGTTGTGAAGAATGCTCCCCTCCTGCCAAACAGATCATCACAACAAATACCTTTTCTGGTAACAGCTATTTAAATTCCATAATGAGTGTTTTCCAGAATATGTTTTAGCAAAACTGCTATGAAGCAGAAAAGAACCCTCGTCTTCCCTCAGCTCCCTTCTCCTCCCTCCTCTCCCCTCCCCTGTCCTCTCCCTTTCTTTTCTGGTTTGGATCAGAATGATAGAAGTAGAGAAGGTAAGAAAGGGTGAAGTTGTAGATACATCTTGAAAATGATGTCAAAAGGATTTGCTCCCTAATCAGAAGTGGTGTCAAAGAAAAGAATGAGTCAAGGGCAAATTAGAAGTTTAAATCTGGGAAAATGCAGGGATGAAGTTGTGTTTACAATGAGGTGGAAACATTGAGAGGAGAACTCATAAAATATTATCATAGTTATTTATCTTTGCAGTAGCTAATATTTTACTAGTATTATTTTTTTTTAGTTGAGTCTAATGCAGTTTATTGAAAACAAACACAAACTAAGACCTTTAAGTTGATGGAAAGAATGATAAAATATAAATAAAATATTATGTTGTTGAAAAGTCTTTCTCTGATAGTTTTGTTCAAATCAGAATCCTAAAAGTACCCCATATTTCATTTTATAAACATTCTTACAAACTTCTTTTATTTATTTATTATTATTTTTTAATATAATAGTTTATGTTTCCATCATTTTGTGCCTTTTTCCATCTCAGTTGTAATCCCCATGGACACCCCATCACAAATCACCCATATGTGCCATCACCAGTGTCTTATTTTTGAAAAATCAAAGTCAGTGTTCAATGATGTTAAGTGGATTATCAAGAGAAATAGTTTCTGATCATTTGTTTCCAAACTCTTAGACAGATGATATACCAATAATTTGTGTTCTTTTGTAATTAAGTAGATTCTGATATATATTTTAAGGTTTACATCATGAAGGATAAATTTACTTTAACAATGCTTAAAAATATCAATGTTGAATTTTTAAAGGGGTTGATCTAAAATTACTAAAATAGAACTTGAAACTCCTACAAAGTGTATTATCAGTATAGAAATATTATTAGCATGAGTGCCTTCTATCAAATGTAAAAATTACAGGTAAACCTCTGTCATGGATATGTAGAGTCTGGTCAGGGATTGCAACCTATCAGTAGAATAGACTGGGCTTTCATTTTAATGGTTAAGTCAATATTAATATTAAATAGCAATATATGTATATAAGATTATACCAGCTATATGAATTATATATGTAGTATATAAAGTTATATATATTTAAATCTCATATATGTCCTACTATTTAAAACTTGTTGAAAAATTGTTTTATATCCAGGTATAAAATACTATTAGTAGATACATTTGAATATATATACACATACATATGTATGTGTGTGTATATATATTTTACCTTGGAAAAGCTTGTAGTTTCTTAGTACTAGTTGGTCTTGATTCTCCATTTAGAGCTTTTATGACCTAAACTGCTCCTTCCTTGCTAGCTCTGTCTCAACACCACTCCTTCTTCTCCAGTTTTGTCAATTCTTTGCATCCCAGAATTTTTTCATTCTGCTTTATAACTTCATAGACTTCACAAACGTTCTTTCTCTAAAATGCATTTTTTCCAACCTCCATTAACTTCAGTGAAGTCCTACTCATCCTTTAAGATCCAGACAAGAGCCATCTCTTTTAAAAAGTCTTCCAAAACTATTTTCCCAAAGAGGACCTGGCATCTCTCTGTGCTCTCACAGTACCTTTAGTATACTTCAGTCTGCACTTAGCATCCTGTTCTGTAATTAGTAATTTATTTTCTGTCTCTCCCACTGTGAGTTTTTTGAGGTCAGTTCATCCTAACTGCCTCCATATTCCAGGCACCAAAGCAAAGTGTTCACCTCATATTGAGCACTCAATAAATATTCTTTAGATGAATGAGTCAATGACATTTTTGTACAGAAGTCCTTCTGACAATATCCATAGATATTGAAATAGAAAATTTAGAACAAGAGTAGTAAATGCATTTTGTCTTAGATGCCAAATCTGTTAGTAGGCTCAACTGAAAAAGAGATTTACACTCTCTGTACCTGGGTTAAAAGCTTGACTAATGGGTGATTAGCTCAAGAAGCCTACAGGAGAGGAGAGGGAAGACACTCTTTTTAATTCATTTGTCTTCTATGTGCCAGAATATTGGGCTTAATTCATATAACTTCCAAGTTTTTTTTTCTGATTAAATGCTTATTATCAACTTATTTTTATACAAGATTGCTATTGTGATTCAGCTGAAAACCTATTGCTAATTTCATTGCTGAGCAAGTTTTTCTGCTTGACTTCTAACCTCCTGAAGAGGAGTACTTCTAACAAAAATACAAACTGAGCTCTTTAAGTCCAAGATTCCTTATACGGTGGAAGGTACATTTGATATATCATTTAATATTGTACTAAGTTCCTTACTCTGTGCTTTTGGAGGTCCATTTAGATTTCATGGAAAATGCAGATATTCATCTTCGGTGATTGGAATCTTCTTCTGAAGTGAAATGATAGAAAATGAAGCAATAATCTAGGACCACAGACACATTTTTAACTGAAACAACATCAACCTGTTAGTGCTGTGCACACTATTCCTCTCTTTTAAAAAGCTAACTGTGCAAAACATAATGATGATAGTTACTACTTTATCAAGCATTTTCTAACACCAGACACTGTTTTCTGTGTGTGTGAACTTAAATATATAGAATACATAACTATGCATAAGATTTTCCTCCCCCCCTCCCCCCTTCTCTCTCTGTATCTCTCCCTCCTTTTCTCTCTTTCTCCAGTCTCTCAAGAGTGTAAGGTTGCTAGCTAATTTAATTTTAGGGTTGATTGTCCTTTGTTTGGAAATTACATTCTTTACATTTTTCTTGATATTAAATTTTTCCTTTTTTAATAAATAGCAGTGAGAGAAGATTAGTATAGAGGCTTTTTTTTTTTTTTAAATAACTATTTTGACTTGGCCAAAAGAAGCAGGAACCTCCTTAGTGGCCTATTCCACCATCATCATTATTACCATCCTTTTCCTCCTCCTCCTCATCATCATAGTTAGTCTTATTTGAACAGGAAAACTTAACTATACAATCAAAAAAGACATTCTCTGTCAATGTAAAATTGGTTCCCTTGTAATTTTTTTCTTCATTTTTTTTCTTGTTAACTTCTATGGGTCATCAGTTTGGATTCAAATCTCAAGAGTTACTTCTGGCTTTTGTGTGTTTGAAGAACATATAAAAGGTGATAACAACATATAACAAGAGTTGATCTGAAGAGTATTCCTACAGAACTCCAGAATTTTGCCTGTCACTTAAATATGATGGCTCTTTTTTTATGATGGGAATTTCATACAAAAAAAAAAAATCAGTCAAGAAGACTTACTGATAGAATTTCTAAAACTTCTACAGCCAAATTTGAAAAAAAAAAAAATTCCTTCCTTTTTTTTAAACTGAAAGTCAAATGTATTCTTTAGCTTCCCATTCCAGACATCTGTGTAAACTTTGGGTACATTTGTATTTTTGGCCTTAGATTAACACACAGAAATAGTATTAATATCTACAGTATTGTAGAGGAAAGCTTTTGTGTAGATACTCATAAAGTAAATGCCTTTTAAAATAGGAATTGTCTCTATCTAAATGGAAGCCATCATATGAACTGTTTCTAGTCTCTAAACAAATACAAATTATTCATCTGATCATAGCTTTATTGTATGTCTTCCAACCTGTTGTTAAAACTTCATAGAACTCTTGTACTTGAAAGAATTCCCAAACAATATAAATCCCCAAGTTCCTAAACTCCTTATTCGTTTATATTGCCAGTTAAAAGATTTTTTTTTTTCCTTTAGATGAGAGAGCTGGAGAGCTTGATTCTGTTGGGGCAGTGTTCCTTAAATTTTTCCTCTCTTTACTCTTTTTAGTCTTAAATATAGAACTGAATATTATAGAGGACACAAAGAGCTTTTGTTAGATAGATGATATTTATTTCACTTTCTATATTAGAAATTAAAATAAAATATTTACACTATACAGATTTATTAATTTTTAAATAATGTTAAAACAATAAATGTCTCATGTTAACATAAATACCTATTTAAACTAAAATACAGATATAGCTCCAAACAAAAGATTATTTTTTTAAGATTTATTTATTTATGCATATAAAATTTGGGGTACAGACCAGAGATGGGGTGGTGGTGAGAGGATTCTCCAGTGACAGAGTGGGGAGCAGAATAAGCAGATCTACTGAAATATACTGCTGAGGGGTCCATGGGTGAAGCAGAGGGTTCTGTCACGCCATGTAGGTCACCTCCTTCTGGGGATCGAATTTATGCTGCAGTGGCTTCAGATAGATTCATAGTGCTGTGCTTTAACCCATTGTGCCACCAGAGAGGGCCCATGAAAGACTATTTATTGGGAGTAGTAGCACCATTTTAAATCTCTCAGTTCTCTTCAGTGTCTGTTTTAATAGAAAAGAGTTGGTTTCTTATATTTTTTTCTACCCTCAATCTACTGCAATATATATAGTTTTGGTTACAATATAAGAAAACAATTCAGCATCATGCAAATAAGTTGATGGAAAAGGGGAGCATATTTTAATAGCCTTTTCGGATCATTGCTGATATTCTTACGTAAAGTCTAATATTATTTCCAAGCTCTGTTCCCATGGCATTGTTCTTCTGTTCTACTAGTGCTAGAATTGGTTTTAAATATTTTACATATGTAATTGAGGCATACTTTGATGTTATACAAAAATTTGACCATTTGGTGCTTCATATATTGCAATGCATTAGTTTCTCTTTGAGTGAACCCTCTTCTTTACCCACACAACATTTTGTAGCATCACTAAATGGTCATTTGGAAAATATTAGTACATTGAGCACTACATCTCTCCTAAAAGTTGACTCATTCTATTACACAGTATGAGCTATTATACCTATGAATACTGTGAAATTGTCAAATTCACAGGGATGGTACAACTTTTCTAAAATTCTGATACTTGCAACTGAAGGTTTTCACTGACAACAGATATCACTGGTTGTGATAAGCTTTCTTCATTCAATTGTAAAAATTTTCTGCCAGACTTCCAAGACTGTTTGCCAAGACTGTTTCCAATACAACAATCATCATCAGTAAAAATGATTGTTATAAAACAAAATAGCCAAGCTACCTTGCAACTGAACCACCCAGGACAATGTCACTGCTTAGCAATAGTATCTACACAGACTTCCCATCCCATTATACAGAATATTAACAAACATATTCAAGTTTAAGTTTAATAAAGTTAATAATTTTTTTGCTGCTTCATCATAGACATGATTAAGTGTAACTTATTTTCTTCTGTTTGAACTCATTTGGTAAAGAATATAGTGAGGCCCTCCCTGGTGGTGCAGCGGGTTAAAACACAGCACTAAGAAGCTAAAGCCATTTCAACATGAGTTCAATCACCACCGCGGCAGACTTCTCCTGACTCTTCCGCTGCTCCCCTCAGCAGTGTACTTCATCAGTTGGCCTGTTCTGCTCCCTACTCTGTCTCTGGTGAAGCCTCTCACTGCCCCTGCGCCTCTGGCCTGTACCCCAGTTCTGTATGCATAAAATAAATAAATACTTTAAAAATATATAATGATTACTGTTTTAGTATGTACTTTGGTGTCACATTAAGACAAGGTAGTGTTATCATTACTTTTTGTGCATCAAAGCAAATCTCAACACAATGAAAAAAAAAAGTAAATTCTAAAATTGTTTGGAAATTACTTTGACTTTGTTCCTTAAAAGGTCTTGGGCACCGCTGGGAGTGAGCAGAACACACTTTGAGAACCTCCTATCTAAGTCATGACTTGAGTTTTGCTAAAAGTTGAAGTGGCTAAGGATTCTCTCACTGTGACCCTCCTCTACCACTATTCCCTCTCTCACCCCTCCTCTCCTCCTACCCTTCCTCTATAACACTCTTAACAGCACAAGAGGCACGGTGTGTTTATTTTATTTATTGTTATAGAAATACCATTGTTTCACATCCTTGCTAGATTTGACAGTGTAGGATTTTGCCTATGTTATAACCACAGCCACTCCCACCACAGTCCTTCACCCCAGCCCACAGGCCAAACAGTGTATCGAGTGGGATTCCTGGATTTAATTTTACTTTTGATCATCAATTATCTACTCCCTTCATCCATTTCCCCCTTTTAAAATGCATTTGCTGTGTGTCTCATGATGACAATACAACTCCTCAAGCGGGATCTGGCCTTCCATCCATTTCAATAGCTGTATTCATTGTTCATGAAATTTTTGTATGTTATGCTTATAGAATTAAAATGACTGTCTATATATCTTGAGTTTCTAATGAAAAACATGTCCAATACCAATGATCAAGAGTAATTTTCAATAAGTTAAAAACATGGCTCTCCTATATAGTAAGCATGTGTCAAAGATTGATTTACCTCATTAATAAAGGAGCCAGCAAATGTAAACCTAGTTCAAAGAGGAAAAAAAATGAGAAATTTATAGATAGAGATCCACACATGTGTGTGTGAGTGTGTGTGTGTGTGTGCATGCAAGCATATATAGTCTGGAGTAAAAAGAACACTAAAATGAGACTACAAAATCAGATTCCAAACTGAATAATGTTCTGTGGTATAATAAAATTTTAACATTTGGAGTTGTAGTTCATACTGGACAGAAACTATTTGAATCTCTACTGGACAAAAATAATGTTCAGCTTATCCAAGTTAAGATCTAACTTTACCCAGTCCAGGTCCTAATCAAGACAATTACAAATCAAACACAGTTGCCTTTCCTGGAACTAAAATAAACCCGTATGTGAGCTTGTTCAACAATAATCCTGTGTGGTTTTGAAAGGAAATGCAGTAATCTCTTTTTCTTATTTCCAAGTTTTGGATCATTTTTCTTGAATAAGCTAAAAAAGTGTGGAGAGAGAGATGCTCAAGGGAAGATTGTCCTAGGCTTTTAAATGTTGCTATATAGTTGAATGTAGAATATTTATTAAATATTTATCAAACATCCTCTTTATGACAACCATTATATAAAGAGTTTTCATGAATAGTTTTGTTTTACCTTTACAACAGCCTCAATATAGATAGGTAGTTTTTACTTGTACAGAGGAGAAAGCAGGGACGGGGAGTTGAGTAAGTTGAGTAAGGTAACCTATAATACAGCGAAGATTCAGGTCTTCATGTTTGTTTGCTTGTTTTTAACAATTTATTTTATTTATTTATGCATACAAGGCCAGAGGTGAAGATGGTGAGTGCATTCACCAGAGACAGAGTAGGGAGCAGAACAGGCGAATCTATTGGAATGCACTGTTGAGGGGAGCAGTGAGCAACACAGGAGAGGCCTGCTGCATCATGTGGGTCACCTCCCTGGCAGAAGATCGAACTGGTGGCTCAGTGGCTGCTGATAGCTTCTTAATGCTGAGGCTTAACTCCTTGCTCCAGCAGAGAGGCATTAAGGGCTTTCTTTAAACCAACATAGTGAGTGTAGTACTACCTGGAATGTTCAGGGATTATTTCTGAAATCCCACTTCTTTGTGTCTGGCAAGCATAAGCAAACTTTATTCATTCACTTTATAAGTAGTATTTTTGCTGATGTAAACCTATTGTAAGTTCATTATAGAAAATGTGACAAAAGATGAAACCAAACTCTTCAAAATTTACTACTCAGTTATAAACCCAATTAATTTGGTATGATTCCTTAAATTCTAATTAAATGTATTAAGTTTATGCAAATGTGTTTGCAATTGTACTGCATTTATATGGTGAAATATATATTGACTTATAATGCATGATTAAACCATAGGGTGTTTGATAGCTTCTCTAGTCACTAGGCATTTACGGTTTTTAATATATAGCAGCATAAGTAACTTGATGGATATCTTTCTTTTTTTAACATTTATTTATTTATGCATACAGAACTGGAGTACAGGTGAGAGGTGCAGGGGTGGTAAAAGGATTCACCAGAGACAGAGTGGGGAGCAGAACAGGCCGACTGACTAAGTACACTGCTGAGGGGAGCAGTGGGCATGTCAGGAGAGGTCTGCCACGCCATGTGGATCACCTGTGGGGAGGGAATCCAACTCATGCTGTAGTGCTTTAGCTTCTTAATGCTGTGCTTTAACTTGCTGCACCACCAGGGAAGGCCAAATGGGCATCTTTTAATAAAAGTATAACTTAGGGCCCTCCCTGATACCACAGCTGGTTAGGACACATCACTGCAAGCCAGCTGCAGTGGCTTCAGTGCAAGTTCGATTCCCAACCCCAGAGGTGACCCCATGATGCAGCAGACCTCCCCAGTCTCGCCCACTGCTCCCCTCGGCACTGTGCTTTGTTGACCTGCCTGTTCTGCTCCCCACTCTGTCTCTGGTGAATCCTCTCACTGCCCCTGCACCTCTGGCCTGTACCCCAGTTCTGTATGTCTAAATAAATAAATTAAAAATAAATAAAAGTATAACTTAATTATTTTGTCAACTCAATGATCAGGTATGATGATCATGCATTTCTTCCTTGAGGAAGATAAGTAACTTGTACAGGGACACAACTGGGGAGAGGCAGAACAGAGACAACCCTTCTGAAATTGAACTAAAATTCTCAACCACTGGTGGAACTGGCATCTATATATGGATTTTTTCTTCCCTCTTATTGATATATCCACAGACTCAGATTCAGACATGATGTCTGATAGTATTGTAATGTCTATATCTATAGTGGCAGTTGTGTTTATTGCCATATTTGTGAGATTTAGTTTTCTTGAGACAAAATCCATCTTCTGTCTCCAAACGTGGCTCGACAAACATCTACCTCACTCTTCAAAACCTTAAAACATGCTCTGGGATGTGGTCCTTCATACATACGCATGCCATATGCTGCCGCTCACAGTCCACAGGTGTGTTTTATCAGATTATTAATACTTCTGAACATGCACAAAGCTCAGTCTGCCCAATTCTGTAAAACTTCTTGAAAAGAAGGCCTTGTTTATTCGATCAAAAGAAAAATTATCTTCAGTTTTGACATATACAACATATGGAATTGCACGGCACTACTAGGAAAAACAAGAATTCAACCACAGCTGTTAACACACCAAATTCCACCAAATGTTCTGGATTTGGGAAGTGATCAAAACTTCTATTGTGCAAATGAAATGTGAAAATACATTAAAATGATCAGATTGTCCTCATTTCATAAATTTTGGCCTCAGGTGATAGAGAGCAGAGATTGTATCCTGAATTTAGCATAGCATTTAATTGTGTAAATAAATTTGTTTTCTTGTGCGAAGAGGGTTTTCTCTTACTTGTTTTTAGCCTTGGAAGATATAGTTTCGAAACTCTATTCTGTCTTGTGAAATTATATGCCATAGGTTTTTATACATTTGGCTCATTCTTGTTAGTTTATTTTTGTAAAATATGTGTCCATAGCATTACTGGCATTGAGTGTTACTGTGAAAAGTAAATAAGGATATTTTTTAAAATGGGCCTATGTGTCTGCTTTGAAATATATACTAAGGTCAGAAAAAAATTTTTTTAACAGTCTGATGTATACAAACTTCTATTTATTAAAAGCACAAAAGCAAACAAACAAAAAAATAATGATCCTCATCAACAACAATTTTTTCTTCCAGCAAACCCTCACTACAAATGTTCATTATTTTAAGAATGCTTTTCTTGTAGACACCATTAAAGTTGACACAATTAGTGAAAAACTCTGACATCGAAGCTCAAGGAACTCAACTAATTCCCCAAAGTATCCTCAGCTATTTATGTCATTTTATAGCTGGCCTAGGCAAGGAAATCTTATATTTTGCCACCACTTTGGGGGACAAGACAGAAAACAAAGTCACATATGTCATCTTGAATGTAGTTATTAAGCTACCTCCTAAGTCAATGAAAATAAATATTTTTATAGCTCATATGATCAAAAGTAGCTAATTTTTAGTGCTACAGTTATTTTTGTGCAATGCCCAGATCCTCCCTGAATCAGGACAGAAATCTGCTCCTGAGAGGCAAGCATAAGGAGCATTCTGGGCTCCAGGGGATCCTGGTGAGTACACTGGACTGAAGCCTCTGGGAAGCAGGGCTGGTTGTGACAAAGGCGGCTGCTCCTAAATAGTAAACACATGCTGTCTTTCATTTGTGATAGTGTAAATCTCAACAAAAGTTTATGATCTAACTCCCCACATTTCCATATTAACTGACAAATACAACTTCCAGCATGAAACAAAGCCCCCACCAAGCTCATCCAATTCAGAGCTGGACATTGATGGCAGTATTTAGGCTCTGGATGTTATTGTATTGGGGATAGAAAAGAAAAGAAAGTGGAGGAACTTTCTACTTCCTTTGGCCTCTGTCTCTTCCAAGAAATGTCTCCTTTCCTTTTCTGAACCTGTGATTCCACTCAGGTTCTGTCTGGCAGGAAGCGCGATGCTTGCCTCATGGACAGTAAGTATACTGGAGATGTATACCTGGGGATTGTGCTGCTTTGACACTTTCCAGCAGTGTGGCTTTTGGTTATTCACTTTAGCCTTTAGTTTGTCTTGTTAAATGAGGGCTTCAGATGAAGTGTTTGTTGTAGTCCTTTCTGGATCTTGCCTCCTAAGAGTGGTGTGGTCAGGTCCTGGGACTTCTTTCTATTCCCCACTTTCTGTTAAGAGACAGAGCCCTTATAGTAGGGAAGCTCCTGGCCAGAATGTTAGCTCTATACGGTGCTGGCTGTTACACTCCAATGAGCCCCTTGCACTCCCTCTAAACCTCAGTTTCCTTGTGAAGTGGACTAACCATCCTACCCCCCAGGAGTAGTATGTGATGAAATGAGAACATACAAGAGAAGTGGTTTGGATAGTGCCCCAAATATTTTAATTGTAAACTAAAGGCTAGTTTTTGTTATTTATATGAGATAATATATGTTAGAAATGAGTCATAGTGCCTGGTACATAAAAGGGTCTAGTAAACATTAACTTTTCTATTATGTTTACATCTGCAGGAAGGCAAGGTTTTATTTTAAAACTTTTCAAGAGCATTTTTAGTTTGAAGGAAGATATTTTACTTCATTCCTCTGGAAGCATCTCAAGATGAAGGGGTTTCTCTTATCTTCCTCTTGCATCTCTAAAGAGAACATACTGACTTTAGAAAATAATTCTCTTAACAATCCTTTGTTGTCCATCCTTCAAGCTGGATACAGGGCACAATCATTCTTCCTCATCTAGTGTTCTTTGTTTCCCTTTATGCAGCCCCAGGCATGAGTAAACAGAGGCTCAGATGACTTCAATTTAAAGACAACCTCCTGCAGCTGCTGATGGCTAAGCAGTGGATGCTGCTCATGTGAAGGCAATGTAGACAGGTAACTCACCAGTGCACTCAAGGCAGGCCGGGTGATACAACAGTTAATGGGAGCAGCTAAGCAAAGCGATGAGGGAAGAGACATTATACAGAAGATACACACATAGTGCCTCTGTCAGCTTGGGCTGCACAACATATACTATAGATTGGGTGGTTTAAAGATTTTAACCTTATTTTCCAAAGTTTTGGAGGCTGGAAATACAAAATCAAGGTGTTTTCATGCTAGTTTCTGTTTAGGCCTCTTTTCCTTGTAGATGGCTGTATCAGTCTTCTCACTGTGCCCTCACGTGATCTTTCCCCTGTGCATGCATGGAGAAAGGCTCTGGATTCTTCTTTCTACAATTATGCGAGTCCTATCCTATTACTCTTCCATGGAACCTTATAGCATCATTTAGCTGTAAATAGTCTTCCCAAAAGTTCTATTTCCAAGTAAAGTCACTTTGAGGGTTAGAGCTTCAAGATATCAATTTTGAATGGACACATTTTTTTCCATAACACACAAACCATACTGTAGCTGAATGTAGACTGAATGGATCAGGTGCAAGATATGAGCTGATTAGTGCTAAATAGACCAACTCGCCATAGATTGAAAATGGTCCAATTTGACTTACAGGTGGTAGTGGTAATGGCCAGGAGGACCCTGAAAAGAGTTATAAGGCAAGGAAGGAGCCAGGTGGACTCACTCAGTTTTTGAGACCGTTCCTGTGGAGCTTTGATCCTCACCTTTCAAAGAACTAGGCTGTTCTGGAGACTCAGTGCCTGTGAGACTTACTCTGTTCCTGACCTCCAAAGAAAGAAGAAAGTATTCAATAGCCAATCTCCAAAAGAAGAAGTGAAATCTACAAGCTGCACAGAGAAGCTGAACAGCTTTGCAGGGTTGGGAACTGTGGCCCTTCATCCCTGCCTCTGAGAATGCCTGAAATGAGCACCAAAATCCCCGGGCTTGGTGTCTCAAAGAGCTGTTGTTGGTTTGGGCCAATGATACACAAAGAGCTGGCTGGACAGTGCTATCCAGTACTGTTGATGGGTGACCAGCCATCTGTGTTGGGGTCACCTGGGAGAGATATTAACAGCTCCTCACAATCTAGCACCATCTCCCAGTGCTGCTGCCTCCATTGCTGTCTGTTCCAGCAGCTGGTACTGTTCATCCCTCAGGCTGGTGCTATGGGTTGCCATGGCGCCTCTCAATGGCCCCCCACGTGCACTCTTCCATCGGTAGTGAGGAGGATGCTGGCTCATTCTTTGCCATGTGGATGAGCCCCAAGTCCTCATTGCCAGCACAGAACCATCTTGGAAGAGCAGCCTTTTATTTAGGACTTCTGGACACTACCTGAGGTAAGATAGCCAGCCATTTGTGGCTTTAGACATTTTTGTTTTTCTTGTTTGTTTAAAAAAAATCACATTGCTTTTGTTCCGGGAGTCTAAGTGTTTTGGAATTTGGCGTGTGGGTGAACAACCCACAGTGACCTGTCTGCCTCTAGCCCTAAGACCAGCTACTGCCCTCTATAACTGTTTGACAACCACATATACTCATCGCCTTAACAAATGTCCAGTTTAGTTTGAAGCTCTGTGATTTTCAAAGCATAAGGTGTGTGTGGTCAAGTTTCATGGACTTCTTACTTGAATTCTCATCTTCAGGAGTTCGGCAGGACTTTGCACTTGAAGTCTCTCTGCTTACAGCACTTTTTTTCTAGATATTCTTAGAGTCAGAATACTTTCATAAACATTTACTCCTGCTTCCCCTTCTCAGGCTTTTCCAGCCAGTACTATCAAAAAGGGTCTTATTTTCTTCCCCAATGTATTTTCACTCATAAAACATTTGAATAGCTAATTTCTTTCTGTATCCCAAATTACTTTCATTATTCACTGTCTCCCTCTTTAGAAATTCAGCTTCAGGACAGCAGGACCTTTGTTAGTTGCTCACTACTGTTTTGTTTTGTTTCCCGAAAAGAGTCGGGAATGGAGGACTATTATATTAAAATGCATGGAGATAAACGAATTGACAATCATGATTATCATATACCAATGTTATTGCTTGGGTTTAGTTCTTGCAAAAAGAGAAATATTAGATAGTGAAATAAGAAATCATTCATTCTACTCCCAGGAACACTTCTCTAATTTCTTAACTCCTTCTTTGCATCCTTCATGTTTCCAGGGGAATTAATCCATGAATTTAAGGATAGGTGACCTTTCCATGAATTTTTCTTTGAGAGTGAATGTTCCTCTAGTGTGTACATTATAGGCCTCTGAATTCTCTTGATTACTTACTAGAATATAGGTGTCACAAAGATAGGAACTAGGGTTGGAGGCATAATGTAGAAACTCATTAAATATTTGTGGAATTAATGTTAAGGGTTTGTAAGTTTGTAAACTTGGGGAACAATCTTCAAAGTCATAATCACCTCAAATAATGTCTTTTTCTAGCCTAATTTGAGGTTCTATGAGACTGTTCTACCCTACCTTTAGAACCATTTATGAAAGTGAGTCCTTCATTTCCTTAATTACAAGCCTCTGCATAAAGGCATAACACTATAGAAACAAATTGTGGAAGTCCCCAATGGGAATGGGATATGTTGATTAGTTTAAGTGAAAAATACTTGAAATAAAAATATTCCCTTTGTAATGAAAAGTTATTAAAAATATTCCTAATTGAGTCCTTGAGCTAGCACCATATTGAGAAATATATTCCTAATCTCTTATTTAACTCTTCAACTCTAGAAATTATTATTAGCCATATATGAGAAAATAGATGTTCAGAGATTAAATGACTCACCCAAGATCATAGGCCAACTGAATAATAAAGCCTAGATTCTAATCTAGGTCTTTCTGACCTCCCCAAACTATCCTTCTTATAATGGTGCTCAAATTATTGGTTTGTTTGTATGCTCTGTGTCATATAAAACCTAAGAGAAATTATTTGACTCAATAATGTCTTGTAAAGTCTTGGAGATACAGAACACTTAGATTCTAAGAGCATATTGGTGGCCAAGAGGGAACAGAGTTCTCAGTAACCTCCATATCTTATGTTTGTCTTCCTCAGTGGAGATGGAATTCAAGATCAGGGCTAGAAAATGTCTCTAAAATTTAATGTCTCCATTTTAGACAAAACTAGGGTTTGAAAAGTATCAATTTTCCAGTGTTATTCAGATAAGTCTAGAACTCATCCAGAACATTTACTGCTATTGAAAGACAGAAAACAGATCATCTCTTTTGGTAGCAGTAAATGAACACACTTTAAAATGATTATCAGACTGAGTTTAAAAACAATCTATCATGATTAAAATATTTACATTGGGGGGTGCTTTTGCTACAATTTAGCTGAAATAGATATACATTAATTTCAGTCTACACAGCTCATGGTGTTTTGAGACCATTAAAAGATCTGATCAAGTTTATGAGCTTGTGATAAATAAAAGGGATAAAGTTGTGTTAAAGAATGATATGTTGGGCCCTCCCTGGTGGTGCAGCCTGTTAAAGCACAGCACTGAGAATCTAAAGCCGCTCCCGCATGAGTTCGATTCCTGCTTGCTGCTGAGGTGACCACATGACGTGGCAGACCTCTCCTGACCCGCCGCTGCTCCCCTCAGCAGTGTACTTTGTCAATCTGCCTGTTCTGTTCCCTATTCTGTCTCTGGTGAAGCCTCTCACCGCCGCTGAGCCTCTGGCCTGTACCCCAGTTCTGTATGCACAAATAAATAAAATCTTAAAAAAAAAAATGATAGGTTGATTTATCTTGGTAGTTTTGTTGAATAAGTAGTAGATGCTTGGATATTATGTAAACATTATATAATTTGTTATTAGCAAATTTCCCCAATGGGGACTTTTATCTGTCTAATCAATGATGTTATAATTAAAATTATGTTGGAAATCATGGAAAAATTAGTGTTTTACATATGCTACTTCATTAAATTTAAAATAATTGTCACATAGAGTCAGCTTATAGTAGGCGCTTCAAGAATAATATTGTCTTATCCCTTTTAGACTAGGGGAACAAACAAATGAACAAATTCAGATAAGTTTATCTGAACTATTTTCTTGAACCATTTGGATATTTTCAAAAGATGTTAAAACTGAATCAGAATCCAGACTACATCTTTGCCTAAAAGATTCGTAAAAAAACATAAGAATCAATTGACTTTTTGGTAGTCAAGGCTCATAAATATTTATATGTGTGTTTGTTTATATATATGTACAGAGAAAGATCTGAATATATTAATTCTTGATCTGCCTAAATTCTTCTACATTTACTTATCAAATTAACTTTCCCGTGAGAAAAATTATTAACTAAAACTGATTTTGTCCAAACTGGTAGTTATTTCAAAAGTTTCAATCAGTGCCCACGTTTAAGGCAAGTTCTCATACTTCAGACTAGCTCATTTGATGTCCTTCATTTGATGTCCTTCGTATCAAAATCACCTGTCTTATTCACTCCCATCCACCATACTGCTCAACAAAATCCTCTCCTACCCTCCCTACCCTTATTCAGGATTTTCTTTCTAGCCTGAATATCAGGTCTTTTCCCTTTCTGTTTTGTCTACCTTGGTTGCCTTCTGGGGTCTCTTGTTAAGGCTGCCTGTGTTCTCCTGCTGTGTTTTCACCACTAAAGGCATTTTCACTTAAAGACATTAAAAATAACTTCAGGGTCTCAGAACTTTGTCTTCCCTGTTGATATACTGACTTCTTAAAAAGAGCTAGTAGATGGAAGAAGGACGAGCTATTTGAGAAAGATCTCCATTGCAGTGGTGCCTAACTCTGTTAAGCTGAGAATGAATTCTTCCATCAGTGCTAATAATGAGAGCTGAGAAATACCCATCTCTGAATCAGCTTGGCCAAAATCATGACCACTAGAAAAGAATGAAAGGCCCCAATGATTCTGGACTGGCACATAGGAGGTCTTTGTTGTGACTATTTGGTTTCCATCTAAACTTTCTCAACAGTAAAAGAAAAAACAAATGTCTCAAAGTGTCTTCAGGATTTATTACTTGTACATTATATATTGAACAAGTATGGGTTTTGTTGAACACACTTGGTAATTTTGTATTGTAGCTCTGACTGATGTACCCTGCGTTAGAAGTGTTTGTTCTTTAAAACACATGGTTCCCAGACTTACAGTGTGCTATGATCTGATTTGTAAATGCCAAAAATGAAGAAAAAAAGCAGAATGCACTAACTTAGTTATGTTTATGTTGGGAAAATTTCAGGTGAAGCCTTAATTCCAAATGGAAACTAAGGTATGGAGAAGAAGTTGGTATATAAATTAGTCTGTAGTTCATATTGGTGTAAAGATATAACCCTGAAACTTTGTATTTTACTTAAATTTAAAAGTCTTTGCTTTAGGCAAAGCATGAGTAACACTATAGTATAAAGTCTCCTGCCTTCCTAGATTCTTGGTTCTCTATTATATAACCCAGGACCTCAGGGACTCTTCCAGCACACACCTCATCCTTCATCCCCTAACCCTCCAGCAAAGTCCCTGGATTCAGAGTGGTGTGAAAGACTAACTGCTGTGAAAAATTGATAACTGAGTCTTGAACTGTTAGCAGAAAGGATCTAAAAAAGAGAGAGGGAGAGAGAGAGAAGCAGGTAAAATAGGAGCAGGATGAGTTTATATAAAGCTTATTCCAAAGGGGGAGATTTTTACAAAGAATAACATTATAGACCTGAATGAAGATAAACCAAGACACTGTGCCAGTACTAGGATGCTGTATTAGATAGTAAAGTGAGTGAGGGTTTGACACCTGCAGTCACAGAAGGGGATGAGCAAGGTGGATGTGGAGGCCTGAGTGCCTGTATGCCTGGTAACACAGTGGGAGATGACAGGCTGGGAGAAAACCAATGTTAAATGCAGTGAGCACTAACTGCTGAGTTCTGAGTTTTAATTACTGACTTTGTATTATTTTGTGATATCTTGCCAGGGGAATAGCTGCCAATAAAAATCTAGTATCAGATATTGGGTAGAAAAGGAGAACTAATTTTTATAAAAAAACGTTCTTTTAAACATAGAGGTCTCTGGAAAGCAATTTTGACCTAAATTGTTTCAATGCTTTGACAAGTTCCTCTTGTGTGATACCTGCTTCACTGGGTTTTTTTGGGCTCTGTTTATGCTCATGCATATTAAAGGTTTATCCTTTTTTTAAAATTCTCATTTTAAATGATTTTTCTTGGTTTTAGGATCATTGCTAACAGGTTTTTTTTTTTTAAGATTAATTTTATTGATTTATGCATACAAGAACTAGGGTGTAGGCCAGAGGTGCAGAGGATGAGAGGATTCACCAGAGACAGTGGGGAGCAGAACAGGCAGATCTACTGACATACACCGCTAAGGGGTGGGCAGCGGGTGAGACAGGAGAGGTCTGCTGCACCATGTGGGTCAGCTTCCTGACCAGGGCACAAATACATGCTGCTGGTGATGGCTTGATAGTACTTAGATTTTAAACCCTATACCACCAGGGAGGCTGTGCTAACTTAGTTATCACCACCATTTCAGGGTGAACTATGAAAAGGCACCACAGGAAAGCGGTCGTTACTTACACAGCCTTGTTTCCAGAAAAGGTTACCAGCAAAATGGAATTTTATTTGCAAGCTCCTTTGAGTTCAAATCTTTGTTTCTTAGGTCGCCCGTCATGGATCTTATTCCTAGAAACTTGATCAGCTCGTCGTGTAGATATCCACTTTGTCAGGACATCCACAGTATTGAGGTTTTAAGTCACCAGATCATTAAGAACAAAGTCATTGGAATCAAAATTATCAGTTACTTCCAAAGCTTCAT
Organism: Condylura cristata; assembly: GCF_000260355.1. NCBI lineage: Eukaryota > Metazoa > Chordata > Mammalia > Eulipotyphla > Talpidae > Condylura > Condylura cristata. The sequence goes on along the minus strand of NW_004567116.1, from coordinate 20,525,798 downwards.
TTGGGTCTTGTCTGTTCTTGATTGATTCAGTTTCTCCAAAGTTGATAGTTAGATCCTCTGATTCCACTTTTGTGGGGTTTATTTTTGTTTTACAGTCTGATCTGTCCATCTGTCTGCCTTCCCCTTTATAATTATATATTTGGGGATTTTATTGATCTGAGTTTCAAATTTTTCCCTGAGGTTAACAGGTACTGCTCAAATAGCCTAATAAATGTATACCTTGAATAAATACCTCTAGTATGAAATTAAATGTTGCCTATCAATTGTTGAAGGTGCAAATTATTAAACTTATGGCTTTTATTCACTTCCAGGCATATTTAAAAGATTATCCCTACCAATCCTGATGGATGCTAGCTTTTGGCTATAACTACAGCTTCACAATAAAGTGAAGGAACAACTCAATTATCCTTGCTCATGCCTGAATTATCTGTGTAATTGGGACAGAGAAGTGCAGGCAAAAAATGCTGCCTATTGCTATTTTTAAGCTCTGTTCCTGCTGTGTTCTTATGTTTCACCAGCACTGTCACTGGCTTTAAATATTTTACATATCATAATTAACGATTTGGTTGCACCCTAAGGCTTTCTTAGCAAAAGGCACAATTTTGCAAATTGAATAGTAAATTATATAGGTGACATTGTTCATGGATAGGAAATGAGATACATTGATATGTCTTCAGATTTGTGTATTTAAATAGCATGTTGTCAATTTCTTAATAATAGCTACGAGAGGGCCATTATTGTTCAATGCTCAGGTATGTGTGGGAAGGAAATTAACATTAATAGGATGATAAATCGTCTTTAATGATATAATGAGAGAAAAGGCTACTTCATCTTTAGAGTGCTCAATAGTAAAGGGGAAATTCAATAAGATTTTCTCATACAAGATGGAATATTCTGGTGTCTCAGTTTGTTTTTATTTTAAAAGAGAAAGTGGAAACTTAGCTTTTACAATCAACACAAAATAAAACTCAGTTGCTGTCTCAATTTCAAATAGACTGTTTATGTGCCAGACATTGTAGAATTATAATAAGCATTTCCAGTTTATTTAACTCTCTTGTTTACTAGGTGATGTTTAGTTCATTTAAAGCTAAATGTCTCACTTCACAGGGAAAACCTGCTTGATGACCCCACCTGTAAAGGCACTTTTATAACCAAAACACTGGCCTATAAATAGAGAGTCATGACGTTATTGCAGTTGAGGAGGTTTCATCCCATTAGAAACTTCACTCAGAAATGTAGAGGAGTGCTTAATAATGAATGAATGTGATTTAAGGCCGCTTTATAGCGATGACATTTTTCCTATAAATATTACAGAGACGTTTAAATTTTTATCTCCCGTAATTGTAATGAATGAATTTCCCTGACCCTTACTGAAAATTATACCTGTAAAGTCTGCAATTTACTGATGATTGCTTGGGCTATTAAAGAGACTTGGATTGCAAAACATTTTCTTTTCATTCATAGATTCCTGTAATGCCTTTGGAAGGAAAGCTTAAAAAAGCTGGTTGGATAAGCTTCTGGAATTAACCAATGGGAGAAAGTTGTAGTTCCCTCAACAACTAGCATCATTAACACACTGACAACCTAACTTAAGTGGAAAAATGGGGAAGGGGATGCATGAAGCCATTTTTCTGCAGATAGAAAAAATATTAAGGGGAATCATTGTTTTTTTTAAAGCTTGAGTCCAAACCACTTCTACCATTTCTAATACACATTTACCTACTTCAGTATTCCAGCTTGAAGTATGAAGACTAAAGAAATGGGAAACATAAGATTTGGTAGAACTATTTCCAGTCTTGACACTAAACACAAGTGAAGTAATAACACTAAAGAGAGTCTATCAAACGTAAGAAAGATGCTGCATTTAGTTAAAATTCTCAAATTTTCCACAGAACTATAACTCTTATAATTATTATCTCTTCTAGTAATATACTTTACATTTTATTTACTTATTTATTTTATTAAGACCTTTCAATTACCAAGCTTAGAAAGACTGACTTGAAAGTTTATAAAATACATAAATTCATCCCAATCTTTTTCAACTATCAATAGTGATTGACTCGGTGTTTGGGGGTAGCTGGTGCAGTGTATACATTTCAAGAATGTATACACAAAGTTTGCAAGAATTTGGGGGTAGACTGAAAAGGATGAATGGGAAAGTTTTTGAGACATGAATTTCAGAATTAATTTCAGAAGATCAATTTTGTTGGTCATAGAAGAAAACACATTTTCAGAGAGCAAATATTCAAGGTATGTGCAGAAAGAAACAAAATCTCACATCTCTGGTAATATTTGTATTTTAGGTTCACCCTATACCATTATTCTAGAGCAGGAATGAAAAATGTACAAACATGTTTTACTGATAACTCTACATTTGATCACTCCAATATCTCCTGAAGCTCTGCCTGTCTACCTGCCATATTGCCACCACCTTTGTTGAGGTCCTCATTCCTCTCTCTAGACTCTCTATAGACTTCCTGGTTCCTACTCTTCCTTCCTTGAACCTATAATCCAAAGCATTCTCAAAATGGGCTTCCTAAAACACATAACCAGTTCCATCAGTCTCTTTGCTCCACTATCTTCAATAGCCTGTACAGGGTCATTTTGCCTGTCATAGCTCATGTCCACATTCTGCTTTCTCTCAGAAAGCTAGCTCACTCAAATTCTCTATTTTTGGTTACTTCCTGCTTTATACATGTTTGTGAGAGAAAAATATTCAAATATATGCAAGAATACCTCAATACCTTGTTACTTAGTTCAGCTTCTGCATGCTTTTCAATGTCAAGTATCGTCCCCTCTCTTCTTGGAAGCCCCCCTGCTTCATTTAGTTATAACTCCTTGTTTTCCCATAATGTATCATATGAATCATTAATTTTGTGTGTGACTGTGTGAGAGTGTGTATGTGTGCTTTAATAAGCATCTTGAAGGCAAGAACTGTGGTTTACCTTTTCATATAGGGCCCCTAAAACAATATTCTCATAATAAAAAGGACCATTATGAATAAATGAAGAAGCTAATCCACAGTAACAGTGTGTTTATTTTTTTAATACGGTACCATGATATCAACATCTTATAGAAAATCCAGCTATATGGAAGTCAATCTTGTTAATTCTGACACTATTGTTGCCTAGAAAAGTTCCTAGTTTATAAACTTTGGTTCATAAACCCTTGTGGCCTGATGTATAAAGGAAGCCAAGGTTATTGGTTGATTTATCCTCTTCAGAAGATATCAAGGTCCTAACTCTCATAATCTAAATCATGACATGATTTAGAAATAGGGTCTTTGCAAATATCAGGTTAAGATAAGTCATTAAAGATATGCTATAATCCAAAATGACTCAGTCCTTATGAAAGTGATAAATTTGGATGTGGAGAGAGCAATGTAAGGAGGACTTATGAATATTGGAACTCTGCTGTCCTAAACCAAGGAATGTCAGAGACTACCAACAAGCCACTAGCAGGTAAGAGAAAGGCACTGAGCAGATGCTTCTTCATATGCCTCTGGAGGCTCTGACCTTATCTTGAGTTCAGGCCTCTAGGCTCCCAAATCTGTGAGATGACAAGTTCCTATGTTCTGAACCATGCAGCTTATGGCACTTTGCTAAAGCAGCCCTGGGAAACTAATATACCTAGGGTCAAAGATTGAGATAGTTCATCATATCCAGGGACAGATATGGATTGGTAGGAGGAGTACAGTGGCATTAATGAAAATTATGGACATTGCATTTATAGAAGGTGAATACGCTTTTGTACTATGACTACTGAGAAAATTAGTGTGGGTGCTAGAAAAAAAGATACAGATTTTTTGTGGTAGGAGGTTGGGGAGATGTCTGAATTTTACAATGCAGAATTAAATGTTCAGAGTAGTGATGCAGACATGTGATTTTTACATAAATCTTTTAGGTGTTTTTTTATGCACCCAAGTTAAGAACTTTGATGTAAAGATCTTTCCTTTTGCTGCTGCTGCTGACTCCTTTGGGGTTCCACTGCTGAAGATTGAATCCTGTGGGGTTGTACTGCCCCCGTCTGGGCTGCCTTCTCTTCTTGGGGTGCATTCTGCTATGGTGAGATTGCAGTAGGAGTGAACCAGTCCTCCTAGTTCATCTGGTGAGGCTCTACCACATATGATAAACCTATCAACTTTTCTCACATTTTTTACCTAGTCTTGATAAAACAACTGACATTTTCCACAATTTCCTATCATTTTTATTTAAGGAAATTGACTTTTTCTTTTCTTCCCTGGGTTTTATGTTCTCATTTTATCTATCTGCCTCTCAAATATTGCTCTTTATGTCAGAACAGCTGAGCTCAAACATTGCCAAGGAGACCAGTTAAACATATGTCTTTCCAGGTTAACTTTTTTATTATCAGATGGAGTCCTTTGCCCTTTTGTATTTAAAGTAAATTAGGATCCCAAGAGAAACAGGGAAAGATCGTAGTGTTAAGTCACTCTTTTTTAAGATTGAAAGAGGAGGGATAATTTCAGAACCAGGCTAACATGTATAGTTTGTGGAGAAATAGATTTGAGTGTTTTGTTCTTTTATTATTTTTCCATTTAAAAATATCAAAACAAAATGGAATCAAGGGATTTGAATGTAACTTGTGGAACTTCCTTTGCATTTAAAGCAATCATCTTGAACACAGCTTAAGTAGGAATGGATATATTGGAAAAAATCTATATGCCCATTGTAATATGGTATGTTTGAGAGACTTGCTAAGTGCTTACATTAATACATCCTAAAGTACTTTCTAATCAAACATATTACTGCATTACTTTCCACACTAGTATAACTTGGAAAGTTTCCTCATATGGTAGTGGTTTTTAAAATCACATATTAAATCCTCATTGCAGATCCATTTCATCATTCCCCATTATTCTGAAACATGTTAGTTTGCACTAAGCTTTGTGGCTTGCCATCATTATTGCCTCAACATCCCAGACTGTCAGATAGGAGATGGTGCATCTGCTATGTGAGCTTTGCAAATCAGAAAGTGTTGTTTCTACAATTAGACCAGTGTTTTTTTTTTGGTATGTGTATTGAAGGAAAGAATGACAAATAGTAATGTTTTCTTTATAGACGCTCAAATCGTTTAGGTGAAGCCAAATGAAAGGCCCATCCAACATATGTCTATAGTGACTTGTGGCTGAAATTTTACACCTGCTTATATTATACATGAATGGGCCTGGTATCATGTGAATTGTTGATGGTGAAACATGAAACCACATGAAAATTATCTGGTTTCGGGTTTGGTTTCCAAAGCTACACTCAGACAATAGTTATAGAATGTTGGAGTGAACCTGGGTGAGTTTGTATAATTCTCTGGGCTTAAACCCAGGGGAATGTTTGTAGTTGTATCTTGCTGTGACTTAAAACTATGAAACCAAAATGACAAATGTTCATCAATGTCTGGGGAAAAATTTAATATCAGTCATAGATAAACTGAAATGAAAGATGCTGGTAAACACATACACCAAGGACCACCTAGAGTGGTGGAATGATTCCCCTCTCCCAACCACTCCCCCTAATGCTATGAAACTTCCTATTATTCCTTCAATTCAAATTTTGCCTTCTCTGTAAATATCCCTTAAACCCACAAATCAGCATTAGATGATTCATCCTCTGGACTCAACAAGAAGTTCATTTCCATCTATTCTCAAAGTAAGAATATTTTTTTGGGAAATTATATTTGCCTTGTATTCCTCCCACCTCCTACCCCAAGCCCTGAGCTTCAGAACGGTGCAAACTTTTATTTTTATGTATCTCTTTGTGTTCTAAGTATCTTGGTGCTTAGTATGTAATAGTCAAGCAACATTTGCTGCACAAATAAATGACAGAATTGGTTGAATATGTTTCATCATTTTTTGTTTAGTGGTTCAAGAAATAAATATAGGCAGAATGTTGAGCCATGGAGTGGAAATTTGGAAGCAGTTGTCCTAGTGTTGTAAATAATCACTTTAATCTCCTTCTGGAAATCCAGATCTGGACAAAAGACCCAAAGAGACCAAGAGATTAGCTAAAACAAGTCTCACTCAAGTACTAGACGTTAGAACCCACATAGTGAATCCTGGAAGCCAACAGGAAGTGAGAAAGGAACTGAAATAGGAGATGATGGCTTGGATGAGGAGGGTCATCGGCAGCATTAGTCATCTGCACTTGCACCTAGACTACCCGAAAGGATTATTCAGCCAAGGGCCTCCCTGGCGATGCAAGCAGTTAAGTCTCAGCACTATGAAGCTATCACTTGTAATACAAGTTTGATTCTCGGTCAGGGAGGTGACCAACATGGCACATCAGACCTCTCCTGTCTCACCTGCTGTGCCCCATCAGCAGTGTATTTCAGTACATCTGTCTGTTCTGCTACTGAAATACTGTACTGTATTTCAGTACACTGTCTCTGGTGAATCCTCTCACAGCCAAACACTGCCCTGTACCCCAGCTCTTTTGGCCTGTACACCATAAATAAATAAATCTTACAAAAAAGAATTATTCAGCCAAACATTAAAAAAAAAGATTGCAGCCTGTGATACGTTACTATGGAATATAATACTTTCTTGCTTTGCACTTCATCTGGTAATTCCACACTGCAATCAGTGGAATTGTTACCAATTTCAGAACCTACTATACCATTTCACAGCTTAAAGCCCCTCACTGAATATTTGTTATTTTCAGCAGTATTGTCCAAACTTGCCTGAAAATAGTAATTTCCTAGGACTGCCTCAAATAGTAGAGATTCCTGTCTATCTTCAGAATGAGAACATTGGGGGATAGAGGCCTAGAATCTGTTTTTCAATAAAATATTTGGCTATTCTTATCAAGGAAGTTTGGATTATCATCAGAATAAAGTGACTTTTCCTCAGAAGAGCACTCTGGGTCCATTCTCTGGCTGTGTCCTCATTTGCTGTAAAACTCTCATTATGTTCCAGTAATAGTATCATACTGTTTCAGATCTCCATTTTTTTCCAAATGCTGTTATCTCTACTTACAACTGTTATCTTTACTTACAATTCTATTCACAACAGGAGCTTCTTAAGATTAACAAACTTGTCTAATTTATTTATATTACTTGTCTAAGATCCCACATTGAACATGGGCATAATAGGGAACATATGTTTTTTGGCTTCGGTGGTGGGCCAGATAGCTTCTACCATGCATCTTTTGCCATTTGTTAAAAACCATCTCAAAATGTAACATCTTCCATGATGGTTTTTTAAGTGGCTTTCAATTTCCTGGTTATCTTTATGCAATCTATAATTACCACAGCTCGTTTGTGTCTTCTCTTTTTTTTCCATGTATTTTTCTGAATAGAATGCAAGAAGCTTGAGAGCAGGGAGAACAGTTCAACTTTTTCTATATAACAAGACTCTAGAATGAAAGAAGCCTTTCTCTTTTTTTCTTTTTAAATTTATGCATACAAAAACTGGGGTACAGGCCAGAGGTGTCAGTGATAAGAGGATACATCAGAAACAGAATGGGGAGAACAGGTGGATCTACTACACTGCTAAGGGGAGCAGCAGGTCAGTCAGGAGAGGTCTGCCGTGCCCTGGTCGGGGATCAAACTTGTGCTACAGTAGCTTTTGCTAGCTTCATAGTGCTGCGCTTTAACCCATTGTACCACCGGGGAGGGCCAGCATCCTTTCTTTAGGCTATTTATGTGATAATATCTGTCATGATCTTAATAGTTAAAAAACACTGATAAAGAGGATATTATATAATTCAATTGAAATTCTTTATGCCATAATTAAAATGTATAATTAAATTATAAAATTTATAAATATACATTTTTAAATGGTATAAATATTTAAATATTTAAAGTAAATATCAAATACTATCATAATATTTTAGGCTCAGAATTCTCAACCTGTGATTCATATACCCCAGAATGTGGGAATTTCATACACTCCCTGAAATTGTATGTAATTTTTCAAAGTATGCACCTTTTTCCAGAGAGAAGGCTCATAAATTGAATTATATTTTCAAAATAAACCTACAATCTCAAATCACTTAAGAACTACTCTTCTGGACTTGCAACAGTAATGGTAAGGGTAATTTATTTGTGTCAAATTTTGCACATTACATAGGACTTTCTCAGCATTATTAATTCCTTATGTCTGATCCCAGAAACAGACATGGTGGGAGTTCTCTGCTCTATTGGCCGAATAAGGAAACCAGTTCCCAGGGGGTTAGAAGCCTCCACAGGTGCTTGAGTCTCACAGTGCCAGAGCTGCAAGGACCTGCGCCAAGTTGCATCTCTTCCTAAATTCTGGTTTGCTTAGTCTTTTCGGACACAAGGAATGGGGTGAGCACCCATAACAGTAGATAGAAGGTAAAACTGAAATTTCCCCTTCAACTTAGTGTACAAGGCGATTTATTTTCCTCTCTTGGTCATTTGTCTTCCATTTCCTGTTTGTGTATAGAAGGAACAACTTCTTCCCACTTCATTCTAAATACAGATTATTAGGAAAATCCCTGGACTCTCAGCATCAGCATCTTCTGGTTTATTATTTGAAAGTATTTACTGAATGCCTCTCATATGCAAAGCACTGATGTTAGTGTCACAATTAAAAGTCCAAGAGCTGATACCAGGCCACTGGACAATTAAGAACAGCCAATGCCCCAGGGTCAGGAAACTGTGGCCTTTGAAATATTGTCAGGGGGACAGGGAGCCTGTGTCAAAGGCCTTGAAATGAGCATTACCCTCTGAACCAGTAATTCCACCTCTAATGATTGGTTTTATATAGAGCTATATCTATAAATCGCTCTCTGTTCAAAGTAGCATTACTTAAAATGGTGGAAAAACAAACAGGAAACAACCTGCAATGAATCTCCAGCAATAAATCAATTGCTACATAAATTTCAATTCTTTATTTCTGAATGGCCAGGTGAGCCTTAATTTTCCTTTTACCCAACACACTTGAATAAAATAATAACAAACTAAAAAAAAATACATATAAAAATCCAGCAAACCCCCAAAATTTTATTCACAGGAAATAATAATGTGTGCAACTTCCAAAACAATAATTAGTAGTTTATTAAAGATGACTTTTTTCTCTTGTTCTTTCTACTTTTCTATATTTCCCCCCAGATTTCCTGTAATAGGTAAATATTTCATTTTCAATGATAAACAGCAGCAGTCACAACACATGTAACTTGGCACCATGGCAACATCCTTAAAAAGAAGAGAAGACAGGGAGGGGTGCAGGTGTTTAGTTACACATTGATCACTGAAAAATATACTGCTTCCCTTTCCACCAATGGCTTGCTTTGGACAAATGTTAAGGTCTACCAAATGTTTACGTTACATGCAGTCAAACATCTATAGCTGTCATACAGGTTAGTAGTATAAATAATGTTAAACCGACATTTGTTCCTGAGGAGAGCGTAGGTGCTTTATTGGGAGAGAATGTCAGGTAAATAGAGGGAAAGGTTAAAAAAGAAGGCTTTTATTTTATTTTATTTTAATAGTAAAAAGTAAATATCTTGGTAAATCTTAATAGACTCATGCGATATTCTGACACCACTGGAGTTAAGCTGCCAAAATAGATACTGACGGGACCAGGTTAAGATGGACCAACTTCTCAGCTAGTCCCAATGGCCTGTTATTGGATAATGTTTGACTATTACTTCAGGGGGAGTGAGATGGGAGTGATGATCTTTATATCCTTTTAGCTTTATCAGCACCTGCCAATCTTGACTACAGCCAATATTAGGTTATATTTCTTTATCTGAGAGGAGCCTCAGATATCTGGAGTCTCAAGAAGTGTGATCATCATCCACTCTAAACCAAACAAAGAGAACAGAACCTTCACAATAGACTATCACAGGGTTAAAACTGGTTCTGGTTTCTTAGTCTTTGTGTAGACAATTTGCTAGCAAAGTGCAGGGCATTCAAAACTGAGCCAGGGGGCCCTCCCTGGTGGTGCAGCTGGTTAAAGCACAGCACTGTGAAGCTAGCCACAGCCACTGCAGCACAAGTTTGATCCCCAGCCAGGGAAGTGCCCACCTACTGCTTGCTTCCCTCAGCAGTGTACTTCATCAATCCACCTGTGCCTGTTCGGGTCCTCGTTCTGTCTCTGGTGAATCCTCTCACTGCTCCTGCACCACTGGCCTGTACCCCAGTTCTGTATATATAAATAAATGTCTTTAAGAAAAATAAAAATAAATAAAATTGAGCTGGGGATATAGTATAGTGGGATTCAGCCTCATAGATAAGAGGGGGATGGAGCTGGTCTTTCCAACCTGAATAGAAGTTAAAGGGATTCTGAAAATATTTAATCAGAGTTTATACTTCTGGAAATTTGGACAGTACTATCAGGCAGTCACTGTATGCCACCATTGGGTTTTGAATCATGACTTCCTAAACTAGAGAGCACTGACATGTGACATGGGTAATGGGAAGAAGTGTATTCTCTGGTCCCTCTCAGGCTTGTGTCTCTATGACATGTTCCTGGGACCTTAGAAAATAAATTTGATGTTGCACATCATTGACAAAACACTTTATTATTTGACCCTGTGGTAGATAAGAAGATTAATTTAGTATAGACTTTGTCAGGTCTTTAGAATTATCACTTGGCATTCTGCCACAGTGGACTCTGCTAGTTAGCCTCCACTTGTGACCTTTCCCAACCCACCTTGCTCACTACCATGAGTGTTCTTCCAAAAATAAAACAGAGACCTTGCTTTTCTTCAAAGCAAAGCAAAAACTGAGGAAACAAATCCCTCTATTAGCTTTCTGTTGTCTATACAATTGAATCTTTGTTTTTACCTTGCTATTTAATCTCACCTCCACTTGCCTCTCTGGATTACCCCTGTTGCTTTCACATGCACCCCATCTTCTGCTGTTACCTTATAAATGTTCCCTCTATGACTTTATCTGCCTCTGATACATCATTTTCTTAAGGCCTTCATCCTATTACAATGCTTTTACCTCCAATATCTGGGGACTTGTGCCTAATGAGCAGGAAAGATACATAGAGAAGGGTAGTAGAAAGCTGCTAAATCATGGTAGAGTGTCTTCACTATATTCTAAAGGCATAAACTATAGACTTGACGATCTTGAATCAAAACACTTGCCCTGATAGCTCTCTGGGATACCTTTCTATTATCAGGGATCTCTGGAAAGAAAAGGACTCCATAATAGACCGTGAGACCTCAGTTCTGTAAATTCCCTGTTATAAAGTCTTTATAAATGAGGAGACTGAGAACCACGCAGAGTGAACTGATAGCCTAGAGTCTTGTGGTTGGTAAATCCATTATAATAAGCTGGATCTAGACTATTTTACTTGTCCTATCGCCACTACTTCTTGACATGTTGCTTGTACATCTGCTTTAACATTTGCCAAATTGTGTTATAACTTACATTTTTTTCTTCCTCTTGAAGTTGAAGTCTATACGAATATGTCATTCTAGTTTCTTGCCACCGTGCCTGGCATACTATAGGTGAGCCAAAAGAAAAGATTTGTGGCATGACTCATAAGAACAAGATAACTTGATTGAAAAGCACATTTTCAAGCATTGCGCTCATAGAATATACAGTATTCTACTCTCAAACTTGGTACTTACAATGGCCCTATGTATTGTTTTCATTTATAATTTGGATTACAGAATGGCGATGAGCAATATTTATTGTTACGGTCAATAATTATTTATCTGCCCCAATAGAAAATAAATATTTAAAATGCTTCAGGAAATTGATACATGATGATATAATTTAATAGCATTTGTAAATGCTATATATAAAAATGGAAATTAGTCTCTAAATGCATGTTATGCAGGATATATTTTAAGAATATTCTAGAAAAGTGAGTCACTTTATATTATAAACAACATCTGAATTCATTATTTATGCTTAGTTATTAGCAAATTATTTAGTTAAATGAATTGGCTATGAAGTACAAAGTTATCTTTCCATTAGTTTGATCATGAATGGTTCTTAGTTAATTGGATTTATATCTATTCTGACTTAAACAATAGATGAAAACATCCTGTGATGGAGGTAAAAGATGAATAGATACTGATTATTAAGCATTATTGTGTTTGATCCTCATAATAACATATTAAAAAAGTTGAGTAAACTAGGCCTCACAGTTAGTAACTAAGTGGTCTGTACAGCTATTCTACAGTTAAGCCACAATTCTCATCCAGACCTGAGGCCAATTCATATAACTTTTTCTTTCATTCCATGCTACCTTCAGAAAAAATCTGATTTCTTTAACTTAGAGGAAATGATATTGCAAGGAACTGAATTTTGTAATAGTTCCGCATATTTATATACAAAATGAACTCCCACCAAAGACTGGACAAAAGGCACAGGGGTAAGTTGCAACAGCAGGTTTCCATTAGGTCATCTGTAGAAGACACTAGAATATACTGCCTTGTAAGGTGGTGAAATCTCTGAAGATCAAATATTTTAAATAAAACCTGAAGTTATCTCTCTTGATGTGAGGGAACCATTGTTATGAAAATTCTCATTTCAGCTCTAACTTTTAGGTTTAGTTAAACAGGGTACTGTGTACTGATGGAGTGTCTTTAGAGACTCCGGGGAAAGCAGCAATTAATACTGCTCTACTGTATAGGATAGCAGGACTTCTGTTGGAACAGCTGTTTGTTGATCCAGCTGACATGCTCTTTCATCCACCCATCCATTGTTCTCCTTAAACAATAACGAGATACAAATGTGAGTTTTACTCACTCTAATGAAAAGGGTAGAGTTTCTCTCCCTATAAATATTTTCAAAAGCCTTGATGATTCATGGGATTTGCACAAATACATTTAGAGCTGAAAGTAAGTGTCTAAGGCATTTGGAGAATACTCTGCCCCTGGCATTACAGGGAGGGGAGGGCCCCTAAATTAAAAATAACTCTGCTTTGCTTTTAAGGCAAACAAACTCTTTCTTACACTCCTCCCTACCCAAACTCCAGGTTCTTCTCCCCTAGAAAAAATAAACATTATCCAAAACAAAACCTGACAACAGAGAAGATGGCTTCTTGGGTGGGTATGCATGTAATCTTGCCTAAAGCAAGGTTATGCACCAGATGACCTTTAAAATTTCCTTTCAACCCCATTATTCACTGGGTTTATCTAAACATTGTTTATGAAGGCCAATAAAATATGGATGAGTTTTCAAAGAAAGAATGCAGCAAAGACTTACTGATTCTGTCTTGTTGCAAAAGGAAATTGGATTTGTACCTTCATCTCCTGCATTTCTCATTTACTTCATTCAGACGTGCGGGGGATGTGGCAGATATCAAACTTACCTAAGACACTCAGCTTGTACAATAAAAACCTGATGAATTCCTCTGTTTTCCTCTGCAGTAATCTACATTTTTCTTTCAAGCTAGTAGTAGGACTTGATGAATCTCTGTTAGAGACAATTACAACTTGGAAAAATTGCCCTCTGGGCATGTTTCTTACAGAGACACCTGTGAAAAGGGGGGCTCATAGAATACTTGAGATAAGCCCCAACCACCTATGATTTTCCTGTTTTCCAAGGTAACAGGTCACAAGCCCCTGTTTTTCCCGTCTTTCACCTGGAGAGTGAACCCCACTCACTTCAGCCTGCAGTTTTTCAAGTTCAGGATGCAACTTGAAAGCTACATCTTTAGGCCCCTTTCCTGACCACTTCAACCTCAAGCTGCCACTCAGTAAGTCACATCCCAATGTCCCAAGCCTCCATCTAGGACTTATTGTCCTATTTATTTAAATGTCCAAATCTCTCAACTACATGTAGCCCATGAAAACAAGGGTCAAATGTGCTTATTTACCTCCACAACCCAGCAGTTACAACAGAGCTTACAAATAGTGTGTGCGCAATTAATATTTGTTGGATGAATGATTAGTGCCCTCAATAGGAAATAGACTACAAATGTCTCTGGGTAATTTCATATTACTATGAATAGTATTTATGGGAAAATATGAAAAAAATATTAATCATTTGGCACCAAATCCATATTTATTAATAAGGATAAGGAAGATTAAGGAATGACAAATCGGAGTAGAGTTTCCTAATAACAAACATATTAAGGTAAAATATAAATGGTTTATTCTGGCATTATCTCTTTAAATTACAAATCTGTGCTCTTTCTAGAAAAATCCAATGAGTTCTTACTGTTCTTACAGTTCTTACTGTATTTCAGTACATTTGCTGGTTCTGTATCCCATCTGCCTTGGTGAATTATCTTACCCCCCATAACTTTGGCCTGTACCCCAGTTTTAATATATATACATATTAAAAAAGCTGATTTTTTGGTAAAGATTTATTGATTTATTTATGCTTACAGAATGGGGGTACAGGCCAGAGATGTGGTGGGTGAGAAGATTCACAAGAGACAGAATGGGGAGCAGAACAGGCAGATCTACTGAAATATACTGCTGAGGGGAGCAGTGGGCAGGTCAAGAGAGGTCTGCCACGCCATGTGGGTCAACTCCCCTGTTGGGGGATCGAATTCATGCTGCGGTGGCTTCAGAGAGCTTCATAGTGTGGTGTTTTAACTGGTTGCACCACCAGGGAGAGCCCCAAAATAGCTGTTTTAACTGGAGTTTATACCAAACCATAATGATTCTGTTTACATTCAGTATATTTTAAAACTGATCATCATCAGTATGAAGTATGCTTGAAGACTTCCCTGAAGATAGGGTAGGAATTTTGTATTTCTTTAACAGAACTTCAAATTGAACATTTCAATAATAGAAATGGCTACAGATGCCCAAAGAAGCCACGATTTTCCCCCTAAAATTTATGAATTCCCATGCCACCCTTAGTATCAACATTTAGTGGATGAGTTGCTGCCAAATATATTTGTGGTTGTGTAATTAAGATTGATTAAGAGAATATAGGTAAAACCACTTGATCGTGGCATTTAAAGTTCATCATTATTGACTCAAAATACTTACATGTAAAAGCTTGAATTTATTTTACAATAGAAGCATATTTGTTACCTTGTAAGACATTTTAGGTTTTAAAAATTTTAAAAATAACAGGTAAGAAAAACACACACAGGATCTAACTTTTTAGTGAGGTGTCACTATTTTTCTAAGCTTCTTTCTCTAACACACACACACAGGCACACACACACACTAGACTTCACAAATATATCAATTTCCCTATCTTTTTGCTCAGACTTCCCTTATCATGAAAACCTTTTAAAAGCTTTCTGTTTTGAAATAATGATTACAGGGTCCAACACAAATGCTACTTTTCTAATCAAAATTGCTCATGTCATATCATTTAAAGTTAAGGCTCTCTCCTCTCCTTCCTCCCCTTTACAGTCAAAGTAAGTCATCTCTCAGATTTTTGAATTTCCTGTAAATTGATAGTTGAACCTCATAATAATAAAGTTCAGATGAGATCACCTTTTTATTTTTTTGGGACTAGAATTTCAGTCAGAATGTACAGTTTTTTTTGGGGGGGTCTCTTTTACTGAAGTTAGTAACAATTGATTTTCAATGCCTAGATCCATTAATTAATTCAGAGATGTCAAGTGGTGATATTCTAATTCTGTATTTCCTCTGTAATATTAGCTGGAGAGCTTCTATTAGGAAAGGTTTTTCCCTCATCTTTGGTAACTACGTGGGAAAGTTTGAAAGGAAGTTCAGGACAGATACTTAATATTTGAAAGGAAGTTCAGGACATAATTTTGATGTCTCTTCTTACTACCAAGTCTCAAATAATGAGTTGACTCACTAATATCTTACAAAGTTGACCCAACTTGAAGAGAAAATAATCACTTAGTATTAAAAGTCTATCTTGATGATTTACTAGGAGATAAAATGAGAGAATATATCTAAGTAAAGCTCCTAATAGAAAACCATTTTATTTTCCATAAACAAATGTTCTATACTTATTTTAATCTCCCTTTTCAGAGACATTAATTTTAAATCTTCCATTAGTTTCTGCATGTACACTTTGTGAATATCATCCAAACTCATTACAATTTATATGGCAGTAACTCCTACATTGATATCTGTTGTCTGGCTAGTTGTTCCAAATTCTTGTTTCATGTACCCCACACTTTACCCTTGAAATTGCCAATTACCATTACTCAACATTTCCAAAACTTAATTCCTGATCTCTAACACATAAACCTACTATACACACAGTTCTTTTGATTTAACTAAATGACAAGTTCATCCTTTGAGTAGATGAGACCAAAAAAAAAAAAAGGAGTCACTGTTAAGTCCCTTCTGTTTTCTATTTCCTGTTGGACTCAAAATGTATCTAAATGATAAATATTTTTCACTTTCACTACTGTTACTGTTTTGATGGAGTCACCACAAAGAGAGAAACTTTTTTGTTCTTTGTTTTGCCACTTTCTCCTAAAACAGTATCTGGTAGTAAATTCTCAATTATTACTTCTAGATTCAACAAATGAATTCTAAACTTTGGATCTGCCTGTTCTGTTCTCCACTCTGTCTCTGGTGGAGCCTCTCACCGCCCCTGAGCCTCTGGCCTGTACCCCAGTTCTGTATTCACAAATAAATAAATCTTAAAAAAAAAAAAGTTTTTTTTCTTCTAATTTTTACAACTTTTATTTCTACTTTCTTGAATATAATGATCATAGTCATTTGAAGTCTTTATTATATAACTCAAATGTGTGAATCATCTGCCAACCTGTTTTTATTGTCTATTTTATCTTTTTACTTTAAATTGCTTTTGTTTCTCCCATCACTTATAATTTTTAACTTGATAGATGAAACATTAGGGGCTCTTGGTGGAAATTTTTCTAAAGAAGCTTGATTTCTTCTATTGGAAGATCACTATAGTCCATTTTGTGACTTGGTTTTAGGTAATTTTTTTTTTAATATTGCTAACATTTATGATATTTAAAGTTTGACCTTATATGTGGGACATTACCTTCATCTTTATAGTTCGGCACTAAGTAACACATTTAGTCTTAGAATGACATCCTTCTGAACTGTCAACTGAGAAATCCTAAAATATTTGCAAATGCCTTTCATTTTGGCAAAGATTAGATTTTATCTTTTGCCTTCCCATTACAATCTGGTTGCTGAGATTTTTAAACTTTTAATTGTTGCTTTATTCTTGATTACTTGTACTCTCACCTTATTAATAATATGATGTGATATATGATGTGATGTAAATAATATAATGCAACAATGTAAAATAAGTGTCAGCAGCTGGGAATAGGGAATTTGAATAAAGGTTTTTGGGTTTCTTAACCCAAAATTAGTGTTAATATATAATAAAGATAATATGTATTAACTTAAAAAATTATATTTTTATGATATTGACATAGTTTAGCACCATTAGTCTTTGAGTTTATTAAGATCACTTATTTATGACTTTAAATTACTTTCCTTTTAAAATTTATTAAAATAAAAAAATTTTAAAGGAATAATTTAGTTGTATCACAGTTGTAAATGGACTGTTGCATGTAGATATACCTATTTCATATTTGAACTATAAATCTTTTAAAGGATGCTAGATAAAAATTACATAAAGCAGTTTTACTCAGTTTTTTAAATTTTCTAAAGTTTGCTATATATATATATTTTTAA
>NW_004567116.1:20453310-20508117 GCF_000260355.1 Condylura cristata | reverse complement strand
TTTTTTTTTGGTTGGGTTATTTTTTAAATTGAATTTTATTTTATTTATTTATTTATTTTAAAGGGTTACTTATTCATACAGAACTGGGGTACAGGCCAGAGGTGCAGAGGGTGAGAGGATTCACTAGGGACAGAATGGGGAGCAGAACAGGCAGATTGAGAAAGTACACTGCTGAGGGGAGCAGCCAGGAGAGGTCTGCCACTCCATGTGGATCTCCTCCGGGGCAGGTGGGGATCTAACTCATGCAGAAGTGGCTTAAGCTTCTTAAATGCAGTGTTTTAACCCACTGTGACACCAGGGAGGGCCCTAAATTGAGTTTTATGAAACAGTCTTTAACTCAGACAACCACCTTGTGCTTCACTTGTCCAAATCTTTTAATGAATGGTCATTTCCAGAACACATCAAAAGTTATATAATTAGAAATTTACGTGGAACTTTTGAGGGAAAAAATATATGACTTCTGAAATAAACTGAACATAACTGTTAATTAATGAGTACCAGAATTATAAAAGCAGAGACTATGCCACTAAAAGTATATGCTTTTGAAAGATATTGTAGAAAAGGTCTATCGCATGAAACTGGATAGATGTAGATCTATTAGCATAGTTTTATATAGGTACAAACCTTAAATTCTCTGAGCTTCAGTTGCTGGAAATGAAAGTGGAGGGTAAAAGTACTTACTCTATACTTAAATGAAAGAATCTTATTTTATAAGATAAATGTCAAAACTAGAGAAAAATACATAGAAAATTCATTGCATAGTGTGGGACACTATGGGTGTTCTGTAAATGGAAATCGTTTTTGCTAATAACATTATAGCTAATATCATTAATGAGATATTTAAAATAAATATGGTTTAGGAATTAGAATATACTCAGAGATTTTCTTTCAAATTTTTAAGAATTTGTATTACTCATTCAGCTACATTTTGCTCTGGTTCATTAATATTCATCCTGGAGAATGTCTAGGTATAGTAGATTATTGATGACAATGGTTTCTGTTCTACTTTTTGTTTGGAAGCAAGATTAATTTATATGCTGATTAATCGGGGGGGGGTTGGTCACCTTACTCCTCTGCCTTTGTCATAGATCTCATCTATTTGTAATCAATTTTTTTTAACCTTATACAACAAGGAGATAGTGCAAGAATACATTATTTATTTGCTTCATACTTTCATTCATAAGACAGTTAAAAGGCTTAAAAAAAAAGTATAACTTCTGTTGGATCAAGAATCTTCAGACTTGTAAAGATCAACTTTATAAAAATTCTTAGATGATATTGTCTGTACACATATAAATGAAGTATAGGTATAATGTATATTCATGATCAATTAAAGAAATATGTGTAACATTAACAGACTGGCAGTTCATCAAAAGTAGTTTGATTATTTTTTCTATTGCATAAAACACAAATAAAAATTTAAAGTAAAGAGATGGCTTCCCAGACTGAATGTATATTTTTCTGAGCTAAAACCTATTATTTGGTTTGTTTAGGATTAGGAAAGCATTCTTTTCATGATGCCTTTCAACTTTGAGATTTATAATTACAAAACAATTGAAATTCTTCATTAAAAAACTAATGAATTACCAACCAATTACCCTCAATGGTGGTATGGGGGGGGTAGAGTGGTACTACAAGTAACTGGTATCTTGTGTGCTTCAATATTTTGTTTCATGAAACATGAATAGACATAGCTAAATACTGACCCTGAAAGAGGCACTAAAAATGTGATGAGAAGGCCCTCCCTGGTGGTGCAGCTGGTTAAAACACAGCATTAAGAAGCTAAAGCCATTTCAGCATGAGTTCGATCCTCACCTGCCCCGGAGGTGACCACATGGCACAACAGACCTCTCCTAACCCAGCCCCTGCTTCCCTTAGCAGTGTACTTTGTCAGTCAGCCTGTTCTGCTCCCCACTCTGAATCACTGCCTCTCCACATCTGGCCTGTACCCCAGTTCTGTATGCATAAATAAGTAAATCTTTTAAAAAATGTGATTAGATTATGACAGTAATCTCCAAATTCTATGAGTAGTCACCAATAGTTCTCAAGGTTAATGGATTACTCCTTGTCTTTTGTAAAACTTTATTTCTAGTTTAATGATAATGAACCATTAAAATATTTATTCGAGAGTAACTTGGAAGAAAGATGATGAATAAATAAAAAAAAAGGAAAAGGGGAAAGGAAACTTGAGACAGCAAGGGAAGTAGAAGTGAAGGAAAGAAGAAGAAAAAGTGGAATAAGTGGAAGGAAAGTAGGAAGATAGAAAGGAAGAATACAGGAAAGAAGAAGAGCAAAGGAAGGAAAGTAACTATCAAGTGTTCCGTACTATTCTTTACTATGTCTTAGTCTAAGGGCTAACGCATAGCTTGGGATTTTCACAGCTCGATACAATGGGTGGTTCTTCCACTTTCTTTATTGATGCATGTCTGTGTGGTGGCCAATGTATACTGATACACTGACTATGGAACATGGAACTACCCCTGTCTTCAGACTTTGTTTCTTCATTAGCATGACCTTCTATTTTCATTTTCTCCTGTCTTTGTTCCATAATCATCGTGAACACAATCCATGGGTTAATTTTAAACCTCAAGTGTTTAAGATTACTTTTAACTAGAGAGAACTAGGCAATTAGATCATTTTGTTACTTTAATGGCAGCCCAAGAAGATAGTGCTGATAAACCATGATGGCAAGAGGATGCTTACTTACTAGGGCTCAAATTATTTATCTTCTTAACTGAATACGCTGTGGTTGAGAACCTGACTTAAGACCCAGACTGTCTGGTGTTAAATTTCAGATATGCTACTACTTCCCTTGGGTAAAATTCTTGTATAGCTCAGGTTTGTTTTTCCCCTCAAATGAAAATTTTAGGGAATTTGGGGAAATGAAAATTTTCCCCTAAAATGAGGATGACAATAATTTTACATCATATAATACTTCTAAGCATTCAATGAGTTAATATGTTAAAGTGTCCTGGTACCTAACAAATTATATGTTATTATTGCTATTATTATAGGTTTTATTATTATCACTCACAAAGTTCATTCTACCTTTTTAATTAAGTAGTTTTAGAAGATGTTCCAGTATCTCTGCATTTATTTCAATTTCGTGAATCGCCTTTGAATTCCATCTTTATCCAACCTCTTGTTTTTCCTAGTCTCTGTCTTTGCAATTGTCTGCTCCATATATTGAGAATTGATTCTGAAGCCATATTCCACTCTGCAAAAATTTTCTTCATGAAGTCAACAGCTATTGTCTGTTGAAGGGAGATTGCAAGCTCCAAAATACTTTTATTAGGCGTTATCATTGCATTCATTATAAATGCTCTCAGTCTGTCCCACTCCCAGCCCAACATCACATATAGACCTGAAATGTAGCTCTTGGCTAAAGGAACTACAGTATATCTGACCCTTTTTGCCTTCTAGCTCATATCACAGTGCCTGGAACATTGAGTGGTGTTAGTTAACGTCAAAAGCATAAATAAGCTTACTACCAGGAGTACAGGAAACCAATGTTGGGGGGCGGGAGAGGGTAAATGAAGCTTAAGGACCCAGAAAATTAGAAGGTAGGACATTGCCCATTGGCCAATATGGCTCTTTGTCATCTCTCTGTAGATTAAACCTGATAATTGTAGGTATGTTAGCCAAACAAACCTAGTAGGAACTTCATATTCACTGTGCCATTTTCTATTGCATCATGCGAGTTATGCTATTATTAATTCCATTTTATTGATGAAGAAAGAAAAATGCTCAGAATTGAATGCTAAACCTGGGAGAAGAGTCCTCATGTCTCTAATTTTAAATGTTATACTCTGTATATGCTTCTCTATTGGTAAATCTTAATCTAGGGTTAAGATGTAAGTTCTTCTCAAATTAATAAATCTAGAAATTCTTTTATAAAAGTATTTTATCTTGTTCAGATAAAAAGTTGCAATTTCTCCCAAGAGCCGTATCTCTTTGCCCCTCATTATAGTCCATGCTCCTTATTCAGCCCTGGCAGAATGAAGTCATGTAGGCAGGATAAATTCAAAGAAGCATGATTATCTCTTTCCCCTCCAATTTTAAAGCTCTGGTCACAGTTCAATATTGTCTATTGCTTTTTTTTTAATTATTTATGCATATAGAACTTGGGTACAGGCCAGAGGTGTGCAGAAATGGTGAGAGTATTCACCAGAGACAGAGTGGGGAGCAGAACAGGCCTAGACGAAGTACACTGCTGAGGGCAGAAGCAGATGAGACAGGGGAGGTCTGTCACGCCATGTGGATCACCTCCTGGCTGGGGATTGAACTTGCATTGGAGAAGCTGGTACTAGCTTGCAGTGCTATGTCCTAACCCTTTGCGCTACCAGGGAGGGCCAATATTGTATATTGCTTTTTAATTGCCTGTCTTATAAAAGAAAACTTTAAGATTTTACTTAGATTACATTTAAACTCAGAGTGAAAAAATATATTTAAGTTTTAAAAAACTGGGGTCAATTTTTTTTAATTCCTTGAAAACAAATTAAATTGAAGATAAAAATTCAGTTACCATTATCTCTTTTTATAGTCATTTTAGAATAGCTAGGCAATCAAATTTGAAATTCTGAGTGGTTACTTTAAGATGGAAGCAGTACCTTGCTTGACCACCTCTATTTTTACTGATAGGAAGTCAAGTTATTAATGATCAACAACCTGGAATGGGTCTCCAAGAGACCCACTTTAACTCTACCCTATTAAATGAGTAGAAGATGAAAAGAAGGTTAAGTGCATGTCTTAGCTTGAATATTTCTCAAAGGTAGAATTTCTGAGGCTATTGAAATCCTGTTTGCCAATAATCATTACCTATGCATTTCCCAGATGGGCAATTTACTAGATTGGAATAAAACCTCTATGATCAGAGCAACTAACAAAGAGGTTTCTCACCAACAATCAGTAATAAACAATGGTCGTATTGGTAGGGAAGTTGTGGTAGCCTGTACTTTTTGGAGTAATAGGAAGTGGGTTATACATTTTTTTTCCAAGTTAAACTATTCTCCAAAGCATGGTACGTTGCCCAAACTATCAGTCCACCTTGAAATTAGTTCAGAGAAAGAAACTTTCTTCAATTGCTATATAAGGGGAGAGTGGGAAATAAAGATTAAATTCAGGTTATTGTGCTGGGTTAGCAATTTGGGCTGAAATGTGATTTTTCAGATGCCCAGTCTTAATTATTTTACATGGTTTGACATATTATTCTGCTATGAAATGCTGATTACTTCAGCTTTGGAGAATCTATGAACCTTTTCCATGGTCTGTGAAGTCAGAGTTTGCTTCTCTGGGACACAGACAAGCATAACTGAGTTTGGGCATTTACTACCTGGGATTGATGAATTCCTCCTCATTGTTGTCTTTCTTGAAGAAAGAACCTTCAAGAGATCATGAGGGCATTCTCTAGTTATGTTTCTCGCATAATTCAGGAGGAGGGGAAAAAATCTTCATTTATTCTATTGAGAAGTCATTTTATAAAACCCTGTTTGAGATATCTCATTTCTCATTTTCAAATGTAAGCTATGTATAATTATATTCTAATATAATTTTGCTTTTGTTGTTATTTGATTTTTTTCCTTTAGTTTTCTGTTTTAGCCTCAATGTTAAGCCTTGTTTTACTAACTGATATTAGTGACAGAGTCTATAATTTCAAGTGTAGTATTTGAACATTAATGAAAACAGCTCCATGTCAAACTGACCTTCCTGGAGAAGGTAAAATACAACTCTTTGGTTTAATCATTGCATTCCATACTGGGAGATGTCACTTAATCAGCTCTTCTGGTGCCAGGAAATCAGCTCAAAGTATTTTTCTTCAGATAAGTGAACATGCTTGTCATAGCTTACTTATGCTTGTTAAATCTTTCTATGAAATATTTTACAGAGAAATATGTAAATATTTTGACTGCTTGTGCCATTCTACTCAGACTGCTCTGTGGATTACATATGATCTTTATATCAAACAGGAAGAAAAGCAAGCAGAAATGTCTTCATGCAGTATTTTTCATTAATGAAAGCAGAAAGACCAAAAGGGGAGGATAAATGGAGTCTTAATGTAAATAGCTAAGAAAAGTAGTATATACTTCACGAGTTGGTCAAGGGAATGCGAGTATGATGGAAGAACACTACGAGTTTCCAGCAAAGTGTATCCTCTTACCTTTCTTCCTGACAGCAGATAAGTAAACCTGGGCTAAGGAGTAGAATATTTGCCAAATGCACTTTAGTGGAAACTTTGTATGTAGCAAAGTTTTACAGATTTGCTACATCATTCTTGAACACAGTTTTATAAATCACTCTTTAATTTCAAAAATATGTTTTATAGTCGGATAGCCAGCAGATGTAATATAGGCTCAGCACAGTTATTTTTGATAGTATGAAGTTTGATAATTTTCCTCCAGGCTATTGTCTAGGGCCTCAGCACAGTAGTAGTGTTGAGACTTAACCCCTAGGCCACCTGGGAAGCCCCCTGTTGAATTATTTTAGAAAGAACATAGACCACTTTGGAATAGACACATGTAACAGTCAAGCCAGTAATATCTGATTGAAGTAAAAGAAGATATTTTCAAATGTGCTTGATTTTTTTTTTTTTAATGAATGTTGATATGTCAAGGGAATACTTTTTCCCACTATGGGATGTGCTATTCATCCTTCATCCAAGACAATACTGCACTTAAAAAGATAATTCCTTCAACAATAGAAAAATAAGATATTGGTCTGTAGTTTAAAACTACGTACTACATTATTGATGGTAGGTATACCATTATAGTGTTAACAATAAAGGAATTACTACTTAAACAACCTTTTTAAAGTTTATAGATATAGGATCTGAAATGACTTAAAAAAATCTATCCTACAACTATATTATCCTAATAATAGGCTTAATTATTGCAATCAAATAAACGTACTTCATAGTGTCATTTTAGTTTAGTTATCTATTTAATAGTAAATCCTTTGTACTTAAAATATTTTTTACTTCTCAAGGCACTATTCAAATTAGATTGCACTTCCAATTTTGGCCAAGCAACATGAAATAAAATGATTATAGTACCAGTTTTTGAAATCTTTGAAGCCAACAGTATCCAGTTTCCATTTCTTCTGGGTAACTGTGGGTCATGTTTACTTCATCTACCTTTAAATTTCCTTTTGGTGTGATAAGTTTTATGTGTCCATAAATCATACAGGGGAATATCTAATTCAGAGACCTAGTAAAGTCCTCAAAAATAATTTTTAGACAATAGCTTTCTGTAGGCTCTCTGGAATACAGTTAATTTCACAAGCCGTCCTACCTCTGTGCTACCTGTGGTAGGTTATCAAAGGATCACACACTCTTCTCACTTTTGTATTCATCCTCTTATAACAATGCAACCTCAGGAGTTACATCAAGAAAAATGGAGTCTATATCTCTAGCCCTTGATTGTGGGTTGGACACGTATCTTGCTTTTGCAAAAGTGTTCTTAGATAAGTCTTAAAACATAATCACACTATGGAGTTTATTCTTTTGCTGTTTTTGGGAATACTGAATCCACCACCATGTGAATTAGCCTAGGTTAACCTGGATGATGAGGGATACGTGAAAGTCATCTCCATTGTCCTGGTTAATGCTCAGTCAAATATCAGTCATGTTAGTGAGACCCTTCCACACAAATTCAGTTGCATCTGAAATGCCCCATCATGCACTACCAGGCAAAAGTTCAGAATCATGAGAAATAGTGAATTATTTTAAGATGTTAAGCCCTAGGGTAAATTTTTAAGTAGCATAAGTAATTTCAGTAGTTGTCAACTTCTTATCACTTACCCAGGGTTGGCTTGGTTACCTTCACCTTGGACAAATGGGGGTAAATGCTAGAAATTCCTTATCTCTGCTCACTGATGGTCAATGAATAAAACACTTCCATAGATGCATGGGAAAAATCTTTTGATGTCATTACTATATTTTTTAGAGGAAAAGTGACTTTGAACTTCTTGACTTTTATTATCTAAGCTTAATGAATCAATTTTTAGATGAAAAAAAATGTGTTGCATTCCCTTTTTAAAACTAGTAATAATACAGGTGTTAAACATTTTAGCCTCAAATAGTGAAAACTTTTAAAATCAGGTTAATCTACCATGTATATTTAGTGTGGCACTAAAGAATGACTAAACAGAGGAGACCAAGATTGTCTTAAAAAGAAGGGGAAAGCATGACATCTAAGCTCTGTACTATTTCCCTAATATAGGTCAATTTAGAACTTTAGAAATAAGTTTCTCTGGAATAATATGCTCTGATCCTAACATTCCAATACTTTCTATTTCATATTTCATCCCAGGATCAGGGGACCCAAATCTCCTCTCCTTCACCTATTTCTAACAACACATTAACATTTCCTGGGAAACATACAGGAAGTCTTTACAGTGTATGTTTACATACAGAGATGTCTTTACATATAGAAATAGCTCCAGAATTTTAATCTTTTTAATTATGTAACTTAATTCCTTTTTGAAGTTAGTTGATGTGTATACCTATATGCAAGTATGTATTCACATCCTACTTCTCTACTGTTTCACAGTGTGCCCTAGAAAGTGGTTTCTGGTGGAAAATGGCCAGAGACATGTTTGGGAGGAATAACAAAGCGTGATATTTATGGTCACTGAAATCAGGCTTAAATTACATATTGTATCTGTGCTTACAAAAAGTGCTTTTTTTAATCAACATGTTTCAGTGGTGTTTTGGTGAACACACTTTGCTGTTTATGCAGTTCTAGAGTTCTTTGTTCTGCTATTATCATGTTTATGTTATTACTTCAATGGTTGCATTTTAGTAACCACAAGACATTGACCAAACTACTCTTATGGCAGTTTCCCGGAGAAATCAGAAGGTACTTGGTGAGGTGGAGGGAGAGATTTACTTGTCACATGGGCAGGTTCAGTGGGATTATCCCAAAAGGCTGAGCCCTGAGTTACAGGAATGGTGAGGTTTTTTTTTTTTTTAAAGATTTATTTATTTATTCATTCAGAATGGGGTACAGGCCAGAATGCGGAGGGTGAGTGGATTCACCAGAGACAGAGTGGGGAGCAGAACAGGCAGATCAAGGAAGTACACTGCTGAGGGGAGCAGTGGGCGGGTCAGGAGAGGTCTGCCACGCCATGTGGATCTCCTCTAGGGCAGGCAGGAATCGAACTCATGCGCACGTGGCTTAAGCTTCTTGGTGCTGTGCTTTAACCCGCTGCGCCACTGGGGAGGGCCGGAATGGTGAGGTTTTATATAGGTAGTAAAAGGAAACTTGTCATCCCACCTATCATAGCATAAGCATTCTTTATTGTTTGGGAAGGGGGTCAAGGTAGCCATAGCTACTCCTGTGGGCCAGCAGCACACTGCAGGAACTTCCTGTTCCAGCAAATATCAGAATCCAAGCAACAGACCCCCTCAAGCAGCAGGCCTGGGAAAGTAGCAGAACCTTAAGTAGGTCTGGGAAACTTCCTGCTTCACTACTGTTATGCCAGAATGGGACACACTACCCAGAAAAAGCCAGTCACACCTCTGTAAAGACAGGAGGAAACTTTCTTGCAAGCTTGAGCTTGGGCCTAACTGCACACCAGAGGCACCTGAGTCCAGGAAGGGCCCAGAACAAAGGGAAGAGCAGATTATATAGTCCCTTTTTGGCGCCGCAGGCCTCAGGACCAAGGGGTAGCTAGTGACTGGTTTGGTGGACATTTACATGGTTTCCTATATATGGTGAGCTTGGCTTTTGGCCAAGGAGATTGACCCCCTACACCTTATCTCTATACAGGAATGTACAAGAATGCAGGTTCTACCCAAAGGGGGAGAGAGAGTAAAAGTTTCCCCTAGGGCAGCAGTTTTAAGAACATGGTGCTGATTATGTTCTTCAACTACCAGTTTCATAACTATGCTTATGAAATAGTTGCTCTTTAGAATCAATACTCAGAGTCAACATAGAATCACAGCAAAAGTAGGCATAGGGACATGATGGCTCCTATGGCAGCTGATATTGATCACTTATTCTATAAGAAATCTCTTTGGATTGAAATAATTGAAATGATTAAAAATAAGACACATGCGATATATCTCATTCTTATCTTTCAATACCCGTAGGAAGTGATATACAACATAGTGTTTTCTTTAGTCCGTAGATTTTATGCGTACTTATATTCTGGATAATTCAGTTAAAATTGTCTCAATTTTTCCTCTCTAAAATAAGTATTGAAGGTGTTAGATCTGGGTACGGTCTTATGAGATAGATTAACTTCTGAAATAGAGACAGGAGGAGGCAGTGGTGTCTCACAGAAATATGTTTTCTTAACTGCTTTCCCACTTGGGATTACAGATAACAATAGAAGAGAGTACTAAGAGAGAGTTATCTCCGTTAACAATGGAAAAGGAAATTGTGACCTGTAATTAGTAACTGGGAGTGCCATCTGCTTCTCATAGGGACAAAAAAAAAAAACGGGATAAAGGGATGAAGTAGATTTTGGAGACCTTGGGTTCAGACAGTGGGGTCCTTGGGTTCAATCTGGGAAAAGTTTCATCAGAGCTGCTAGATGGAAGAAAGACTAGAAAGGAGACTTATGGCCTGGGGAGGGAGAGAATGGGCGGAAAGTAGCATCTGCTAAGGCACAGGTGGGCAGGAGACATGTGGGCTATAGACATCTTCTCTTTGGGAGGGGCTCACTCCCTGTGAGGCAAGGTTTGTAGACTTTGAATAGAATCTGAAAGGGACAAGAGACCCTACAATGGGCTCCATCTCCATATCTTTATCTTTCACCTTTTGGGACTGTGATAGCCAC
This sequence comes from Condylura cristata, assembly GCF_000260355.1. Classification (NCBI taxonomy): domain Eukaryota; kingdom Metazoa; phylum Chordata; class Mammalia; order Eulipotyphla; family Talpidae; genus Condylura; species Condylura cristata. Next base: position 20,497,335 of record NW_004567116.1, on the reverse strand, counting down.
AGCTAACATCAGTCTGTGACCTGCTTAGATCTTATGTTTTGTAACCTAGCCATTGGCACCTAAGGATCTTGGTTTCTATTACTGCTTCAATGACTGTGCTCTACTTCCTTCTGCCCCCACCAACCTGTGTGAGTCAATCTTTGATGCCTCCTTTTTACTCTTTCCTCCCTCAATCTCCTCTCATTGGCACCTTGTGAGTTTCCTAGAAGTTTCTCCCAACTGCGACTGCCATGTTAGTTATAGCCAAAAGAACAGGTTTACTATGAAAAGGGAGAGCAGGAAAGAGGACACTTGCATAGACACAGTTGCCTTTTGGGGATCAGCCTAGGTTTTATTGTCTTCTTTCAGTAGGGAGGCTCATTTCTGTAGAGTTATTTTTTCTTTAATTATTGATTTTGAATAACTGTAGAACCTGAAAGGGCTCTCAATCTCCATATCTTCACCTCCAGTCTTCCAGCCTGACATTGTCTGTGCTGGACAGTGTTTGCACTCCTGACTTTCCCAACTGCAGGCTGACACCTGCTTGGGGCTTGGTGCCCTGTTTATTAGACATTGGTGTTACTAGGTTAATAATTCTGCTAACACCTTCTACACCTAACTCCTTGTGTGAGTCAGATCTGGTCTTGATGCTTCTTTTTTAAGTTTTCTATATTTTCCTCCATCAGGAACAAGGCTCTGGGATCTTAGAATGAAAGGACTCTTAACTGGTTGAAATAAACTAAAAGGATATGCAAGAAAAATAACTTTCTTCTGGCTTCTACTACAGAAACATAACAAATCTGGCTTGAATGCTCACTTTTTGGTAACCAGTAAAACTGGTTAAAGAATCAAGTAAGAAACTTGACTATGCTTTTTTTTTTTTTTAAAGATTTATTTATTTATTCATACAGAACTGGAGTACAGGCCAGAGATGTGGAGGGTGAGAGGATTCACCAGAGACAGAGTGGGGAGCAGAACAGGCTGACTGACGAAGAACACTGCTGAGGGGAGCAGCGGGCGGGTCAGGAGAGGTCTGCCACACCATGTGGTCACCTCCGGGGCAGGCGGGGATTGAACTCATGCGGAAGCAGCTTTAACTTCTTAGTGTTGTGCTTTAACCCGCTGCGCCACCAGGGAGGGCCTTGACTATGCTTTTAACCCAGCATCAGATCATCCTTTTCTCTAATTCTTCTTTCACCAGTCAAGGAAAATGCTTGAATTTCTACAGGACTTGTAGCCCATATACAATTAAAATCCCACATACAATTAAAATCAATCTTAGGTGATCATTAATCCTCTCTAGTGTTCGTATGGAAATTACGAGGACAAAAAGCTGCCCTTTCTGGCCCTTTCAGCCATGGCTGAAGTTTAGAATTACTTTTCCCCACCCAACTGCCTTACACAGACAATCTTTCTATAGCAGTAGCTCCCAGTCCTATAACAAAGCCAAAAGTAAACTGATGATTCCAGATTTATTTTTTTCCACAAGGATTTATGAACATCTTGTGAAGTATATGCAAACGATTTGTCCTAAAGTAGAATCAAGTGAAAAGGGAGAACAACCACATTTTAGCTTTCAAAGAGGTTTAGCTCTCTTTGATTAAGTGGGAATATGGTACTTGCTAGCATTAAGAATACAAACTGGCCCTCCCTGGTGGCGCAGCGGTTAAATCACAGCACTAAGAAGCTAAAGCCACTTCCATTGGAGTTCGATTTCCACCTGTCCCAGAGGTGACCACATGGTGTGGCAGACCTCTCCTGACCTGCCTGCCGCTCCCCTTAGCAGTGTACTTTCTCGATCTGCCTGTTTTGCTCCCCACTCTGTCTCTGGTGAAGCCTCTCGCTGCCCCCGAGCCTCTGGCCTGTACCCCAGTTCTGTATGCACAAATAAATCTCTAAAAAAAAAAATACAAACCAACTTATTTTAAGTTATAGGTCACTTCTCATCATGAGTTCATTCACAACACTATTGTTTTATTAAGCACCTACTAATACTCGTTTATTCCTTCATTTAAGAAATGTTTATTGGGTGCTTATTATTTGCCAGACACTACACATTTTTAAGGATCAAGCAATGACAAAAATGGAGAAAAATCCCTGTTCTATGGAGTTTTCATAATAGTGAGAGAAAGTAAATAATACCATGAAAAAGTTAAATGCACAAATTAGATGGAATAAAATCTATAGAGGAAAATATGGCAAAAATGTAGTATAGTAAGTGTGTGTCTATTTCAGAAAACATTAAATAAAATAGTAATGTAACAGGGTGATCCCCAGAGAAAGGGGAGGGTCCAGGTTCCCTGCCTCACCCTAAGGAGTTGAGCAGGGAGTCAAAGCTAGAGGAGACTGACAAAAGGGAGGAAGAAGGGACTTGGGGAAGGCTTGTGGGGCCAAGAGACCCATGAAGAACCTGGGCTTGCTTCTTGGCTTTGGATTTTTACCAGGAAATGGGGGTACATGGAAGGAGACATTTGACAGAGATGTAGGTGAGAGAGACAGTGGGAAGGTTAACACTAGCAGTCTTTATCTTGAGGTTCATTTTGATTTTGCTCTTTTTCTTGGCCATTTCTGCCTCTTTCCTATGGGTCCCTGCCAGAAGGTACCTAAGACAGGCAAACTTTTGACCTCAGAGGCCCTACTTTATTGCAACTCTGCGTGGCTGGGGATGGGTGACTTTGGTTGTTTCATGTGGAAACTACATTATCTGTTCTTTCTCTTTTCTCTATTGTACCCTAATTATATCAAGTTCCCTTCTTTTGAAGGTCTTACATACTATAGTATGTTTTGTTTTGATGCAGTAGATTGTAGACCTATTTAGAACAGGCAATTTGGGGGACCCTGGGGGACCCCTCACCCTGCCCTGTAAGAGTAATAGACAGTGTATTAAATTTAAGAGAAAAAAAGTAATTAATGGAATGTACAGGTTTGTAGAGAGGAGGTGATTGTACATTAAAATATATTAAATTCTATCATTAGAATAAGAGATATTTAATGTTATGGACAAGAACATAGCCTAAAGGACAGGAAAGGTTTTATGTGAATTGATATTAAAATCCAGACAAAAATAGGAAATGAGTCACAAAAAATGTGAAGTGAGTTGAGGGTCAGCATAGGAAAAAGTAAGTTCAAAGATCCAGAAGATATGAGAAATTACTACATTTCAGAAACTAGATGTTAAAAATGGCTCAAGTGGAGATTGGAGGAAGAAGAGTGACATGAACTGAATCAGCAGAAATAAGCACTGAATGCCATATTAAGAAATTTTTACTTTAACATAATAACAAATATTAAGCATTGAAAGTATTTGATAGCTTGAAAAAGACTTGAGGCATGTCCCCAGGGGGCTTACAGGGAAGTTGGATGGAGCTTAGTTCTCTAAAAGCTTTATCCTGACTGGCCCTTTAACTCTGTTCTTTGAGTTAAAAGTAATTAGTTTGCCTTTCAACTGTAAAGTACATTTATCTGTAACCCACACATTTACAAATTTTATTCATTTGTTTCCCCTAAAGTCATATAATATAACATTCTGGTCATATTCAAATAACTCCTAATTCAAGTGTCTGCTATGATGTGTTAGAACCTAAATTACCAGAGGCCAGCTCAAAAATCTAGGTGAACTGTTCAGTGCTCAACACTGCAATTTTGATGTTACTGTCATTCCCCATGAGGAATCGTTACATTTGACTGCCTTTCGTTACATTTATAAAGCTAAAGGAGAAAAGAATGTTTCATAATTGCCTTCCTTGGATAATATATGCACATATATACTCATGTATATTTGTAAACACAATAAAATAGCACATGTGTTGTAGATTCATGATTAAGGATACTTTTATCAGGATAGAAAGACCTTTGTTATAGCTAATACAATGATTTTGTCTGATATAACTATGGCTATATTTATTTATTTTCTTTTGTTTATCGAAAATATTATATGTATCACTTAAAATTTTTTAAGGATTTATTTATTTATGTATACAGAAGAGAGGTCCAGGGATGGTGAGGGGATTCACCAGAAACAGAGTGAGGAGCAGAACAGGCAGATAGAGGAAGTACACTGCTGAGGGGAGCAGTGGGCGAGTCAGAGGAGGTCTGTCACACCATGTGGATCACCTCCTGGTGGGGGATCCCACTCTCACTGAAGCGGCTGTGGCTAGCTTGCAGTGTTGCTTCCTAACCTGTGATCCGCTAGGGAGGGTCCTGTATAATTTTTAAAGACATTTTTTAAGAGTGAAAGTAGGTCCTGAATGAAGTCTACAGATCCAGGCTCATGGACTTGACTCCCAACCACACTCTGGAACTACAAATCCCATCAACACCAAAGAGAAGCATGCTGGGACCTGAGGGTGGAGCTAAGCAGCCGGGTTGGGCCGCAAAACTAGATATGAGGTGGAAGGCGGCTTCTTGGCGTCCCGGCTTATGGCTTCTCTCTGGTCTCTTCACCGGTTTTTAGCATGCTATTGGGGTTCCAAGTCAGCGGAACTGGTAGGATGCATTAATTAACTTATCTCTCTCTTTACCTGAGTTCTTCATTTCCTTTTTCCCTTATAAATAAACCCTAACTAGCTTTTGTATGTGTGTGTGCCAGTGTGCCTGCAGTTGAATCTTAAGCACACTGATGAGGACCCATAGTCAGGCTACAGGTTGAGTCAACCTGTAACGATTCCGTAATAGTGACATGAATTTTCGTATTGGAAAGGTTCACAGCTATTAAAATTATTATACAGATGAGGAAATTGCCACCTTGAGAAAAAGAAAAAAGACAATTTATGTTATGTGACAGTTTACCTATAGTATTATTACAATTATTGTTAAGGTGGTTTTATGTGTTACTTATATTAATAACTGTCATTCAAAATATTAATGAAAAGGTATGTGTTTAATTTTCATTCCCATAATTTTTAATATGCTGTGTTTCAATTTTCATATGTATCAAGGTAGTTTGACTTTATTTCTTTGAAATTTTTTTTTTCAGGAGTGTGTTGTTTAATCTTCATATATATGTGGGTTTTCTGCTAATTGTTTCTACTAATTGTTTCTGTTTATTGTTGAAATATATACTTGGTTTAATTTCAGCCTATTAACATTTTCTGTAAAACATACTTTATGTTTTAATATGTGGTCTAATTTGGGGGAATATTCCATGTGTAACAGAAAAATGTATGATTCTACTGCTGTTGGATGGAATGCACTTATATATCTGTCAGATCCATTTGGTCTAAAGTATGCTTCAATTTTAATGCTTTATTGACTTTCTGTCTGGACAATATATTCATCGTTGAAAGTGGGGTTTTGAGATCTTCTGTTTGTTGTTGTATTGTCTATTACTCCTTTCAAATCTGATGTTCTTTTCTTACCTGATTTTTTTATTGGTTGTAAGTGAACTGAACTGTTACTTTGCTTGATATTTTTAGATGCTCCTAAATAAACATATATAGTTATTATATATTATTTATGATTACTATACATAATATAAACATATATTTATGCACATACATACTTAAATATATGTAAACACAATAGGCATAGTATATGTGTTTTAGATTCACGATTAATTGACCCCTTTATCAGGATAGAAATACCTTTGTTATAACAAATACAGTGTTTTTGTTTGATTTAACTATGGTTAAATTTTCTTTCGGTTTCCTTCTGGTTGATTTTTGTGGATATTAATATTCATAAAAACAGAAGAATTTTTGTTACATCTTTTCTATGTTCTGGAAGTGATTTTATTTGTTTATTTAATTGTTATTTGAATAATTGGTAGACTTTTTCAAAATCACTGACTAGCCTTCGTATTTGGGGGTATTAGGAAAGTGGTGTTACTCTGTCTTTTCTGTTTCCCTATAAAATTTGAAGTCAATCAGTTTTAGCAATTTTAGTAAATAATTTTTCCCCACCCCACCCCCCAGAACTCTGAATCTACATTTGTTTTCACCTTAGCTTGCTTTTTTTTTTTTTTCATTTGCAATCATATTTTTTTTTTCTCATTTACTGGAAGTTACAAATTTGTTACAGCTTTATTAATGGTGAAAACTATAATTCTTTTTATTCCTCTTATTTCTAATGATTTTAAAGGAATGAGATAGCATGATCTTTATATTACATCTTAAAATCTAACATTTAATTTCACCTTTTTTTGATAATGTTAATCCTACTAAATTCAAACTTTTTCATACTAGCATGAATTATATTTTCCAAAAGTTTCCCACTATGCTAAAGCACTCCTCTAATTTCATTGAATTTTACATGATGAGAAAATACAAATTTTATACTTGTTTTAGGATGTCCTAAATGAACTCTGCAGTCTTATGGACTCCACCCCCTACATCCTACTCCAGTGATTGGAAACTACAACTCCCAGCAGTACCAGGGAGAGAACTGCGTGGACCCAATGGTGGAGCTAGCAGGAATGAATTCTGGGACATTTGGGGAGATAAATAGGGCACGATTGCGTGGCTTTCGCTCTCTCATTTGGGAAGCAGCTTTCCGGTCCCTGTGACTTCGTATGTTCAGTCAGCCTAGCCGTAGGTATTCCACTTACTTTGTATCCTGCTCTCTTTCCCTGGATTGTTTCCTGTTCCTTTCCCCTTTTGTAAATAAACCCGTTATTGACTCTTTTGTGTGTACCTACAGTGTAACTGAATTGTGAGTGCGCCGGTGAGACTCCACAGACAGGCGGCCCAGTCTACTCTGGGCTTCCAGTAACATAACCAGTTTAGAACTTCTGGTTGGATTTATTTCAGTCATGATTTTAATGGTTATCAGAAGTTAACTCAGATCTACTTAGCAGGCAGATATACTGAGCTCACTAGATCTCAGAACAACCTGAAAATTAATACCCTGAAATTCAAAGAGGAAAGTGGTGTTTCTATAAAGGGAACTCATTGTAATAGATGTATGGAGGAATGTTAATGTCATAAGGCCTATTTTAGTCTTATATCTAGAAGTATAGCTTCTAGATTATTTTTTCTCCAATACATGGCATATCACATGTGTAATGTAAGAATGAAATCTGATGAAAATGGATTCTTTAGTTTTCAGAGAAAGTAAAAATCACTTTGAGAAACAAGAACACCCCGAGATGATTCCTTCCTTTTGTGAGTGAGCCTCAATTTAGGCCCTTTTGCAGATATGTTTTTAAATGTGCCCAGATTGACCCCCAGAGAACCAAAAATCCAAAAGCTCTTGCAATTTTTGTGGTACATCATGTAAATTTTTGGTGATCTATGCCAAGGAAAACTGGCAGACATTCACAGATCTTTTTTAGCATCCCATTCACCTTCAGAAAGGAAGGCCTGTGATTTCAATTAAAAATTAGAGATGTTCTGGTTGCTTTTGGAAAATGCTTTCAGATTATAAATAGGTTTATCTGTGCATAGATGACCTGGTTCTTTCACCCATTTTGTACTGTGCTAAGGAGGTAAAGAAGGCCTTATCTCATAAATTGTGACTCTTAAAACACTGAAAACCTCAAAATCTCAGCTAAAACTACACATAAGCAAAGACCCTAGTTGCTCCCTGGGGGAAAATAGTTTACTGTACAATTGACTTAAATTTGGATTTTTCAAAGTATGAAGAGCATCCTGAAAACCAAGTTTGGGATCTCATAGAAATACTAGATTAAATGCTGTAAGTACTTCTGAATATCAAAGCTATAAACACTGCGAGCAATCAGTCCACTCATAATTACTGTGCCACTTGGATTCTAGTAATTTATGAGGAAAGAAAACAAATCTAGTTACTCATCCTCTCCGTGAATGAAATGTGCTCTGCGCTACAAATGCAAATTATTATCCCTCATCTAAATCATTGACTTAATGATGTTCTATTTCTCAATCTGATCCTCATGTCACTGACAATGAACAGGCTTAAACTAATGATTAAAAAGTGTTCTCTGTTATATTTGAGCTGGAGTTTATTTCAGAGTTATGTGTTTTTAAAAATACATAAACTAGTATTTTATGTTTTATATCTCTATATGAGTATATTAAAAAATAAATGTGTCTATATTTTCTCCTGTAAAGTAATGCTGCAAACATATATTAATTTCTGCCTGGAGAGTTCAAAAATGTATTTCAGAAAGCCAAGATATAAATAGGGCCCATTGTACAATTACATAGGAGATTGGAAACATTCAAAACAGTAGTATAAGATAAGCTTCTAGGGAATACATTAAAACCTCTTTTTTTTTTTCTGTGAAAATCTGGGAGAATGTTCTAAAAAATTGAATGTTTATTTTTTTAATACTACAGTATTCTAAATTATATAATAGTTTGATGAGAGTTTAGCCAGATTTTGACACACACATCCTTGCCTTATTTTGTAACCATATTAAAAAAGCTAAAATTTCCTTAGGGATCAAAAATTGTGGTTGTAAATGTCATCTCTTATAAACCTAGGAGAGTTAGGATTTTTACATTTAGAAGCTCCACCTAAGATATGTATTTAGTGGTTTTGTCTTGTTTAAAATTGTTTTTCTGTATTCTGATGCAGGGTTTTAGAATTTGCTACTTGCTATTCGGATTAAGTGTGGTGAGAATGGGAATGTACATTTAAAAATGTGTGCTTGTGTATTTGTGTGTCTGTCTTTGTGTTGAATTCCTTTAGTTCAATGACAACACCTAGAATTCTGAGGGATTTTCATTTTGTCACACATATGTAAAAATAACAAAGAAAGAAATGTCTCCCAATTGATCATGTCTAAGGAATAAAGCAGCAATTATAGATAAAAAGGAAACTAGAAAGTGGTTTGGGAACGAGAAAGTCATGATATACAAAGCAATTCTGACACAAAGCAACTTGGCCAGTTTGACCCACTACCTAATGTCTGACTTGTCTTTATTTTTCATGCATCAAAGTTTCAATTAATTCACTTAGTTATGGTGACTTAAATGGAAATTTTACTCCCAACATTTTAGAAGTCTACGAACTATCAATTGGTTACTTTGTTCAATATTTGGGGTTCAAGGATCCCTCTGAAAAAGACAACTATATAAGAAAGATATGCCAATTTGGCCATTTTAATACCAGAATACATGATTCATTGTATATTCAAGGTCTTGTCTCTTGCTACATTTTTGAGTAAACTTGTTTATAGGATCTGAGAAGCCAGTGGAGACATTAAATGTATATGATACATAGATGAAGATATAGAAACTGAAAATAATAATAGTGAGAGTTTTGAGTTTGCATTATTCAGGACTGAATATAAGAATAAACTTCCTCTAAGAAGTTATAGAATATATAGATGGATCTTCTTACTCCACCCACACAAATCTGTTCTCATTCTACTATATTTTTATTGGTATGTTGATTTTCTCATAAAACAAGGAAATTAGATTTAAACTTTCCTGATTTGAATCATTGTCATGCAGGGAAATATAAAGGTCCCTTAGCAGTACTGGGCTATGCACAGTCATCCACTAGGCCCAGAATTTACAAAAAGACATCAACTCTCAGTCAATAATATGTACCTCTCTACTAAAGTGAGCTGCCCTCTGTGGTGAGTAGACCATGCTTTACTTATTTTCATATCTCAATGCCTAGTATAATACTTGACATATGCTCAATGTTTGTGGATGAAGTTTATGAACAAATAAATCTGTAGCCTCATTGTAGTCAGCGACACACCATTTGAGAAGACAAGCATGGTGATGACTATAATTTATAGTCATAATATACAATATTTTCCCTATAAAACTTCACTTGACCTACGTAGATACTAGACTTATGACAAAGCTCTCTTCTATAATGCTCAGTCAGCGTGGATGGCCATTCCAAAAAAAGGAACATCATTGAGTTTTGTATTCTTTGTGTGACAGGTCTTTGATTTGGTGTCAATGCCTCAACTTTGATTTGATTTTGCTGTACAAGTAATGACTTTAGGCTATGGATTGACAAGCTTTGAATTTAGTTTACCCAAATTTAGTTTAAAAGATGAGTGATCCTTACTTAAGACAATCCCTGGTTTTGATTGCTTTAAAGGACTGAGTGGAAACAACTTCTCTAACATTTTCAAGATACAGAATTCAACCATGTATGATTAGATTTGTATTGAGATTTATTTAACTGATAACGATAATGGATTTATTTCAGTTAACTATCTGTATTTGTTTTGTTATTACTTGGTATGATTTTTATGTGGTTCTAAGTGTGGCTAGGACAACTTGAAGCTATCTGTTTAAATTAAATGGCCTTGAGTGTAGCAATAGAGCATGATCTATAGATAACCCAAATCCTAGATAGTTAGTTAGGAAAGGAGTATTTACTTGAGTTCATATTGTAAGAAATACAATTAAAATAAAATTCTGATTTACAAATGAGGAAATAATAGGTGAAAACTACTGAAAGTGATCAAGTTATGTAAGATTGGAATGCAATTTGGATACAGACATGATGTCTGCATTTGCAAACGTTTAGAATTAAGTAGGAGTTAAAACTTGAGTACTCAATTACAGTTAAAAATTGAGGAGTCAATTTAGGACTGATGTCATAAATAGATTAAATGTTATATTCTCTGCATGCTTGGAGAGGCCTGATGATTCTAAGATTCAGACATCCAGCATTTGACATTGAAAAAAAAATTGAAAAGTTAATTAGGGCTAGTTAAGGACTATGAAATATGGATCTGAAAACTTGTATTGCCCAAGATGATAAAAAACAAACATTAACAAAGTTGAGGTATCCTTACATGGACTGCTAAAAAGTGGTACTTGATCGAATGACATCCCAAGACTCAAAAAGCACTTGGCACATGTTGATCATTATAATGACCACAATTATATTGGTACTTAGGTAATTACATATTTACTGATCTGTAGTAGGAACTGAGTATAAAAGAAAAGGATTCAATATGGGTCTTAACTGTAGACGTGACAAGAAAAAGAGGAAGTGATGGTATTGTGAGGTGTGGAGTGGTAGCAGCAGGACATTTTGTTTGAAGAAATGTAAGACAAAATATTCATAAGGTTCAGGTATCAACAGTGTAGAGGAAAAGGGAGAAGGACTTAAAATTCAGAAGACTGTGAAGATGATGGTAGCATGATCATACGTGGGGATATTGAGAACAGAAATTGACATTGGTGTTAAACATGATCAGTTAAAATTGGAAAATAAGCCTCAGGTGAAGATTTAATATTTAGAAACTTATGTGAACGTTAAATTAATATTCATTGACTTATAAAGCTAGCAAGTAATAAAAAACTCTATAGCCAGAATCTGGTGATAGCTTTTTAGGCTATATTGTTGCTATAAAAAAACAAAAACAACAACAACAACAACAAAACATGTATTTGGATCTTTCTGGTGGCCTTAGGAATAAGTCTCAGTGCTATCACCTCAATGGCCAAAGTTTGATGCCTGACCAGGAAGGTGACCCATATGGTACAGCAGACCTCTCCTGTCTCACATTAGTAATGTATTTTAGTAGATAGATATGCCTGCTTTTACTCCATCTCTGGTGAGTCCCCTTAACCCCTTCACCTCTGGCTTATACCCCAGTTCTTCTACATAAAAGAAAAAAAAAATCCAGGTATTGTTTTTGTACCCCATGATTCCAGCAAAGACTGTGTCCTCATGATCACAAAGTCACTTCTGTATCTTCAGGTAACACATCAATATTTAGGATGGAAAAAGGGAGAAGATGAAAGGAAAATTTGAAAGAGTATGGCAGCAAAGACTACTATTTAAAAAAAAAAATTCTAGGATGTTCTGCCTAGTGACTTTCTCTTATTAAGCCAGATCTGGGACTCTAGAGGGGAATATTTTAATGTGTAGTCTCTATTACAGGGAGAGACAAAGGAGAAGTAGCAAGCCTATCATCTCTGTCACAATATTGAAGGTTGGTCAAAAAAATGAATAAAATAATAAGTGGGATTGCCAAGAGAAATATGATAGAGTAAGGACAAATTATCTTCAATGCTAAGAGAAATATGGCTAATGAATGTCAAGAAGGAGGGTCTGAGACCATAAGAATGAAGGGCCACAGAAAAATTATTCCAAAAGTAATGTGTGTATAACGTGTACAACATTATGAAGTGATTATTTTTCAGCCAGAAACACGTTATATTTTTTCCTTCCAATTTGTTTTTATTGAGGTAAAGTAGGCCTACAGTGTATAAATCTGTTCCAGGAATTAGACATTCACATCTCTACATTCTACATATGTGTATTCTCAGAGTGACAATAAACAAATGTTATCCAGTAAGTCATTGGTAAACTTCAGATATATTTTAGCAGAAAATTAAAGAGACAACAGATGAAGGAGTTGAAGGAGTTAAGAAGTGAACAGATTATGAAGAAAACAAAACATAGGGATTTTTCTTTCCAGGAATTTGATAGTGAAGAAAAGTAAAAGGAAAAAGAGCTAAGTAAAGAGATGGCCCTCCCTGGTGGTGCAGCGGGTTAAAGCACAGCACTGAGAAGCTAAAGCCACTTCTGCATGAGTTCGATTCCCGCCTGCCCCTGAGGTGACCACATGGCGTGGCAGACCTCGCCTGACCCTCCTGCTACTCCCCTCAGCAGTGTACTTCGTAGATCTGCTGTTCTGCTCCCCACTCTGTCTCTGGTGAAGCCTCTCGCTGCCCCTGAGCCTCTGGCCTATACCCCAGCTCTGTATGCACAAATAAATAAATCTTAAAAAAAAAAAAGTTATTAGCATTGAAAGCATATGATATATTTTAGCCTAGAGATGTGAACACTTACTTAGTAGGGAAACTATAAATTGATTTCTAATAGATAGCTGGTACCTCAGGAAGCAAATTTTTTTTTGGTTCTTCGCTTCTTTTCAGTTAATAATGTTAAGGGTCTTTTATGGTGTTACTGTTCTTAGTATTTGAGAGTATTTACCTTCAATAACTAGAAATCTAGAAGGTGAAAGAGGCACATTAACTGAACTGAGGCATTAAATTCTGATTTGTGAAAACTAAACATTAGGGAATAACAGATTAAAGATCTCAGGAAAAAATTTTAAATGCAGAAAACCTTTAATAAGGACCTCTCTCCTGCATGTTATAATTCCCTTTTCGGTATTCTAAATGGGAAATGGTAGTTTATGTATCACAGACTTTTGTTAACAAAGTGGAGATGTCTAGAAAATCCATTTGAGCTTGGGAAGAGTTGTTGAAATTTCAGGGTTCTTGGTGATGAATCTGATAGTAGGCATGTTTCATTAAGAATCAAAGCACGTGCCTCCTTCTGCATTGAAGCCAACAGCATTCCCAAGGTGCAGTGACTAATACTTTGAGTAAGGCCTCAGCGTTCCCTTTATAGATCAGGTGTTAATATACACTGACATGCTTACTCACAGCACTGAAAATTAATACGAACACAGTGGGCTAAATAAAGCACCACTCTGAAAATGCAAATGCTTTGGATAGAATGGGAAATATTTTATGGCTTTCTTTAGAAATATTCTCCCGTTCCTATGAAGATAAAAATAAAAATGATAAAATAGTCTATTAAGACCTTTTAAGGGTAGTTGTATTTTTCCTTTTACATCTTGTACTAAGGCAAAACCTTTGACTTGTGTTATAATAAACATATTTCCTGAAAGGATGCATTGGAATTAATTCACGATCAAGTATTTTTCCAGTGACTATCATTTTTCTCCTTGAAACAATATTTTCAGTGAAGTTCTGTCTTTAAAACTGTTTCTCTTGAGTATTTTATTTTTAGATTCAATGATCTGGAGATGCTAGACGTGGTCAATTAATCAATCAGTTTTCACTTTTTTTTTTAAATTTATTTACTTATACGCATAAGAACTGAGGTGTAGGTCAGATTTAAGGATTCACCAGAAAGAGTGGGAAACAGAACAGACTGATATACTGAAATATACTGCTGAGGGGAGTAACTAGCAAGACAAGATAGGTCTGATGCATCTTGTGGGTCAGCTCCTTGGTGTAGGGAATTGAACTCATGCTTTAGGGGGTGAGGATAGCTTGATAGCAGCATGTCTTTAACCCCTGTGTCACCAGGGAGACCTAATTTTCATTTTGTTGAAACAAGATTTCAACACTTAATAACCTTTGGAGTCAATAGCGATCATTTCATAGATTCCTTGAGTATGTAAGGATTATTAATAAGGATTATTTTAAAAAGCTCTCTGCAATTATAAGTACATTTCCTTAAAGCTCAAGGAAAAAAAGGCAGATAAAACTTAAAATCAGAACCCTTAATAGACATAGCTCTTTCTGTATTCATTGACCAAAGTTTAATGTAATGGTTAGTATTGGGAAAAAATGGTTATCAAAATGATTCAGAATCTTCAAAGTTGTGTGACTTTGAACACATTACTGAGTATCAGTTTCCTTTTCTGTTAAATGGGGATTATAACAGGACCTATTTGATAGAATTTTTGTGGATATTAAGTACATGCTTAGATAGAAAGTGCTTAGAATGTTCTTTGATGCATAAAATTTACTTCATATGTTTAAACAGTCATTATCACTTAATTCTCACAGCTTTACTCAGAGGTAATTAGTGTTTTAAATTTATAAATGAAAGCATTGACTTACAGAAAGAAAGTAACTTTCACAGTACAAATCTAGCAAAAAAGAAGTCAAGAAAGAACACAATTACTTTTTTTTTTAATTTATATGTATATTTACATCATGGTCTACCATCCTTTCCTCCATCTTAAGATCTTTGCTCTCATTATCACATGGCTTTCACTCTTCTGAACTTCCTGCCTCCTTGTTATGAGATCCTTGTAATCATACGTGGTCCACCTACCTAGTCTCAGATAATCTTCCCATATCAAGATTCTTAATCACATCTGCAAAGTTCCTTTGGCCACATAAGGTAACATTCATAGTTTCAACCACCTAAGTCAACCGCCTAAGTTTTAGATGAAAGGGAACTTGTTTCATGTTACTTTGAAAAACTTGAGTAGCATAAATTTAAAAGAGAAAAACTGAACACAACTCTTGTTACCCTTTTCATCTTTCCCTCTCTCCACCCACACACTTGCTAACCAAGGCTACTGTAAGATCTGATGTTTGTTAATTATCAGTTTTATTGCCAGAAAAATGTCTTTTTAGGATATACTACTCATTTAAATATAGCAAAGGACTCAGATGAACAAATATTAGACTCTATGTATTGTAGGGTAAATGAAAACTATGATAGTAATTTTAAGGAAAAGAATAAATATTTCTTGAAGTTTTAGGTGAGTCAAATTTAAGCTACTTTTCATAAGAGTGTTTTTCTGAGAAATGTGCTCAGATGACCACTTATGAGAACAAAAGGCAGTTGTCCCACAGCTTAGCTAAGCACTCAAATGTGGGGATATTTGGGGTAAAAAGCTATTCTCAGAGGAAGTGAAAAGTGAGATGTTTGATCTCTAACTATATAAGCATATTATTAATAATGAACTATATATTTTATTTAAACCGCATGCACTTAATCTTTCCTAGTTTAAATGGGACTTATGTTCACAAACTTAGTCTGTGTTTGTCTTATGGACAAACCATGCGCCTTTCAGTATTTTTAAGTTTCACTTGCTAGTCATCCAATTTATTTGGAGTAAGAGCAATTTACTGTGAATCAATTCATAATCTCTTGTGTTTAGGAATATACAATCTCACCTTAGAGTAGGAAAAACTAGTTTGTATGTCTTCACAGGTGCTACATATAATTTTCTCATTTGTAAATTGAGCATCAAGTGTTGTTCTTCTTCTGTATGCCAAAGGCCATTCAATTAGTCGGACTAATTTTCTCTGGCTTAATGTCAAGTTCTATTATTTGGCTTTGGATTCTGAAGCAGATGACAAGTACATAAAAGGACTGTGTTCTGTTTTTAGGAGATTAAATAAAATGGTTTTCAGTACATTCATGATAAATCTTTTGTGTACCACTATTCCTAAAATGGATGTTGTGTGTACTCCCTTTTTAGATCTTACAAAGAAGATGCCCAGAAAGCAGCCACTTACATGGCCATTGCAGATACTTCTGCACTCATTTACATTATAATGTCTTTGGGTGAAGGAAAACAAAACATAATCATCTTACATAAGCTATGTGCCAAGAAATTTTTGAGTTGGTTATAAGGAAAACTCTATGTAGGGAGCTTTGTTTGAAAACTTTGGCCAACAACAGGGGAAGAAAATTTACTTGCACAAAAGTAAAAGTAAATAGATAAATAAAAAGAGTATGTATGACCATATTACTGCTAGTGTGAATCATGGGATTCAACAAATAAGGTGTTTTTAAATCCATGTGTGGGATACCTTTTGAAGTCTCATAAATACTCACTTATTTTAGAAGATGATGTTTGAGTGTTTTCAGGATTACTTCTGGTTATAAAATGTTTCAATTGATGTTTAGAGCAGAAAATGGCCTTTGAGATTTTTCAACATCAGTTCTTCCTTTACTCTTCAGAGGAGGAACTTGATTAAATCAGAAGGCTAATTTGTGAAACAGTGAGACATCAAATCAGTATTCTTTATTTTAAGTCCACTATATTTTGAATTACATCGTTTTACCATTTTGTATAATATAAATACCATTCCAATAGCCAGACAACCAAGGGAAGAAGTCTTTGTATTTTTAAATTGTTTGGGTACACCTGAAGAAATTCATTAAATTTCACATATATCTAGATGAAATTTAGACCATTAAATTATCATGCGCACACATACATAAGTATATTCACATACTTTTTCTGGTGTTGTTTACCCTCAGCTTGTACTCTGAACTGCAGTAGCTATTTAGGGACTACTTGTTTATTTCTATTTTTAGCAATACCTGGAGGAATGTTTAACTTGGTGCTTGCTTTGAGGTTCCTGGGAACAAGTATCTTTTTTGGAAAGTGAATCTAAAATCCTCTCTCCTAAGAAAATATTTCTTCTTAACAAAAGTTAGCCTTGTTTTGTCATCAGACTCCTAAATTATATGAAAATTCTGGATGCTTATGTTAAAACTGCAGCTCAATTATCACACAGTGGTTTACATTTGGGCTGAAAGCTTTGAAAGGTATGATTAAAGCTAGCATGTATTTATATCTTGAGGGATTGTGAATTTCTTGTACCTGGATAGTCCAGTTCTAAAATGCCAGACTACTACTCAATAACACTCTTCTGGACCCCTTAAGTAGGAGTCAAATAATTATTTCTTTGGGGTATGAACCTGGTCTATGCTTTCTAAAAAATCTCAAATGGGTAAAATAATACTTGCCTGTAATTCTAGTCCTAGAACTAGTTAATTATTCTTTAACTAAATTAATGAAAAATTTAAATTGTGAATGGAAATGTAAGGTATAAATGCAAAAGTAAAATAAAAACCAAAAGTAAAATAATTTTAAAAAAGTAAAAGTAATTAAAAACCATTCGAGAATTTTGTGAAGGGTAATATGATTTTATAGTGATTTTCCCATCATCCTAAGAAATTAAAACTGCATGCCTGAGCATCTACACAAACATGAGTACTCCATACCTTGGTAAATTTACCTTGTTTGGTTTTGGGTACCTCTGTTTTGACCTGGTTGTATTGGATTATTCAGACCCCAGAATAGTTTTCTCTCTTTCATGCTTTGTCTTTCTCAGGGAGGCTGTGTACTTGGTGACAGACTTTAGGCTAGTTACCACAAGCCCTTGTGACTTTAGCATTCATTCACTTCTTTAATCCCTACCTCTTGAGTACAGTGAACATGATTTTGTTCCTAGCATATGAAATATGGCAAGGCGATACATATGATTCTGTATACATGATTACAATACAGATGCTTGGAATTTGTTTTGGTTGGTGCTGAAGATAGTAAATATGCAGTGGTTAAAATCATTACATTTATGGTAATATTGCTACTCAGCCACATAGTAAAAACAGAGGCCTAAAACAGAGGCCTGCGTTAGAATGTCTATTCCTTACATCAGGGTTCATTCATTTAGTCATTTATTTCTCAATTTCTTATGAAGCTCCTATGTTACATAAGACTGCAAACTATCCTGTTTTAAAGGACAACAGAAACGTCATGTCTCATAAGAATCACAAATGAAGTTTGGACATGTCCAGTGGAAGTGCAAAGAAGGAAACATTCAGTTCAGTTTGATTAATTCAGTAAAGAGAATAATACTTGTAGGAGGTGATATTACTAACAGTAACCAACAATAATAATTGGAGGTATGATAAATGTTATATATAAAACACCTATAAAGTATATGGTGGTAAATAATAGTTTAAAATCATTGCCTGTTTATAAGAGGCCAAGTACCTTTAAAAATACTGAGTTGTGCTTTCTTGGAGTCAATGTTAGTGAATTTCTAAGCATTTTGAGTAAGCAAATAGATTTATCTCACAATAGTCCCATTAGTATAGACTATAATTGAAGAGCTAAAGATTTGACATATTATGGAACTGCTTCAGGTTTCCCAGTGAGGCATTTGCAGACCTGAGGCCAAAACTTTGTCTGACTGCTTCACCCATGTCCTTAAAGAGGATAACCTACATTGAGCAAGGTTGTAGGAATCCCTTTCTGAGATCATCTTTACTTATTAGGTGACAGGTGAGAAGACTCCAAGATGCAAATAATTATGTGAAGAGGGGTTCTGGCAGAATGAACAAGAAGGAGAAAAGCCCTTATGTATAAAAGTGGACATGCTAGGGGTTCACAGAAGGCCAGAAATACTAGATATCAATAAGCTCTGGTGGTATTAGGACAGAGTTAAAAGGGTCAGATCATGAAAAGTGTTTTACTTTAAGTGAAATAAATACATTTTACACAGGATAGTGGTTGGCTGCTGTGTGACTGGGAAGGAATAAGATATAAGAGCGACACATTGAGACTAATGAGGGCATCACTGAGGAGAGACAACAATGACCTTGACAGGTAACAGACGGATGAGAAGATGAAAGGTCTAGCTGAGGATCCTACAGATAAGGGAGAGGGAGGAATTAATGATGAGTAACAAGTTTTTGGCTTTAGTGCTGGATGAATGATGGTGCCCGTAATTTATTATCATTGTGTGATGATCACTCTGCTAGTTACAGCATGTTCTGTGGGCTCCCTCTACCATGAGCTTTCACTCTCTGGGCTGGGGGGCAGAGAGGAGAGAAAAAGAGAGAGAGAGAAACATGATGTGATAAAACTGAGAAACCACTTAGTGCCATGGAAACAAGGAAAAGTGAGTGATTCATCTGCCTGGTTTTTCAGGGGCAGTGTGGGCTGGGAAAGTTAAACAGAGAAGAGAATATTTGAGCTAGACCTTAGAGGTTAGGAAAGAAGGGGGGAAGGAAATAGAGAATGACCTAATAAGCATACAAAAGACCTGTCTAAATTACTTCACTGTTTAACTCCTTTCATTGCCCAAAGAATGTGAAGTGGTTCACAAAGTTAAAAAAAAAAAGGAACAAGTAGTCTAGAGTGCTGTAAAACTGGATGCATAATAGGAAGTCAAGCTTTGAAAACAACGGTTCTGATATATTCATCAAGATTTATATGCCATACTGGAAGGAAGGTTAACTTTTGTCCTACTTATACTTCATACAGGTGTGACAGAAGATCTTGTTAAGTACAAATATACTCATTGGACTTTATGGTAACAATGTCTTAACACAGGTAGAAAACAGCATACATATATTTTATCACTACTTTGTAGAGGATCACATTGTATATATATTTACTCATTCAATAAATACTTAACAATATAATGGGACCTTATTAATCATATCAAGATAATCATGATTATTGCACCTATGGTAAAAACTATCTGTAAGAAACAGTTACTAAACTGATCATTCAACAAAGTAATTATGTTTATGTAAAGTGCTAGAAAGGAAAAACACAGGTTTCCATGACAACTTTTAAGATGGAAATTTTATCATAGACAGGGAGGTCAAGAAACTGATAATTTAGGTAATTAGGTTGAAGGATGATTGCTCTGTGGTATGTAAAAGCACCTGCTTTATAAGGAAAAGGTAAACAGTGTTTGGATGTCTGCTCATTTATTTGTTCATCATATCATGAAACATTACTAAGCATGAAGCACTTTAAGAGGAGGGAAACAGGGAGAAATAATGAGCAAACCACCCCCCCCCAAAAAAAAAGTCCAGAAAATAGATATCCTTAAATATATCTACACGATAATGATACGAGGTCATCTTTTGGGAACCGTTTAAGTCATTGGGGTGATAATGGTAAAGACCTCTCTCCTTGTAGAGTTGAAAGTGACTTTCTTATTAGTCAATTCACTATTAGAATCAAGTTAAAATTTCCCCTTGTCCAGTGCTCAATTTGGACAAACTGTATTTTACTAAAATAACAATGACAACCACTTCTCCTGCTGTAACAATATTTGGTCTTCTCTGAATTTAGCTACCAGTAGTATAGGCGCTGACAGTCTGTGACTCGGCTGTCTGCTGCTAATCCAGATGAACTTTTCTCCATACAACATCTCTGAAACTCTCAGAGGAAACTTAGCATCTAGCGATCGCCAGCAGAAACTCCAAAGTACTAAGGCACTCAGGTTCTCACTTGACATTAAATTATAAACAGTATAATTGGGTCCTCCTTCATGTCCATTAGAACCAATGACATGAAGTCATTATTTCATAGAATGTACATACAACTTAAAAAAATGTTAAGGCCAGACATGCAAATCGTTCACTAGTAGAACATCAGAGTATTTTCCCCAATTCTCAGTATAATGACCCACTCCAGAAATAGAATCAAGTCAGCTCAGAAGACACCTTGATTTTACAAAGGTTAGTGGCACAGTCTTGAATCTGAGTCTCTCCAAGTTTGGGGAAAAACAACAACAACAACTTGTTTTTTCATCATTACCATGGTGTTCAATCCTTTCTCAGAAAAGTGAAGTTAGTGGTTGAGATAAGTCAGGCTGATGAATAACCAGAGTATAAGGTGAATGTGGAAAGTACAGGTTGAGTGCTCTTAGACTTCTTCCAATAGAAACTCATAATCCATAGAAGGGAATGGAATTTGTCTCATAGATCTTCTCATGACAGAGGAATAATTTCTTTTGGTATGAACCATCTTTTGGTAGTTGAACTTCAGAGGAAATGGCATGAAGCTAAATATGTACCAAGGACTGCTGTGCTGTTTTTACTTTATTTTTAAGGATTTTATTGGCAGCTTAAGTTCAATTCTGAGCCTTCTACTAGACAAAAGTGCTACCAGCTAAGCTGCATTTGGGACAATTTACTATGTGATAAAAATTGTCATTTGTAGATGCTTTTTCTGTCAATAGAGACTAAGGTTTTCATTACCTCTAGAATTCCTGTCACAATGTAAAGGTCAGAGGCATGTTGGAGAAAATTTCTCATATATTCAGCTGTCACTAAATTGTTCTCTTCCCACAAACTTTAGAACGAGTGGTCTCTGAGGGTTATCATTATTGCACATAAAGTGAATGTGGGCACTTGGTTATAGAGGACACAAACATTTTAAATTTGATGCATCTTTCATTGGTGGAAAGAGATGGAGAGAGATTTCTAACTTTCACAGTCTAGTTGTTATGAGAAAAAAAAAGTGTGGGCATGTGTAGGAGGTGAGAGGCAGGAATGGTACAACATGTTTCTGCTCAGGTCATTTCCTGCCAACCTTTTGATTCAGCCCAACTCAGGAGATGATAGTTTGTCAAACCTAAATCATCAATAAGGTTTCCCAGCAGGCACACAGACCAACCTGATCCACGACAGAATGTTACAGGTTGCTATCTAGAGGAAGAGTATTTGTCCTTAGAGGGCTATAGTGACAAGAAATATCATAGAGGGCTTCAAATGGTATCATCGAGATACCGAATAGAAGAAAGAGAAGAGTCAGTGTTTTATTATCAGGATAACTTTTTTTTCTTTTTCTTTTTCTTTTTTTTTTCTTTTGCATAGTCCAGACTTCAGGTAACCAGAACAAATAGAAACATTGATCAAGTGTTTAGACATTGTTGCAGAAGTAGTGCAGACACTTTAGCTTTACTGCAATTCTTTTCATATGGCATAGAGGGGCTGTGCCTCATTGTGCTTTGTCCTAAGACAAAGTTTCTTTGGACAGGATGGAAAAGAGTAGGTCAACACATTTTATGTCATGCACATGCTAATAAAATATTGCCTAATTGGGGTACAACCTTTGATATTCTTCTATATACCCAGTGAATTTATTATTTTATGAATTATTGCTAGAGTAAAACATGTAAAAAGGCTGAATCTACTAGAAAATTATTTTGAAGTTCAGCTGAAATACGGATATTGATTTGGAGATGAAGAATTATTCAAAACAAGTGAGTAGTGACTATTGACAGCAAGGAAAAGGATCTGATTGTATGGAATCAGCATAGTATGGTTCTCAAGTTCTGATTCCTGTCACGATAAGCAAGAAATGACAATTCTGGATAGGGTATGGCTAACTGTTGATGAATGAAACATACACACACAGAGCTACATGAAGTGTAAACATGTTTAAAGTTTCAATTTCTTCTACATGATTAACTTTGTAATTCATTTAGTATTATAGAAGATAACTTTTTCCTGTCTTTAGGTTTCTGTCAAACATTGCCATTAAATTATATTTTGTGGACTTTAATGTCTGTATTAGTTTCTTATTGATGCTATAACAAATTACCACAAATTTAGTGACTTAAAAATTTTAAATAATATATATTTATTATCTTTTAGTTCTGAAGTTCAGAGTGTGAAATGGAACTCATTGAGCTAATAAAACAAAACGAAACTGAGTGTAGTTAGGGTTATACTTCTGGAAGCTCTAGAGGAGAGCTTGTTTCTTTGTTCTTTTCAGTTTCTAAAAGGCTCATTGAATAGAATGACTCATAGACCTTCCCTAAATCTTCAAAGTCAGCTGAAGAATATTTTCCAATCTCTCTGGCTTTGACCTACTTTTTCATTACCTTCTGTTATTTGAAAGGACTCACATGATTATACTTGGTATACCTGGATAATTTAGGATACTCTTCTTCATCTAAGATTAATTTATAAACAACATTAATTATAGCTGCAAATTGAATCCCCATTTGGTATGTAGCATAACATGTTTATAGATCTTGAGGATTAAGACATGAACATCTCTGGGAAAGGGTATTATTTTGTATCTGCAAGATTCAACTCAATATTAAATTCAATGCATATACTGAATGATGCATAAACATGTGAGTATATATCTTTATAAATCCACATAACTAGGAATTTCAATTTAAGTTTATCTTGACAGAGGCTACCTCTTTCAGACTTAAGAATATGTGGGGTTGCATTTACTGTATGATTCTAAAACCTTAGTCTCCCAACTAATTAACAAAACCTCATCAACCTCGTTCTCAAAACTATGCCTGCTTTTCTTGGAGTTCATTCAGAATTCATTAATTTGAATGAATTACTTTGTTTCTTAAATGAGATTTTATTTCTCACAGGTGAATTTGATTGCCTCAGTAATCTACAGTCCATGTCTTCATTCTCTCATCAGTCTGTCCCTATCCATTCATTCTTGTATTCAACAAAACCACTCCATATCAGGTACTCTGCCAGGCACAGAATATTCAAAGATGAAAATAACACATAGTCACTACTGCTTAAATAGGATCTATAATGAAAATAGAGAGAGGATATAACATTAAAGAAAAAAACATTTGGCTAAAGAAAAGTACTATGAATCATTAAGTCTAAGGGAGAAATCCTATTCTGGTTGTGAGGTCATCGTCACAGTACATGTAAACTTTGGATGTGATGAATGAAGCCAGGGAGGGAAGGCATTTCAGTTAGGAGAAAGAGCAAGTTGAGAGGGAACCCTACATGTCTCTGTTATCCTGTTTGTTCTTTTGGAATGTTATCCCTACCCACCTACCTCCTGCTAGTTCTAATCTTTCCTTATTCCTATTCCCATTCCCAGGTCACCTGTCAAATCACCATTCTTTTTGTTGAAAAGTAATACATGGACAGAATAAATTCTTAATATGTCACTGTGATGTAAAAGTTAATTATGATTTTTCTTGTTTCTTCAGTAGCTTGCCTATGTAGACCTAAGTTACAGATATTCTAGGCCTTTTATCACAGTTCCATTAATGGATTCCATGATATAATGGGAAGAGAAGAGATTTGGGAAGCAGATGGACCTCAGTGTGAATTCAAGGGTGATCACTGACAACGCGTATGATGGTTAATTGCTGTATAACTTGCAATTATGTTCAGTAAGGAAATTGTAAAACTAAAGTAACATGTGACTAAATGACTTGAATAGGCTAAACATGGTGTGGTTCAATCTGGAATATATTTTATTACAACCATCAAACACTGCTACACCCTCCCCCTTCCATACATAATCCCAACAATACTTAGGGAAGATTTTGTAGCTTTAGATCATTGTAATAAGAATAAATTCTATTTTGGTCATAAAGATCTAGTTTTAAGTATTCAAAATTTACAATCTAGTGTTAAATCTACTCCTAAACTTCAGGCTCAATTCCATTCCTGATAGAATGGTTCCTCCTTTTATGATTGCTTAGTATGTTTCCCCCCTTCATACCACACTGCTCTCCTGTCTTTCCATCCTTTAGCATCTCTGGGAATAGGAAAGAAAAGAGGGAAATTGGTCAATGTTATTTTTATTTGTCTTGATCTGTTTGAGGTTCTACATTGGCTTATGCTGGCATTATCTATTTTGCCAAATGTTCAAATGCTCATTTTTTTTGGAAAGATTTATTTATTTATGCATATAGAATTGGAGTACAAACCACAGGTGCAAGGGCAGTGAGAATATTTGCCAGAGACAGAGTGGGGAGCAGAACAAACAGGTTCACGAAGTTCATTGCTGAGGGGAGCAGCACGAGACAGGAGAGGTCTGCTGCGCCATGTGGGTCACCTTCCGGCCAGGGATCGAACTCACACTGAAGGAGCTGTGGCTTGCAGTGCTGTGCCCTAACTCGTTGTGTCACCAGAGAGGGCTCCCAAGTATTCATGTACTTTAAGGCACACATATGTGGGTTCGTTGGGTGCCTGTCTGAGGCTTCTGCAAGGGTGATTTTTGTATATGATGTGTTCTACAGCTGGCTTTTCAAGTCCACTAGTATGTCCCACTCTAGAGCCAATGTATATTTAGCAGCCCTTTGCTTTGGGTAGTCTCAATAATATGGCTCAGAGTGGTTATGTTTTGCATAAACTAGGCCTAGGGAATCTCCTTCATTTTTTTCATAATATGTGTGGACAGGAACAAATATTCTATTGCTACCCTAGCCTCTTGAATTGCATTCCAAAACATACCTAGTTATCATCTCCAGAATTTTCTGATGGAAAATTGGTACCAATCTTGGCTTAGGACAAAACACAAGGGAATGCATGTCAAAGTCCTAAAATGTTTCTCCCACACTGAATTATCATGATAGAACTGAGCTAGACCTGTGGGTTTTCTAAGTCATCAAACACCTAGACTTGATGGGAGATATCCATCTTTTCCACTTTCCAACATTCTACATTATCTGTGAGTAGTTTTCTTGGTGTTCCAATTCCCTTGGCAGGTGGACATTAAAGAACCACCTACCTCCTCTTTCCCACTAGGGAGAGGTAGGCACACTCGCCACTGGCTGGCAACAGCTCTCCATTTCACCTTAAATTTGAGTTTGAAGGACTGGTGTCAGCACTTTGCACCCAAGATGAATGTCTGTACCTTCTTTATGATACCTGCAGAAGGCAAGGGGATTTATCTTCCATTGTCTGTAGAGGTGAATTTTTGCCAAAATATTCAGACAAGAGTAAACTTCCACTTTACATCAAAGCTTATATGTAAATTTCATAGCACAGTGCCTGGCACATTATGGGGCTCAAATAGGTTGTTTACTTCCAAATTCTTTTACACATTCTAATAATGCAGCGACTTAACTAACTTTTTAATGGATATTTAAGTCTAACTTTCATATTCTGGCAAGACGACTGAAAGAAGAAAAAAAGTAAATCTCAATTTTAAGAACTGCTTGGGGGAGTGGAGAAAAGTAACACCTTTCTGCATTAATTTTTTTTTTCCCTCCCTCAGTTCAGAGGACAGGGAGCCTCATTTACACTTGCCTTTTCCAGAAGTTAACTTGTAATTTAGCTCACCTGCTTTTAGGAACAGGTTGATTCATTTTACCTTAACATCAAGCAAGTGCATCTGAAATTGCTGATGAAAGGTACTGTCAAATCCCTGGTCTATTTTGATAATGATTTGTACTTGTAAGGCAATCTGCCCATTAGTGTGGAGAAGGAGAATTAGGATAGCACCTCACAAAATGATCTCAAACAGCAAGCACGAAGCCCTGGAGTCTGCCGGGCAGGAATTTATATTCTTATAGCATTTTGACTCAGCACACAAATGTGGGCTGTATGGGGGTGTTTGCATGTGGTGCCAAATTGTTTGCCTACACCAGAGGCTGTCCTAAGAGATTTGTTGTATCTGTCTTTGCTTGCAGCTAGGAATTTAGGGAGTCTTTATTTAAAGGCTAAGTTATAGCACAGGATTTTTCTATATTTTATCTATGGTTGCTCACCCACCAGTGATCACGATATCTCAAAATACATCCAGCTGTCCTGTTAGGCAGAATATAATCGGTCAGTCACTAACCATCTCTTGGCATGCAGCCAACGGCGGTGCTATACACCGAGGCTATCTATGTTTTGTAAAATGTGATGAAATCTCCCTTTACCCATGTTCTGAACTCTGCCGTGTACCCCAGTATTTTACCTCAGAGAATGTACTTCTCAGAAAATGAGAAAATAGAAAAACTATGATCTGAAGTAAATTAAGCATACACTTAAAGTTTAATTTGTGTAAGTTTGAGTAAAAATCTTACTTTTTTTGAGATTTTTTTCTAAGCTACATTTTGAAAACACCAACATCTTTGTATGCTGTGAGGATAAAAAGATAATAGCATAGGACCCTCAACCTTACTTGGTATTTAATTGGCAGTAGTCATGAGTTGTCTTCTTCCTCAATGTTAAGATTTCTTGTTATTCTTGTGGATGGAACTGACACAGGAGCATAAAAGAAAGGGCAACAAATAATTATTCTAGCCATGGATTTGGGGTGCAGCTTTACCTCCTGACCATGGTGGCTGGGGGAAAGAGTAGGATGCAGCTCTCTTGTTCTTTCCAGCTCTCAGGCAGCCTTTTCTGAAGATATGCAAACAGAAACCCTTTGCTCTGTGTGGTTCATTTCATCTTTGGAATTAGTGTTCATAAAGAAACAACATCAGTGACACTTTGCCTCCTCATGGTCAAGTTTAAAGTGGGAGTGCTTGTTGGCATTACTGTTATTTCATGCTTTTTTGAAAGTAGATTTTCATGAGCATTCCAAGCTTAGGATTATCCTTTATTGCCTTTTCCTAAGACCTAGTCCACAGGAAAGGAAAGAACAAGGGTGTCCGAGTCTGCCAAACTGAGTATGACTCCTGGACTGTTGCTAATCTCAGTGACTTGACCAGTCACACAGCCCTGAGTGGACTTCATCCAGCCTGCTGAACAGGCAGAGTCTGTCCTATCTGATATCCTCTGTCCCCTCTTGGAACACTCATTAAGGTCTTCTTCAAACTGGCTACCTCTCATCCTTACAGGTTCCACTAGACTATTACTATTTCAAAGAGATCTGTTTGAGGGAGCCCTCCCTGATGGCACAGCAAGTTAAAGCACAGCACTATGAAACTATCTGCAACCACTGCATCACAAGTTTGATCCCCAGCCAGGGAGGTGACCCACATGCTGTGGCAGACCTCTCCTGACCCACCCGCTGCTCCCCTCACAGTGTGTGTTAGTAGAGCCTCCAGTTCGGCTCCCCACTCTGCCTCTGGTGAATCCTCTCATCCTCACCTCGTTGACCTTTACCCCAGCTCTTGTATGCATAAATAAATAAATCTTTAAAAAAATGAAAACAAAAGAGACCGGTTTGAGGTTGACCCCCTCCATCCTTAAGTTTTAATCACAGCTCTAGTGGCTTTCTTTACTTATCAGGATTTGAATTAACATATTAATTTGTTTAATTACTGCCCCCTAAGCCTCCTCCCACACACACTAAGGCAAACTCCTTGAGATTAGAAATTAAGTTTGTTGTCTTCACTATCCTAAACATATACAGAAGGTGCTCAAAAACATTAATTAGAACAATGAATAAATGAATTTCTCACCCCCCTTTTGTTATCTGTAACAAAACACTTGGTGTGAGAGTTAATGAGATAGTAATGAGAATGATCGGCTATGGGTGCCTCACCGAGCAATAGCATTATCATGAGTCCACGCACTATCATTTTGTGGTAGTCTAATGATTGGACAAGTTGGGTAAGTTTTTTAGACCTCTGGTTTCACCTCATTTTAAAATGAGCAATGTGGCTATTTTATTTGAAGAATCCTTTAAGCAGTATAATGCCTTGTTAGCATAGAGAAAAACTATATCTGGGTTTTTTAAACCTAAAAGACACCTTCCTGATTGGACAATTAAAAAATGTAATGCTACAACATGCCCAAATATTTAAATTATTCTGTAGTGAGAACATGAAACTATCCCTTTTCCACTGGGAAATTCATTACCACCCAAGAAAAAAGGGGACTATTTTACTTGTTGTAATTCTGTGAGGCTTACTAGCAATAAAAAGAGGAGCTGAAAATAACACGATTTCTCTGCTGTGATAAAACATGTATAAAATTCACTGCAGAATTAACAGCTTTTACCATTTATAAAAACTGCACTGCTTCTCTCATATTTCTAGGTGTCCTATTCTGAGGGAGGGGGATGGGAGAATGTAATATTTTGACTTAATATATGTAATTAAAATTGAGCTCCCTTAGAGGAATCGCCAAGACAGGTGACCTGTGATCACATGGCCATCTCATTACCAGGTAGTAGGAAATTTCCCCTCCTCGCTTCCACTAGACTTTCTGTTGCAACAGGACATAGAGCATTTCCAAGTTTTCAGAGCTGTTTTAATCTGCCAACCTGATCCAGAAAATGTGTCTTCCCAAGAGGACTTGGGGAGATGGATTGCAAGAACCAACTCACCTAAGGCATTTTTCTCCTTTATTTTTGTTATTCTATGACTTGGTGCATTTCTGCCTGTATTTTCAACAGTTGAGACAACAATGATACGGCCACAAAACTGACTGTTTATTTTGCATAGGATGTAGTTTAAGTACTTAATATGTAGTAACTAACAAATTCTTAATGTTATAGGCATTATTTCCTTCCTTTGCAGAAGAGCAGTAAGATAAGTAACTTTACTGAATGAAAAATTATTAAGTGATAGAGCCAGGATTTGCATCCAGCAGTATGACATGCAACCAACTCCTGGTTGCTGTCATTATAAATGTCAACCATCTATGTGAACATTTGTGGTATCCAACTTATACAGTGGCTCCAATGAGCCCTATCTCCTGGTAGTCAATTAATGCATTTTCTTCCCCTTGTATGAGGGCTGGATTTCATGACTTGCTTTGAATGTAGCATAAGTGGTGAGATACTAATGTTGAGAAGATTATAAAAACCTGTGCCTTCCATCTTGTTCCCTCTTACTGTCCTTGGCTCGGTCTTCTGTGAAGCGAGTCATCATGTTGTGAGTTTTCCTATGGAGAAGCCCACCTGGCAAGGAACTAAGGGTAGCTAACAGCCAGGTGCCATGAAGGAGCAGAGGTTTTTAGTCCAACATCTAGTGAAGATTCTAATCTTTCCAGCAACCACGAGAATGAACTTGGAAGTGGGGCCTCTGCAGTTAGGTTGTGCAGACTGTAGTTTCAGCCATACCTTAGTTACAGGCTTGCAAGAGAAACTGAGCTTGAGAACCCTGCTACACAGTCGCTGGCTTCATGACTCCCCAAATTTGTGGAATACTATAATAGAGGTTTTAAATCACTATCTAGAGCAACCTGTTACACAGTGATAGATGACTGATAAAATACGCCAGCAGCCTTCTTTCCTTTCAGGCTCTCTGTCTCCTTCCTTCCTTCTGTGAATATTTGATGTTTTCTGGTAATACTTGCACATATTTCATTTTACTTAATCCTCATTACTGCCCTATGAGTTATATATTACAGTTCTCATTTCATCAGTCAGAAAATAGAAGCTCAGAGACTATAGGACTTCGTACCTATACATGGAAAAACAATTGTCTGTATCTAGCTATCTGTGGCCTTTTAATCTTTTATAAACATATATCAGGTATTCTATAAATTATTCCCTGTTTGAGTCAACCCCCAAACCCTAATCTTACAAATAGAGCTAATTATCTTGTCGATAACTCTCTCGGAGTCATATAAAAGAATTACTAGTAACAAATAGCATTGTTGAGTGAATTTAGTATGCTAGGCACCACAGTAAGAGATTTATATATTTTACCTTACTTTGTACACATAGAGATAATCTGAAATAGGGTGGATCATTCCCTTTATTTTGCAAATGAGGATACTGAAGATCATAGTCGTTAAACAGCTCATATACATAGTCAAAGCGATAGAAAATGTTGTGCTATATTTACTAGTTTTCATTGTAATTATCCATATGCCTGATTTCTCCAGTGGACTTTGAGTTCCAAGAGAGTTTGCAGTTTTGCAAAGCAAGGTACCCAGCACAGAACCTTCCCACTTTGGTACTGCATGCATGCCCATTTCTTGAACCAAACTGAATTTCAATTCCAAGTCCTCCATTTGTTTATATGGACAGAACACTATTAATTAGAACACTATGAATACTAAGGAAATATATTCTTGGAATTTTATACACATATAAAATTATAGTCTGTCTTTTTTTTTTTTTGTAATATGTCATAAAAGAGAGTTGCAGTAGGTTTTAGAAGAAAATTGAGAATAGTGAAAAAATCAGGTTTCATTGACTCCTGTAACATTTTTGCTCATAGAGCATGGAATCACTCTTTTCTTCACATTTCATAACCCTTTACAACTGAAAGGGTTTCACAGAAAAGTGAATTATGAGCATCTACAAAACTCATATTAAATAAATAAATATTTTATAGTTTTATGTGTTTGAATGTATTGCTCTTTCTCAGTTGAAGGTAAGAATTGGTACAAAAAAAGAACATCTAAACAGTGATTCAAAACAAATGCTATTTAGAAAGAAAAATGACAAAGAAACCAGAAAACTCTTTAATCAAACTCCTACATTTCAGTAAATTGGATAATGAATATAGTTTATCTTGGAGGCTCTTACTGAATTGTTTGTAATTGCTTCCTAAGAATGCAATTTTTTAAATTATCAACTTGATTAATTCATTCTCTTAGTTAAGAAATATTTAATGAATGCTTACTATAGGGAGACACTATTTCAGTAAACTATAATATAGAAATGAATGAAATACAGACTTTGCCAACGATCTTTCAGTATAGTGAACAAATTAGATGAAGATATAAATAGTTAAAGTCTTAAGTGTGAAGTTAGGTTTATAGTTTAAGAACATAGACAAGGGTATTCCTACTTTCAGTGATAGGAGTATATTAAAGTAATATGTGGTATATAAAACATCAAGCCATTCATATGATTTTCATATATGCTTCCAAATTCTCTGGTATTTTATTTAAATGAAGACATAAAAATATAGAAACTATGAAATAAATATAGACATGTTGGAAAGCTTTGACTCTCCGATAATAAATTCCAGCAGCTAATGAGTCATCCAGAAATATGGCACATTTAATGTTTCTGTGTACTAACATTAGCACAGAATCACACCAGGAGAAATGAGTGTGAGAACCATAGGTACTTTAAACTCCCCAAATGTAGCTCAACTTCAGGAACACCTGTGCTAAATAACTTTGGATCTGCTGTGATGATTCAAAGACATTATTGAGCCTAGGATGGACAGATTTTCTACAGAGACTTGGATGAAAACCAAGTAGAGATTATAGAGTTTGTGAAGTCCAAATCGAATTTGCCTTGTACTTCAAGGAGTTTCCAATCTAATAGAATTATAAAACAATGATTCTTTTCAGATGCATAATTACTTGGGGGTCATGTGGAGACTACATTTAAATCAGAATCAAAATGTATTTTTATGAAGTCTGCATTATAGAAAAATGCTATAATAGTCTTTGAAATGACACAGTTAAGGAATAATCTTCATATTTATCTCATACTTTACAATTCTTAATTTTCTTTTTGGAAACTTTCAATGTTGATTGCTTATAGGAACCTTCATTTCTCATACCTGTTATTCAGACACCATCTTGCCTATTGCCCTTTTACTTTGCAAGCTTTTTGGCATGCTGCATAATATCTTTATTCCAACTGCTATTCTGACATCCAATTTGATCAGGCTCGTGAACAGCATGGCTGACGTCCTGCACTTGGTGACTACATACTGCTGTTTTTGAAACACTCTCAGCCCAACCAGAATTCATAATCTGCTTTTATCCCCCTGTTTCTGATAACCGTTTTCTCCCCCTACCTACTCCACTCCCTCAAGATGAATGACTGCTGGTTGTCTGAGTCTCTTCTGCCTTTCAGCCATTCTGTTCTATTCTAAAATCTGTCCATTCTTTCTCAAGGATGTTTCTGCTATTTCCTTTTTCCCTTTTCTCTTTCTTAGTCCTTGACACACAGCTGTCTTTTTGTTGGTTTTTATACCTTGATCGCTTTCCCTGAAGTTCTAACGTCCATGCACCTGTGTATGATTTTCCTTCATCACTGTTTCTGTTCATCATTCATTTTTGGCAAAGCACATAATGGATCATACTGTGCCTCATTCATTTTTATTCCTTCATTTCACTTATTACTGTTCTTTAATTATAAAAGTATTTTACCAGGCCCTCCCTGGTGGCGCAGCGGGTTAAAGCACTGCACTAAGAAGCTTAAGCCACTTCCTCATGAGTTCGATTCCCGCCTGCCCCAGAGGAGATCCACATGGCGTGGCAGACCTCTCCTGACCCACCCGCTGCTCCCCTCAGCAGTGTACTTAGTCGATCTGCCTGTTCTGCTCCCTACTCTGTCCCTGGTGAATCCTCTCATCCTCCGCATCTCTGGCCTGTACCCCAGTTCTGTATGAATAAATAAATCTTTAAAAAAAAAAGTATTTTACCTACATAAAAAAATGATTGGCGGGCCTTCCCTGGTGGCTCAACAGGTTAAAGCCCAGGACTGTGAAGCTGACAACAGTTGCTTCAGCACAAGTTTGACCCCTGGCCAGGGAGGTGACCCACATGGTGCATCAGAGCTTGCCATCTCGCCCACTGCTCCCTTCAGCCGTGCACTTGATCTGCCTGGTCTGATCTCCGTTCTGTCTCTGGTGAATCCTCTCACCCCCTCCCCACCCCCCACCCCCACACACTTCTGGCCTGTACCCAATTGTTGTATGTATAAATAAATAAATAAGTCTTTAAAAAATGCTTGGCAAATACTGACATGTTAAAAATAGGTAAAAATTCCATTTTTACTTCTGGCAACATTTGGTCTCCCCATAAAAACTATGCAAAAACAGGCCCTCCCTGCTGGCACAGCAGGCTAAAGCACCTACTGCAAGCTAGCTGCCCCTGCATCAGTATGAGTTCCATCCCTGGCCCTAGAAGTGATCCACATAGCGTGGCAGACTTCTCTGGTCCTGCCTGCTGCTCCTGCTGTTCTGCTCCCCATTCTGTCTTTGGTGAATCCTCTCACCACCCCTGCACCGCTGGCCTGTACCCCAATTCTGTATGCATAAATAAATAAACCTTTTTAAAAAAGAATATGCAAAAACAATTTCCCATACTTATTTTTAAAGTTCTCATACAGATCTTGGAAAATTTTGTAGCCTCTTTATGGAGGTCTTACATATTCTTGGTGGTATTTCTAGATTTCTTTTATAGCTCTGTTAACTCAGAACTTTGCTTTCAAGTTTCCTGTTTATTTTATATAAAGATGCATTTATTTCAAAATATTCTCACTCAAATATTATGTCTTGTATTAATGTCAGTTGTCATGTTTTCAGTATAGTATCAGTTTTATGACATGTGTATTAGTATTCCTTATTTTTTAAGAGAAACACATGCTTCATTTTATCAAATGCTTTTTGCCATCACCTTATAGTAGAAAATGTATTTCTCTTTTAATTACCTATGCAATGTAATCTTTTATTCTGCAAAAGGCAATTTATTAAAGTTTCTTATTAATAGCAGCTTATGGTTATAATTGAAGCTATATTAATAATTTAAAGGTTAATAGTGCATTAGTCAGGAACCCCATTCCATCAGTTGTTCTAAGCCTGATTCAAACCTCACCTTAAATCTTAGTGATTTTTCCCCCCTCACTAGGTATATAAATGTTCAGAAAGAATTCATTTAATGACATTCCACTCTGGTCTTCAGTTGTTATTGAAATCTCTGGAGAAGGCATGTGTCTGCTTTTAGATTGGTGGTTTCCTTTGTCAGAGAGATACCTTTTAAAGAAAGATGCTTAAAAAATAATCATAAAGGGCTTATGCCACATGTCTCTACAAAGTAAAACCCTCAATATTAAAAAGCTCTGTGATTATTTCAAAATTTTCTGCCCTATCAGTGCTATGCTGAGTTTCAGTAAGAAATAGGGATTTTTCCTACGTCAGTCCCTAAGATGCTGCCCTAACAGTGCTTTTATCCTAAATTATCACAACATATGGTAAGTCAAAGGGACATCTGAGCTCCACCAGTCTGTCAGTCTGTGGGTTTGAACCAAGCTTAGACTCAGCAAGATCACTTTTATAATACAACTACTTACTTGAATATTAAGCCACAAACAGCAAGTGCTGGTGAACATGTGGAGTATGTAGACTACCCAGCCCCTATGGAAAGAAGTGGGGAGGTTCCTCAAAAGACCTAGGAATTCTACAACTAGGTACCTATACAAAGAGCATAAAAACGTGAATTCAGGCCCCTCCTTGGTGGCATAGCAGGTTAAAGCATTGCACTAAGAAGGTTAAGCCACTTCCACATGAGTTCGATTCCCGCCTGCCCCGGAGGAGATCCACATGGCATGGCAGACCTCTCCTGACCCGCCCGCTGCTCCCCTCAGCAGTGTACTTCGTAGATCTGCCTGTTCTGCTCCCCACTCTGTCTCTGGTGAATCCTCTCACCCTCCGCATCTCTGGCCTGTACCCCAGTTCTATATGAATAAATAAATAAATCTTTTAAAAAAACGTGAATTCAAAAGAAAACCTGGATTCCTTTGTTCAGCATCATTATAATACTAAACTATGGAAACAAACAACCTTAAATGCCTCCAAACAGATGAAGGGGTCAGGAAGATGCAGTACATATACACAATGGAATATTACTCAGCAATCAAAACAGATAAACATGTCATTTATGGTAATATGGATGAAACTGGAAGGGATTATTCTAAGTGAAGTGAGATAGAAGGAGTAAGATAAATACTAGATGGTTTCATTTATATGTGAAATCTATAAAGAAAAAAAGAGTGAGAGAGAGAGAGCGCATCAGACAAAGACAAATTTTAAGACTGACCCTGAAGCAGACCACGTGATGAGAGGGGAGAAGGGTATGCTGGAGTGTGGTGGCCTGTGGACACGATGGTGGTAGCACTGATGTTGCAAAAAGGAAAAAAAAAATGTTAGGTACATTAATGAAAGATAAAAAATATAAGGAAAATGCCTTTATGTTGGATGGTTGTGCAGCCTTCCAAGGGAGAGTCTTCAGACAATGATTCATGCAAATGATTGATGGATGAGGACAATATACATCATGGTTACACAATTTCACACAAAGCCAAGAGAAAGAAAGCTATAGATATGTGCCAGAGCACACAGATTTCCAGAATCTGGAAATACCAGTATGACTATTAGTCAGATATCTGTTTTCAGATATTTCGTGTATATTATTACTAAATGGAAGAATTTAAGATACTCTGATAGGAAAATTTTATATAGATACAATCGTATGGATATAACCTTTATATTTAGAAGAAAATGCATTTTGTTTTTAGAACCTCATCTTGCATGAGACATGTCTCCATGCTCAAATTAATTTCTGTAAATGTTATCTACAAAATTAGTCAATAGTTATGGAGGAAGGCACTGAAACTCTGATTTTTAAATAGTCTTGAGTCCTTTTGCAACTTATACACAAATGTGATCCTTCCTAGTCCTTCCTTCTGGAAATTCCCAAATAAGCTTTCATACATCTGCGTTTGAACAGACACAGGCCTTGTTTCTTATTGCTCCCCATGATGCACATACAGGTCTTCTCCTCCTTCTTTACCTCCTCCTTTTTACTTCTTGGTAATGAATTAGAAGATATATTTTGGAAATTAAAGCCTTGTAAAGTGTATGGTTTGAAAATATTCTAAGTTTATAGACTGACTTTGCACCCTGTTATCCTTTGCTCTGTAGCTTTTTAGTTAGATATAGTCTCATTTGTCTGTTTTTGTTTTGTTGGTTGTTCTTTTTCGTGTCATATTAAAAAAATTCTCAATACCAGTGTTATGGAACTTTTTCCTTGTTTTATTCTCAGGGTTTTATGACATTAAGATTCTACATTTAAATATTTACTACATTTAAGGAGGCTTTTGTATCAGGTGTAAGATAAGGGTCAAATTTTATTTATGGATATCTTGTCTTTCCTACAGTTTTTTTAATGAAATGATCCTCATGGGAAGTCTAAATCATATTTTGTTTTGTTTTTTTAACGTATCGGAGCCTGCAGGAGTATTCTGTATGAGAAAGTGCCTGATACCCCATGTTTAAATCCCTTCCTTCAGACTTATTCAGAAAGTGACAATTTCTAATGTTGATGGATACCTCCACTCCTCCTACCCCCCAACGACAGTCACAATGTCATTGTGACTCAGCTAGAGATCAGGTGTGGGGATGTGTTCTGACCCACATATTGCTCACCTGTACTCATAGACTGAAAGATAGAAATGCACACATGCAGTTTTTGACTCTACATTCTTCTGAGATTCAGAAAGTAGAAGGGGAGGGCATGATGTAGTATTGTATGCTTTTAGCCTGGAACTTTGGATACCAAGCCTATGCCCTTCCTGTTTTAAAATATCACAACAATCCCAGAACAACAGTCTATTATCCTCAGTCAGTTGTTCCTTCTGACAGCTTAGAGGTATCTAAAATGTGTCCCAGGAGATCATCACTTCTTCTATTTGAATTTCAGCCATGAAGGGCAAACTCAGGACTCTTGTTCTTTATTTCTGACCCATCTAGTAGCCCATATAGCCACACCATGAGATGGAGAAACTGGCTCCTTCGCCCAGTCCCCTCTATCAGGAAGTATTTGCTTCTTTGGATACCATTGAGGATGACCACTGAGTGGATCTAGATGGGTAAAGTGTGGAATACTCAAGAAGGCATCAGGATGCAGGTGGAGTCCACTGTTAGTAATGTGTGACTCCCAGCTCATGTCTTTGGTTCATATTTCTGGACTCTGTTCTGTTGATCTGAATGTTTTTTTTTTTTTAAAGATTTATTTATGCATACAGAATTGGGGTACAGGCCAGAGGTGCAGGGGAGGTGAGAGGATTCACCAGAGACAGAGTTGGGAGCAGAACAGCCTGAGTGACAAAGTACACTGCTGAGGGGAGCAGTGGTTGGGTAAGGAGAGGTCTGTCTCTCAATGTGGGTCACCTCCGGGGCTGGTGAGGATAGAATTCATGTTGAAGTGGCTTTAGCTTCTTAGTGCTATGCTTTAACCCACTGTACTACCATGGAGGGCCCCAGAATGCTTCTTTTTTTAATGCCATATCATTTTCATTACTATAGCTTTAAAATTTGTTTTAAAGGCAGGAAGAATGCAATTACCAGATTTGTTGATATTTCTTAAAGTTTCTTTGCTGTTTGTTCCATCTGAATGTGTTAAGACTGAATACAAAACAGAAATCTGATTTGTGAATTCTGAGAGTAGACATAACCACATAACCATTTACATAAGTAAAACTCAATCTAATGTAACACATATATCATGTAAGTTAACTTAGATTGTTCTTGTAAGTGCCTGAGTATGCTGGGCCCTATGTGAGTAACTGAGAGAGATTCTAGTCTTGAAGGCATCTCCCCAGGAGCTCAATACTGGGTGCAAGCTTTAATCTTCTGTCCTCGTGTGAAAAGCTACTCAGCTATAGTTTATATTCAATTAAGTTAATTAAATCAACTCTTAAGCTTCAATATCATATTGCCATCCCATATCTTGAGAACACTAACACTAAGAGAATGGAGCACTGGATAGAGATAACTCTTTTAGCAATCACTGAGCACTTAAAAACTTTAGAACCATGTACGGGTACAAAATGGGAGGCTCAGCAAGCTATATAAAGGGACTATAACAAGAACTGTTCCTCAGAAGCAACAGCAAACCCTCCAGCTTTCCTTTGTAATATTGTTCCCCAGGTGAGAAAGTAATCAGGAAAATTAGTATATGGAAATGGGCAGAACATAGTCCAGTATGTTGGGCAGCCTTCTTTAAGACACTGAAAGTTGGGGATTTCTTCCTGCTCTTGTGTAAGAGCTGAGCTGGGGCTAAGAGGCATGACTAGTTGGTACAATTACCAAATAAAAGGTCTCTTTCATTTTTAGTAACTCTAGGAAGTTTCCCTGAATACTCTCTCATCTGATACCATACCTTGTAAGTGTCAGGTTTAAGGAAGTTAGAAACCAGTCCCTTGGAGAACTCCCTCCCCTTTTCCCCCAATAATTACCACCAAAATATGAATATTTTTCTTTCTACTTTAGTCTTTTCTTTATCAGGGAGAAGATAGGAATTGTGATAATAGATTAAGCTAATGGGAGGAACTGTGGAACATGTATGCTCACAGATTTTGTGACCTTTCATGCAGCTAGTTTTGCCCTGACCTGGGGTTCAGGAACCTCTGAACTGGTTTAATGGACATCTCACAAAAGGAATTTATTGAAGTATTATTTTTGAGTTCATGTATTTTGGGGGAAGTAGGCTCTAAGGCATCCTATTTTGCTATCTTGTTGATGGCTATATTTTTTATTTTAAGCTATAAAGTTTAATTTGGTATATGTGCTTTCATTTGGTATTGTTAATTCATCACTTAAATTTTCCAAGTCTTTATTTGTATTTTTCAGTTATTTGCTCTGGTACTTCCTTTATGAGGGATTTAATTAATTATCTATTATTATTTTTCTCCTTGCATTTCAATTATTTTGGTATGCCATTTCAGTGTTACCAGCTTTTTAATATCTTGTAAAAGCTCATGAATTTATAAGTTCATATTTAAAACTAGAATTGATCCATGTAAATTTTTCATTTTCTTTTAAACCTTAAATTCTAAATATTTACTTTAGATTCTCTTTATTTAATATTAATATTTCAAATCTTGATTTATTTTGTTGGCCTAAAGCATATTTTGTCATTTTTCATCTCTGTAACATATTGTTACATATGCCTCTTCAGATGATTTTTTTCATCTGATCTTTTAATGATGGAATTTCAACCATTTGTATTTAAATAATAAATATTACATAATTAAATATTCTAGTGTCTTTGGCCAGCATCTATGTGTAGAAATTCTTGGTCCATATTTTTGAATTTCAAGGTTCTCCAAAAAGTAAGCTCAACTTTCTCTTATCAAGTGATACTTTTCACTGTGTCCAGTAAAATTTCTTGAATGTATCCATGAGAAGAAACACTAGGTATGTTGTTTACAGAACTGGGGTACAGGCCAGAGGCTCAGGGGCGGTGAGAGGCTTCACCAGAGACAGAGTGGGGAGCAGAACAGGCAGATTGAAGTACACTGCTGAGGGGAGCAGCGGGCGGGTCAGGAGAGGTCTGCCACACCATGTGGTCACCTCCGGGGTGGGCGGGAATTGAACTCATGCGGAAGCAGCTTTAGATTCTCAGTGCTGTGCTTTAACCCGCTGCGCCACCAGGGAGGGCCAGTTGTTTTCTCTATTTTTTTTTATGTTGCTGTACTTCTGTTATGTTTCTCAATCACATCTTTCTACACCATTAAGAGACATATCCTTATGAAGTCCTCCTTTACTGAACACTCAAATGTATTCTTGTTGTAACAAATGGCATGATTTAATGCTACTTTTGTCTTCTAATTGTTCCATATTTCTAACTCCTATTATTGAAATTCTTTGGCAATGGGATATATGCATTATGTTATATTTACTTACTAAGTCTTTGAATACCACGTGCATGGAAGGAGACTTTGCAAGGATATTTAAAATGAAAATGTCCTAGTTCCAGTGAGTTCAATATCCAAAAAAAACCCCAAAAAACCCAGAACATACATATCTCTAAAATACTTAATGTTCTATAGGATAAGAAATTACATACTCTGTATGCTGTTAGGAGGATAGATGACTTTTTATGTTATTAATTGGCAGTGGCTATAATGATGAATGAGGAAATTGAAGGGCTCACACATATTTTAGATTGATTATTCTGGTGAGAAAGTACTTTGTAACACCCTAGGCACATGTTCAATGGGTGAAAAGGCAAGGAAATAACTCTAAAAACCACTAAAGAAAAGATCAAACGTGGGATAAGATTTGAAAAATCACTATATTTATGAAGGGCAGAAATGATTTTTCCTGTTCTGATATATTTTAGTTGTAAAGACAACCAAACTGCTAGTGGCAATATATTTTCTTCCAAACTAGCTCTGCCTGTTTGCTAAACCTTTATTATAATGTTGTTCAATTAAAGGAAGAAATTGATGCCGAGTCATGTTTGAAATCTGAATGCTGCTCAGCAGGTATCAGATTTTCACCTAAATTACAAATTTATGACCAGATTCCATTTTTTATTTCATTGTAGTCATGTTCTTGCTTGTCTGATAACACATGATAATGTGATAAATTACTCTAATTTGTCTTCAGCAAATTCTAATTTCATAGTTTCAAAATGTATAGCTTGTCATCTCCTAACAGAAAATGTTAATAAGCACATGTGATGCACTTCATTTGCTATCATATAATCACCCATGAAATGAAATCAGTGAATAGCAAAATTAACACTGCTCAAATAATAGCAGCAAAGGCTAAAAGCAGTGTTTCTTTCCAGGATCCTTTGAATTGACAGCATTTAAATTTAGATGTTAGAAAAAAATTGGTGTTACATTTATATTTTTCATACCTCTTTATATTTCATTTGGAGATTATATCTCTGTCCATTTTTAAGATTCCATGAATCAAACTAAATTTGTTTAATTGCATTGATAGTGTTTCTTTTTCTTTTTCTTTTTTTGTCCCAGGCAAACAGATCATTTAGCAACTTTACGGGCTTTGAAGTGTAGCATCCTGAAATAAGAATTGACATTTGCTGGGCCTTTTTGATATATTTTTTGACTTTTAAACTCTTGGGAAGAAAACATAGATTTGTCAAAGGATTTATCCATTTTCATCTTTGTGATTCATACAGCATACATACTGAAACCTACATGTTCTTTTCACAATGTCCTTCAAGGTTGGATGTTGGATTAAATGGTGATGTAGTACTTAACACTCACTCTTACTGGAGTTTAAGGAAATATTTTCCTTAACCCAATCTTTTCATCCTTATAAATGGCTTCAATAGCTTTGAAATGATTCATTTACACATTTACTGCTCTGGAACACGATTTATTTAAACTGGGGCACTCGAACTCATTTGACACTTTCTATCATTTTACATATTTTAGGCAACAATGATACTTAATTTTTTTTATTCTTCTTACTTTTTAAATTGTCCTTACTTGTGTGGACTTATCACTAGACTTTCTATTCCATTCAATTGATCTGTGTTTCTGTTTTATAATACCATACTGTTTTAAATACTGTTGCTATGTAGTGTAGTTAAAAAAGTCATGGAGTGTGATACTTCTGTTTTTCATTTTTTCACTCAGAATTGATTTAGCTATCAGTGGTATTTTGCGGTTCCATACAAATTTTATAATTATCCTATTTCCTAAATAAAAGTTGCTGAGATTTAGGTAGGTATTATTTGAATTTATTAGTTGAATTAGCAATGGCCATTTTCATGTTTATTCTCCCAATTTATAAGCACGGGATATCTTTCCATTTCTTTGATATCCCATTTTTGTTTATCTGATCAATTGCCTGACATTACAGGCCAGTGAATTTTCACAAAAAATACAATATTATGGTGGATGAATGTCAAAGTTTCTGCTTTTAAAAGTAGATATGTAAGTTCACATGTAGCTAGCCACCTGTCAATATTTTTGGGGGAGGACGAATTTTTAAAAAAAACTTCTGTTCTTTTAGAGCTAACTGCATTGAGAGTGATATATAACCCCTTGCTGCTCTAAGTATTATTTGTACCTATTAAATTATTTAATTCTTACTGTGATCTTTTTTAAATAGCTACTACCATTATGCCTAGTTAATAGATAAGGAAATTAAGACATAGAGAAGTTAATTAATTTGCTAGCAGTTACAAAACAAACAAATAGTAGTGACAGATTTCAAACTGTGGCAGTTTCCATGCTGAGTATGGAAGGGAATAGGATTTAATAATTCATTATATAATATAGAAACAATAATTACATATACTGAATTGTTATAAAGAGTAAATCCAATAGTACATTCAACATAAAAATAATGAATGGCTATTTTTAAAATATTTATTTATGCATACAGAACTGGGGTGCAGACCAGAGGCATAGGGTCAGTGAGAGGATGCACCAGAAACAGAGTGGGGAGCAGAACAGGCAGATCAATGAAGTACACTGCTGAAGGGAGCATCAGGCAAGACAAAGAGAGGTGTGCTGCACCATGTGTGTCACCTCCAAGGCTGCGGATTGAACGTACACGAAGTGGCTGGCTATCTTGCAGTGTTGCAGTTTAACCCGTTGTGCCATGAGGGAGGACTTCCCCTCTATTAGATGATTCCATATCACTATAAAATCA
Source organism: Condylura cristata (assembly GCF_000260355.1). Lineage (NCBI taxonomy): Eukaryota > Metazoa > Chordata > Mammalia > Eulipotyphla > Talpidae > Condylura > Condylura cristata. The sequence goes on along the minus strand of NW_004567116.1, from coordinate 20,454,586 downwards.
AATAAATACTTCATTTATAGGACTGGATACTATACACAAAATAATTTAGGAGGCTTTACTAATAAGAAAGTCAGAAGTAGATAAAACAATCATATTGTTTAAGTTTTGTGGCCCACAAAGGAAGTGAATATGCCTTCATATGTCAGAATGAAAAACTTGTCATAGTGAAATGTTCAAGGGTAGCAAAACTTGTTTATCAGTAGAGTATATAATTGGGTTTGAAAAAATGTTAGAAAACTGGTGAAGTGTTAGTAAGATGATTAGAGTGGTTCTACATAGTTGTAAAGTGTCTTACAGTCATTGTACATATTTTGGCTAGATACCTACCCTACAAAAGTGGAATTCATTTTCTCAGAGGAAGGAGTGGAGTATTTAGATATTTCTTGGAGATACTTTGAATTATGGAGATAAGGTGATTCAAATTGTATTTACTGATCTGTGCTGGTCATTGTGAACACATTTACAAATAACCAGATTTTTGTGTTAATTTAATCAACATCTGCTCAATGAAATGAGAAAATCAATTATTTGGCTTCCATGGGAGGAAAATTGAATTTTTGTCTACTTTTTTACTAGCTATAGATGCACTAGCAGCGAAGGAGGTAATACCTCTTTTGGACTAGAGATAGATGTACTTGGCTGTGAGATATTCAAATTCTGTGATATATTAGAAAATACAGGGTCTTGAGTCTGAATGAGGTACAGAAATAGATCCTGTGATTGGCTGTAATCTCATGGAAAATTAGATCAACAGTAATCTGCCATGGCACAGAGGATTAACAAGAGGTTTTCAATATCTAGTCTTGTTTAATTTCTATCTTTTTAAAATTGAGGTGACTTTGGTTTACACCATCAGGTATGATTTAGAGGTATAAGATCATACCTCACACTGCACACTGAAAAGTATACAAATTAAATATTGATTAAATGTTAAATAATTATTTAGTAATAATAAATAAATACAAGAACAGATTACAAGAAAAAAGCCTTCAAGTAAAAGTATCAAATATTAAGAAATAAAAAACATTGATATTATAAAATAGAGTAAGTCGGTTAGGCATATATGCAAATTAATGAGTTAAAATGAGACCAAGAAAGGTAAGAAAAGAGTTGTAAAATTAAAAGGTAATCTAGAGCCCTCCCTGGTGGCTCAGTGGGTTAAAGCACTGCACTGAGAAACTAAAGCCACTTCCGATCCCTGCCTGCCCCAGAGGTGACCACATGGCGTGGCAGACCTCTCCTGACCCGCCCGCTGCTCCCCTCAGCAGTGTACTTC
>NW_004567116.1:20403020-20453210 GCF_000260355.1 Condylura cristata | reverse complement strand
CTGGTGAATCCTCTCACCCTCCGCATCTCTGGCCTGTACCCCAGTTCTGTACGAATAAATAAATCAATCTTTTTTTTTTTAAAAAAAAGGTAATCTAGTAGGATGTATATAAGCATACTGATTCTTCTAGTGTAGTACCTTGGCCTGTGGGGACTCTTCTCCACTGAAAAGGGGAGAAAAAAATTGGAAATCTAGTGTCCTATAGGGCATTCATGCAAGTTCCACATGTTTTTCAATGGAATTTATTGTAGGAAAGCAAATAAAAATATGTATAACAATTATCTAGATGTGGTAAGAAATATTTGCATGTTCACTGAAATTACCCACAAGCTTGCTTCCGGTTCTCAAAAGAATGATTTACATCAAATAAACTATTTAGTTAAAAACAACTCTTTAACGGCCCTCCCTAGTGGCGAGGCGGGTTAAAGCACAGCACTAAGAAGCTAAAGCCACTATTGCATGAGTTAGAATCCCGCCTGCCCTGGAGGAGATCCACATGGCGAGGCAGACCTCTCCTGACCCGCCCGCTGCTCCCCTCAGCAGTGTACTTCCTCGATCTGCCTGTTCTGCTCCCCACTCTGTCTCTGGTGAATCCTCTCACCATCCACATCTCTGGCCTGTACCCCAGTTCTGTATGAATAAATAAATAAATAAATCTTTAAAAAACAAACAAACAAACAACTCTTTAAGACCAGAAATTTACAAATGGAACTACATAGCCTAAAAGGCTTCTGCACAGTGAATGAAATCTTTCGAACGGGCACTCTACCAAACTGGAAAAATAGTTGTACACCCTGTATCCATAATGGGGCTAATACCTAGGACCTAATCTTACTTTTTTGAGGTACCTCCATCCTGTTTGTCTAATGACTGCAACAGTGTGAACCTGCCCTACATTTTTTATCTCTTTTTGATGACAGACATCTACCACTGTTATTTTAATTTGCATTTCCCTGATAATTAGTGATGTAGAGTCCCTTTTCATTTACCTCTTGGTTATTTGTATATCTTTTTTTTTTAGATTTATTTATTTATATATATATAGAACTGGAGTACAGGCCAGAGGTGTAGAGGGTGAGAGGATTCACCAGAGACAGAGTGGGGAGCAGAACAGGCAGATGTACTGAAATACACTGCCCGGGGAGCAGCGGGCGAGACAGGAGACATCTGCTGTGCCATGTGGATTACCTCTTTGACCATCATCAAACCTGTGCTGCAGAGGCTTCAATAGCTTCATAGTGCTGTGCTTTAACCCATTGTGCCTCCAGGAAGGTCCTTTTTATTTGTATATCTTTGATGAACAACATCTATTCAGCTCCTCTACCATTTTTTTTTATTGAGGTATGAGTTATGTAGATATTGTGGATATCAAGCACTCATCAGGTATATAATTTACAAATATATTTTTCAATCCCATATGTTGCTTTTTCATTTTGGTGATGATTTTCTTTGTTGTGTGGAAGTTTTTTAGTTTGACATATTCCTACCTATCTAGTTTTGCTTATTTGACCTTGATATTATCAAATCCAAAACTTGTTGCCAAGATAAATGTAAAGAAAATTACCTATTTTTAAAGAATTTTTATCATCTTAGGTTTTTGTACATCTTTATTCCATAATGAGTTGATTTTTGTGTATAGTGAAGAGAAGTAACATTGAATTTATTATGGGTATGCTTTGAGGATTTGTAATCTCTCATTGGTGAAAACAATTCTCCATATAGTGGAATTTTAAACATTGTATCAAGAAATACCAGTTTACTGGGAGTGAAAAACATTGTAGGTGGTAACATAATCATCAGTTAGGTGACTTGTCAGCTTCACTACTTACATGGTTGGTTCTCTCAGTTAAAGATCGGAGCAAACCTAGGAATTTCTCCCTTACGATGGGTTACTCACAAGCTGGTTAAGATAGTTACAGACTAAAGGTTAGTTTTTTGCTAGTTCATTTCCCCCCTCCCTTTGTCTAAAGTAGTTTTCCCAGAACCCCTGAAAATTTCAGTGCATGTATGTAAGTGTGTGTGTGTGCATATATATATATATATATACACACATATAAGTAAATTTATATGTGTGTATAAATTGCATTTCCATTATAGGCATTGGTATTAACATTCATCTAGGTGAGAAATGTGATCATGTTTCAAGTAGAGGACAGTTCCAAACTCAGCTTTTCCCCTTGTGTGTCATGACTTTAAACTTCCTTGATATTTTACACCAGTGACAGAATTCTTTGGTGGTAGAATAGAGGACAATATTGAGAGTAGAAGATGTTATTTCTCTCTCTGGCCTGCATTGCTCTTTTCTTCTTATTATGTGCATGCTTATTTCTCCCTTGCTTTTCATTATTTGTGCTCTGAAAGAACATTTTTGAAACAGACATCAAGAATCTTCATTTTCATCCTTAATTTCTGGGTACATAGGAAATCACTGGCAGCATAAGAAAAAAAACAAAAACTAAAAATATTTGCTTTCAAATTCAGATTTATATACAACTACTCCTCTTAATGTGTGACATAAAAATTAAGATATGACAGTATCATTATTTGAGCAAATATGGTACAAATAAAGTTCATCAACCCCCTCTTGGCTAAGTTCCTGGAGGTAGGGAATAATGAATGACTTTGAAATTACAAATTTCTAGCCATTTTGTGTGTTCAGGGTTTATTTGGACAGAACATTTTTCATTTTAGAAATGACTTATGCTCTTGGCTATTTTATTGATGTCCCTGCGATAATTTATAAAGGAATGTTAGAATAGTAAACAGGATGATAGTAACATACAAACATAGCTGATGCCTGGAAGAATCCTCTCTCTGATAGATTATGGTTGTGGACTTTGGGTAAGTTGTTGGTGGGTGTTTAGTGGTGGTCCTACCTGATGAGAGTATACAAATACTACCTCAATTAAAACTTATACACATGTACGCACACACACACACATACACAACACACACAAATAAAATGAACAAAAGAATAATTCTGTTTGGAATTGCAACAACATTTGGAACATACTAGGTACTCTTCTATGTGTCTTAGACACAAACTTTCAAATAATTCTTCAATAATTTTAAGGGTGATCTATGTAGTATTATCTTATTAATTAATGGGTGACATCCAGAGAAGGTCAGTAATTTGTTAAGTTTTAAAGCTAATTAGTAATAAAATCCTGATTCAAGTACATTTTTCTTGACTCCCGAATCCACTATGGGATGTCTTTTTTTTTTTCATCCACCTGCTTTCTCTACATTGACAGTGAATTATAGAAAATTGTTACATACTTTGTAGTTTTGTGAGTATAAATATACTGCTACATGAGGTATATAGTGGCATAATCTTAGGAAAGGAATTTGATCCATATTGGCAATTCACCAGAAAAGTCAGGTGATTTGAAAAGTTACTAGCCCATTAATTGATTGTGTTGCTATTCTATGGAAGATTGGTTTATTTACGTCTTAGGAAAAGAATGTTTCAAAACAGAAGTTGTTAAAATATTTTTAAAATCACAACTATTTTGTTTTCAAAATGTTCAGTATTTATTGGTGGTGTCAAATATTTTGACAATCAATTAATGCCAGTTTAGGTTTTTCTCTCTGCCTATGAGATACCTTATGATCACAGGAAATGAACACGATTAGCATTTGAAAATTTGTTGTTCTGAAGCACAAGTAAGAGTCTTTATAGTGTTAAATATTTACTCTAAGTTCATATTGGGTCACAGTAAGACTGAGGGCAAAAAAATTAAGTAAAATAAAATAAAATAAAATCTCCTTTAAACCAAAAATGTGTTAGAGAAACTATGTAACATGAACATTATTTCTTTTAATAAATGTATCGAAAGGGAAAATAAAAGATGATTTTTATCACATGAATGAAACTGATCTGAATCAAAGTGATCCCAAACAGATTGAGCTTTATTAGAATATTAAAAATTGTTATCAGGTAGCATCATTTAAAGGGGACCTACGGCACATATGAAAATGTATAAAGTCCTCTTCGTATTATTAATTTTGTTGTATTGTTGTATAACATTATTTTAGAACTGTATGAAATGAAATAGGGTAAGATTCTTCACTTATTTTTTTTTAATTTATGCAGTACCTGTATTACTTGATTATTCATTTTTTTTTAATTTTCACATAAGTGGAAATATTAGGTACTTTTCAGGAAAAGGAAGTTTTGTATGTAGAAGGAATGTGAGAGTGTATAACTTTCAGAAAAGTAAAAGTTGTAGAATGGTGGGGCATTTTCTTGAGTGGAAAAAAATGGGAATGATATAAAGCTACAGATGCAGAATAGGGTGAGATTTGAAAGGCACTGAATGCCATGAAATACATTCATTTCCTAAGTGTGATATAGATAACAATTTAGGAATTTTAAGCAGAGAAATAGTATTACTATGTTTTCCATTTTAGATTTTTTTTTTCCCAGAAGCATTGGTAACAATGGATTGAAAATTTTATGCCTAGGGTTAGGGGGAAATCTTTTGAATACTTGGTAAAAGTTTCAGAGTGAGATGATGAAGACTGGAGTGACCAAAAGGAGAAAAGTTAGGATAGAGGGAAAAGATATGATAGGCAGAATGTTAAGGTCAATTGACTGGATGTTTAGCACATGGGGGAACAGGAATCTTAGAAATCTAGATGGACAATAATGATACTTAATAACTGTGGGGATGGAGCTGGTAGTGGGATCTAATAATAGGTGTATCTTTAAAGGTGTGGACAGAATTGCTGTGGAACATCAGGTAGTGATGCCCAGTATGGAACCTACAAGTATTGTATTCAAGAGTGAGAATGACCCCCCAAAATACAGACTTCAGAGATGCTTTATGGGATTAATTAGATAACTTAGAAGAATGAGTAGAAAAATGCAAAGGTCTTTGGCAAAATATGGGGTATAATGGGAGTGGGCTGGAAGAAGAAAAGGTTGAGAACATCACTAAAAATAAAACTAAAGAAAATGTCATTGCACCTAACAGAAGGCTGTCCCTGTCTCCAGAATTCACATGTAATGCATTTTTAATTTGTCAGTTTCAAACCAAAGGAACAAGAGCTGAAAGTAAATTGATTGGTCATGAGTCATCCAGTATCTGAATGTTAGAACTATATTAACATTCTGGGTATATTAGCCAGCAAGATTTTCAGGACCAACAGATGTTGCTGGGATTAAGGACATGGAGAGAAAGATCAGCACAAAGTGAAGAGCCCATAAAAAACACTTTTGAAAGAGAAACAGGAGTTGGTAATAATTTAAGAGAAAAGGAAACAGAATGAAATGTTAGGACCTCAAAGGAGTGAAAAAAATAACCTTGCTTTCCCATTGCATTACCTCAGCAAAGAGAATGCTGGTGGCCCAACATTGATAGCAAACTACAGCTAAAGTCACTTGAAGTTGTTGCTTGAAAAAAGTTTAAGAAGAAACCGTACCATTTTATCCTAGGAAGCAAAAGAATGTACCTATTGCCTTAAATCTTTGGAATATGATGAAATTGATATATTAACTGTGAGGTTTCCAAGTCACAAACAGATGGAAAGAGTTAGAATTATGACTATAAACCAAATAAGCAGCAACATGTAATTCTAAATATTGAGACTAAGTGAATTATGAAGCACTTCTACAAATATAGAATAGTAATTAAGACATAATAAAGCAAAAGATCATACCAAATGCTAAATGTAGAAATCCCAAAGCAACATTTATCATCTAGTTTTCCAGCATGATGTGATTTATGAGCAAAGTGACAGCACCTACACTCTAATCTCTAGCCATGAATCATCAATGACTGACTTTCTTGCTTTAAAGGGCCGTATGCGTAGTCTGGATTACTGGGGAATTTGATGAGCTCCTCCTCTTGAAATTTTAAATAGATGAAGCTCAATCTTCCAACTTTAGAAATTTAGGTCACCCCAAATCATAAAGAGCTATGTTTTGGGAGTTCTTATATGTCAGTCATTTCATTGATTAGGTAGCATGTGGTGCTACTGACAATTAATTCCCACTTGTCTTTTCCCTGGATCTGCATCACGATGTGTTTCTACATTGGCCATATGTTTTTAGGAAACTCTTTGGCTTCTGCAGTGTTCTACAGTGTGAGAAGCAGGGCACTGCAAACTCTGACCAGGATCAGACTTCTGGGAGTGAGCGCAAGGGAGGAAAAGTCTCCCATTCTTTGTGTCAGACAAGAAGCTCCTAAAGCAGTGCTCCTTGGATGTCATGATACTTTTGAAATGTAGATTCATTTCTGCATGATCTTAGTGTAGAGTATAAAATAGTGAGCAGAAACAGCCACTGTAGTGGAGGAGCCAGCTTTTACTCAAATATAATCCAGTGAGCTCACATACAATCATAAAACTATGATCATGGTAAGGATTCTAAAGAAAAAAAGATTACTTGGGAGGCAAAGGATCAATAAAAGTTACCTAAGTAGAAATGGGTAGATTGGAATGAGAAGTAGATTATCATTGTAGAAGGAACTATTCAAAGAATGGAGACAGTTGGAATTTGGAGCTTGTCAGGATTTGACAAAATCCAAAGTGCTACAATGCAAAAGTTAAGAGAGAGAATGGGACCTCCTGAAGCCAGGGAAGTCTCTAAGAGTTAGATGTGCTTTTTAAAGATTGACACCTTTATTACAAGAGTGAAGAATGGCAAGCTAGCAAAGAGAGTGAGACATGTGCCGTTCAGTAAGCCTATTTCAGTTGTGGGTTGCTGTAAAAGGATGATTAAAGAGAGGCAGTGCTAATTTTAAGAAAAACATGACTTGAGTGTGTTGGACATTGAACCCACAGACTCTTCTTTAGCTTCATCCACATTCTCAATATGTTACAGCAGTGAGTCTAAGAAGGCATGGTTGGAGATCAATCCAAGAAACTATTTGATAAGAATAAGCTTTGTATAGTCTGATTTGTTTCTCTCTGACTACTGTGGATTGCCCCACCTTTTTTTTTTTTTTTTTAAAGATTTATTTATTTGTACATACAGAACTGGGGTACAGGCCAGAGGCTCAGGGGCGGTGAGAGGCTTCACCAGAGACAGAGTGGGGAGCAGAACAGGCAGATCAATGAAGTACACTGCTGAGGGGAGCAGCGGGCGAGTCAGGAGAGGTCTGCCACGCCATGTGGTCACCTCCGGGGCAGGTGGGAATCGAACTCATGCGGAAGTGGCTTTTGCTTCTTAGTGCTGTGCTTTAACTCACTGCGCCACCAGGGAGGGCCTGCCCCACCTTTTTATGCCTGCCTTTGTACAAGTATCTCATGAAAATTTCCTTTGGTTATGTCTGTCCCAGAATTTACAAAGATGCACAGTCATTTCTGAGCCCTAACACATTAAATTCCAGCTAGATTTCTCACCACCCACACCAACTGCATCAAGTTAGAGAAAATGTATCTTCTTCAATGCACTGGGTTCAATGTCCTAAAATCTCTATGTCAATTTATCTGTCTCCTTTGTCAGAATTGATAGTTCTTCTGATTTTATGACTTTATAATTTTTCCTCATAAAGTGGGATCTATGATTCATATAATAGTCATCTTTTCATTCAATTATGCAATAACTAGGCATTTCCAATTGTTTAGACACACACACACAAATATCTCTGGTTAAGAAAACTAACTACAAAATTTAAAAGCAGAATAAGAGTGATTTCAGCTGATCTTAGAAAGATGTGCATATAAATTCTAGCTCACATGCTTAAAAACACTGAAATCTTGGACTAGTTTCTTTGCTCACTTATACTCAGGTAAAAATTAGTTGTGAGTACATAAGGAAGTGGTATATGTAGTCTTTAGGAAAGCACTTGGCATATCACATTAAAAATTTGTGATTATTGCTGTATCATTATTATTAATCAAGTTTAATGGTGAATAGTACATTATGATAAAGATAAATGACTTTCCAAAAAGTCTTTGCTTCTTATTATTTCATGCCTGTGGATATTAGTAATATCTTCCCTTAATAAGAGTCACAGAAGATTATTTTTTTACAAGGATTCATAAAAATGGAAAACTTAAGTACTGCATTCTAGTCCAAAAGCATATGGGGGAAAACAATTTCAGAAGCTTTAAATATTAACAAGAGGAACACAGCATAATGATACAGGGAAAAAGAGTGAGCATGAATGCTCAGAATTGCTTTTAGTGGGAAAAAGCAGCCAGCATTTGTTGAGAGCTAAAGATTTTTTTTTAGATAGATCTGAGTTTAATTGGCAGGACTTGGCATCATTTACAGGAAAATATGTTTTATTTATTTCAGTTTAAATATATTTCAAACACTATTTTAAAATATAGTTCTGCCAAGTGATGGGGCAGCTGTTAAGTGGTGCAGGATTTAATGCCCTGGTTAGCCTTTCACCTCTGAGGGCCTTGATCTATCTTCATGTAATTAAGCTCATATATTAAAAGAGGTCTATGGAATAAGAAAGCCCCCTGTGGAATATGGACACGGCATCCTAGGAAACCATTCGGGATAATTGGCAGCTTTAACTGGCCAGCCACTTGAAGTGGGGCTAACTGGGTACTGAAAGTTAACATTGCAGCCAGCACAAATAAATATCTGTGATAAAGCTGATTTTTTCCTTTTAGTTTTTAATTGGGATGGACCTGAGACAAAATTATAAAGTAGCAGAATGTCCTCATTGGGATTCCATGTCTGTCAGTTCTCTGCTTCCCACTTTTCTTGCCACTCCCAGAAAAAATGGAAGTGCACCCCTCTGAGATATTATTTGTTTCTGGGGTTCTTCTGTCAATACTGGCATGAAGACTCACCTGTTCTTGACATAACTACTTGCAATTCTCTTTTATGCATGTTCATAGTTGTGCTTTTCCTTCTGCTGTTAACCTTTGCTTAGAATGATATGCCCTCAACTGTCCAGGGGCTACTGGTGAACAAAGCTATTTATCTGACTAAATGAACAGAAACATCCTTCAGGCAGATACTTCAGGTAGAACACCCTCATCTCTGCCCCTCATGTATCCTGTGCAGATTTCTGTGGTAGTATGCAGGGATTAGTCAGGATACAATGTGACTAAACCTAATTTAGGCACATAAACTTAAATCTCAATGACTTAACATCGACATAAGCTTATTTCTTATTTCTTGCACGTCTAATGTAGTTGGTGGGGGGCATTCCTCCATTGTGCTATTCAGGAATCCAAGCTGATATAGAGACACAAAATTTTTATGATGTTGCCATATGTACAACTGAATTTCATCGTTACCTAGACAGGGAGGTGTTGAAAACTCACCAACTTCTAAATTCCTCTGATCAAACTGTCAAAGTATTTATTATAGGACAGGATAAAGGACACCCCTAGGACCCTGAAACCTACCTGCTTCTAAGAGTTTCTGCCATTCTGCCATCTGCTGCATCAAGGCAAAACATACTCTAGTGAGTAAAACCTTTAATGGAAAGGAACTTAATACAATTATTGCATGACAGAGAATAAAGTTTCTATATCCAGCACTCGGTATTATTTTTCCCCTTGTGGGTAATGCCCAGGTAGACTGGGTAGGCTCAAAGCAGGGCCACTGAGGCTTGAAAGCCTGACAAATCTGAGGCATTACCAAAAACCTGACACAAATCTGAGGCAGCTCCTGATAGGTACCCACAGGAAAGGGGCAGAAGGAGCCCATCATATCTGGGATGAAAGGAGCAAAATCAAGATAAATGCTGCCATTGTTAACCTCCCATGGATCTCTGATCCTCATCTGTTTCAACAAATCATGACCAAAAACATGTGTAGCTTCATATGTCTCTTTGCTCCATGGGCCTCTTCTAGGTCTCTTTTTAGCTCTCCATGCTTCTTCCATCCTTCTCCAGTCTTCCTTCCACCTCTTATATCTGTTCAGCTCTGCCCTCTCTCAGGTAGGGCAGAGAACCAGGAACTTCTCCTTTTTCTGGGGAACAACTTATTACAACTTCCATTTTCAATCTGTTGGCCAGAATCAGCTCAACTTTAAGGTCTCCAAGTTAGGACAAGGTGTAAGACACAGCATTAACCTAACTACAAGGAGGCCAGGAGTTAAAGGAACACCCAGGAGAGATTGTGTGAGTCACTTTCTCACGGCCTGTAAAATGTTAGTGTTCTAGTTTACATAGCTGTTTCCTTTAACTATCATTTTACCCCCTCATGGACAGGCAGTTTGTCCTTGCACACATATTTTGCACAAATAATGAATGCATGCTAGACATTTAATATGTTGGCCCTTGAGAAAATAGAGGAGAGAAAACACTTTAACACAGATGAGCTCATTAAATTCTTACTGGCATTATTGTTCTCTTCATTTTATAGACAGGACACAAAAGTGCAATTATTTAAAAGAAGTATCGCAAAGTTGAAATTCCATCTCAGGCTGACTCTGAAATATAAGCTGCATTTAAAATTTTGAAATGTCTCATTTCAAAAGGAGGTATCTTGGAAGACTTAAACAGAGAGAAAGGAATTTCTTCTGTGAAGTTCTCATGACTTAATTTCCTTTGCAAGTTGGAGAAAGTTTGTTGTGTTTGACAAAGAATATCTAGGGAAGCTTTGAATCATAAAATCACTGTGACATTGGTCAGGGTCTGAATGCTTTAGTAAATTCTGTGTTTAGTGTTCTGACAATCTGATGGTGAATGCAATATCATGGAATTTTTGTGAGGATAATAGGAGGTTGAAGGTTTGCAAAGTGCCCTGGGTCATGTCTGACACAAAGGAAGATCCCAAATTATTGGTTCTGTGCTCTCCTGACTTCTTGCCCTCTTGCCTGAATAGGTTCTTTGCTCATTTTGCATAGTGAGTATGGCTTTTAGAGTTACATGCAGAAATATTAGAGATGCTGGTTTTATTAAAATAGGAATAATAAAGGAGTATTTCAGATCTGAAAGGAACTTTCATTTACCCAGATAGCACATCAGTATAAGGTAAGGAGCCAGTTCCAAGAGGAAGAAGTGACTGTTTCAGGGTCACAAGTAGCAGAATCCTAAACTCCTAACTCACTGTGCTGCTTTCCTCTGAGTTGCGATTGATAGATTAAGAATATGAAAATTCTTTTATTTCTTTTCCTGTGTGTTAGGGTAGTTGGAGCCCGCATGGGGGGGCTGGGTGGTGGTGGGGATGGGGGGAGGAATCTCACTGAAGTTATTTCAGCCTCTTTGGTTCCTATCTTTAGAAAAGTCCTCTTCCAGCCAATGTTTTTGATAGAATAATTGCATTGTATTCATAACAAATTCAAACTCTTTTCAGCAATTGTTTCTTTCCCATGTGAGAATCAGGGTGTGCATTTCCATTCCATCTTGAAATAATATTTTCATTTTCGAATCTAAACATAGTAACTAGGGTAAAGACTTAGTCTAAACTTAGCTGCTAATAGCTTGGGCTGTTAAAATTTGTCATTGCAATAATTTTTTTCCCTGAGTGCAAAAACTATCACAGAATAAGATGAAACAGTCTTTTGTTAGCAATCAAAGCTATTGCTTTTAGCCATGTAATTTCCAGAAAATAAAGAGGGCAGCACAGCATATTTTATCTCTTATTAATAGTCACAATATGTTACACAAACGTTTCCAGTTAAAAGGCAGATGAGGATAGAGTTGGCCAAAATCACATTAGGTGACAGATCCTTTGTATAACAAAGAATTTTTGCATTTATTTCTTGGGGAGTGATATATTTGTGAGGAGGAGGGCATAGTCTGACGTCTATTCTATCACCCATCATAATATGTCAGGGAAGTGAAAGACTTTCTTGAAATTACTTTCGGACTTGTGCAGTCCTTTAAACGTGGCCCAAATTCTCAATTAAGTATTTTCAAATAGAACGTTTTCTCCTAGTTCCTCAAGCTTGGGCACATTAAAAACAATGAAAGTATGACCAGGAAGGAAGGTGGCTTGAGGTGTTATCTAGTTTGTCCCCTAATTTTTTTTGTGGGATCATTTTAGTCATCCAAGGCAAGGCATACTTTGCTTAAACTTTAAAACAAACAAACAAACAAACAAAATAAAAAAAGCTCTCATGTCTTATAAATGATAGTCCATATCTTCTAGAAGCATCCCAATCATCAAAGCATATCTGTGGGGGCTTGATAACAAGTCAAGTGGGTGTACGAAGGAAGGTTGTAATAGGCAAAGGTATGTCTGAGGATCTAATATGGTTTCTGAATTTTGCAATCTTTGGGATTGTTTCTAAACAATCCACTAGGTACAGAGATGGACTGTACCTCTGTGGTCAAAACCCTCCTTCATGGAAGGTCTTGCTGTCCAGTGGAAAGTGGTGTCAACAGGTAGTCTCAGCACATAGCATTCAGCACCTTCAGTTAACTCAACTGCAGAATTACCTCACCTTACCCCTCAGTCTTACCCTTCATGGGGCATCGCACAGCTACTCACTGAGTAAAGCAGAAAAGTCAAAGGCACCCAGTTATTTCTACCTGAGTTTGTCTCGCTGGGAAAGCCCTGAAGTCACATGCTTGTACTAACACTTTTCACCAGAGTGATCTACTTTTTGTTGTAAATAAATTTTAGGTTAGTCCTCCTCTCTCCCAAACATTGATGACTGATGTTGCTTCTCATCCTTTCACAGGTGCTGATTCTGATAAACATCTTTCACCCTAAACTTATCTCAGTACCTGCCCCAGAAGAACTTAACTCTCCCATCTAAACACACAGTTAAAACAAAAAAAAAGAAACAAAAAAAAAAAACTTTTGAAATGTCTTCTTTGAGATCTTACTCCATTTCTCTGTTCTGCTTCACATAAAATATGTAATTATTTATAGCTCTACTTCCTCATGTTCCTTGCCTCAGTGCTCTCTGGTTGGGCTTCATTCCCCACCTCTTCATTTCCCACTCTTTACTGAGTCATCTTTGAAAAACTGTCAATCCACTTCACGAAACCCAAAGGCAATTTCCTGCCCATTTACAGGATCTCTCAGCATGTTTTGAAGAAGTGACTCTGCTATTGTACTTTAAGCATGAGTGTTCTGGTGGCGGTGATGCCACTACCACCAGGTTTGGGAGGTGTCTTCCCAGCAGCAACTTCATCTAATCCTTTGCCATCTCGTCTTCTCAGCTTTAATTACTGGTTTTCCCTTGGCCTACACTCATTTATGCTTTTGTCTAATTTTACTTTTTCCTACATGATCTCATCTATTCTTGTGGTTTTATTTTTTTATGTTTCTAAAGATTTATTTATTTATGAATACAGAATTGGGGTACAAGCTTGGGGTGCAGTGGCAGTGAGAGGATTCACCAGAGACAGAGTGGGGAGCAGAACAGGAAGATTGACAAAGAACACTGCTGAGGGGAGCAGTGGATGGGTCAGGAGAGGTTGTCACACCATGTGGGTTACCTCCCTGGCAGGGAATTGGACTCATGCTCAAGTGGCTTTAGCTTCATAGTGCTATGCTTTAACCCACTGTGCACCAGGGAGGGCCCTATCCTTGTGGTTTTAATGCTCACTCTGTGGGCTGTTGACTTCTTAATTTAAATTTTGGACTGTCTACTTAAACGCATAGATGTATATCCAGCCACTTACTTTTTAGTTCCACTGGGATGGCCCAAACCATCTACTACTTTTCCTCTCTACTTAAACCTCTTACTCCTCCAGTCTTCCCCATTTAAGAAGGTAATTCTGCTAATTTATGCCTTAAACAAAATACTTTTGTTTTTAAAGGTGGACAAATTTTTTTTTTTAAAGATTTATTTGTGCATACAGAACTGGGGTACAGGCCAGAGGCTCAGGGGCAGCGAGAGGCTTCACCAGAGACAGAGTAGGGAGCACAACAGGCAGATTGATGAAGTACACTGCTGAGGGGAGCAACGGGCGGGTCAGGAGAGGTCTGCCGCGCCATGTGGTCACCTCCGGGCCAGGCAGGAATTGAACTCATGCGGAATTAGCTTAAGCTTCTTGTTTTATGCTTTAACCCACTGCGCCACTAGGGAGGGCCAAAACAAAATACTTTTATGAATTATTTCCTCATTATCATACCTATAAATTGATGCCAATAAATTCTGTTTCCAAAATATAATTCCAAACAGTAAGCTTCTCTACACCTTTTCCACTTTTTGTCCAAGATGTCATTTTACTTTCCTAGAATTGCAGAACATCCCAAAGATTCTTCTTATTTCCACTCTTGCCTCATTAAAATCCATTGGCACCTATGCCTTCATAATACTTTTTTTTTTCAAATTAAATTAGTTCACTTCCCTTCTGAAATATTCCAATGATTTCCCATCTCAGTAATAAAGAAAACGCCAACTCCATTTCAAAACATACTCTCTTTATTCTTCTTCAAACATATTGTCCTATCTTTTCTTGAATATGGAATTTCATTCTCATCTTATGGTCCTGGGACTTACTTTACTCTGCCTGGAGTACCTACAACTCTGGGTCTTCACATAGCCGTCCTTGCTCATCATTTAGTTCCCAACCTGAACATCATCTCTTTACGAAGACTTTCCTTGACCAGGTCTCGTGACAGTGCTCTGCTCATAGTTGGTATAAATCACATCGTTATTTTTATTTTGCTTCCAATTTTATCTTACCCAAGATCATCTTGTTTACTGTGTCATCTGTTGGACATTAGATTTCATGTTTTATGTGACAGGTGCAATCAAGACTCTGGGAACAGTGAGCCAAGCTTGGCTCTATTTCCATTGTTGATGCCCCTTTTCTGAGTTCTTTGGCGGTTCTTGCTAATTGTAATCACACTTAGACCTCCTGTGTGTTTATTTGTTGCCCAGTCATGGCACTATTCTTGTTTGTGACCCCTAATCCTTGAGTAGTGTACTACTTTTTGTTTCTGAAACTGGTGTTGTCCAGTCACTGTGGTTTTCTATGTGGGAGATCAGCTATCTCCCTGTGGAAAACAACCACTTTCCCTGTTAAGGGGATTGGTAATTCATTTGCGCTATGCATTTCTGGCATGAAAGATTAGCTCTTGGGGAAGAAACATGAAAATAGGTCCTCCAGGGAAAACCAAACAGATGCTTTCCCAGTTATCATTTAAATTGTTGGCTCAAGCAGACCTTTACTCATAACCCCAGGTGTATTGAAAATAATAGTTATTATCATTATAAAATTTGAAATCAATCATTGAGAATTCACAGTATGCCAGGCATTAGGCTATCTATGTGATATATATGATTTCACTTTATTTTCAAAGAACCCTATGAGTAGACTCCATTATTATCAACCATACTTGGAAAATTAGGCTCTTCAAAGAGAGAGGTTAAGTCACTTGACCCTGACCACAACTGGCATTGTTACAACCAGGATTATAATACATATGGTGACTCTACAGTTCACACACTTAACTACTCCAAAACTCTCTCTAGAAGTATCCTTCTTTCTTGAAAGACCTTTCTTGGAGTTCCAGGCTGGTGTGTCCTCAGTTTTATGTTTACATTCTTTCCTATATTTCACTGTAAGTTGACTTTTCCTTGGTGACAGAAAAATAAAGATGATTTTGTAAGACAGTGATCATCAGAATATTTTGCTAAAACAAAATATTAATCATAGGAAATGTTTATTGATCATGTGCCAAGCATTGCATGAGGTAGACAATTCATACAGATTTGGACAAATTCAATGATATAGAAAACTAAATTTTATTGTATTTCTTTTAAACTAAAAGGAAAAGGATATCTCTGGTGGTGCAATGAGTTAAAGCATAACATTATGAAGCTCTTCAAAGACACTGCAGCATGGGTTCAATCCCCGGCTAGGGAGCCGACCCACATGGCGCAGCAGACCTCTCCTGACCCACCTGCTGCTCCCCTCAGCAGTGTACTTTATCAATCTGTTCTGCTCCCCACTCTGTCTCTGGTGAATCCTCTCACCCACCACACCTCTAGTCTGTACACCAGATCTGTAAGCATAGCTAAATAAATCTTTAAAAATAAGAAAGGATAATAGGTAGATCCAAGTGAAAATTGTACATAGATCTGTCCATAACCTATGTCCTGTTTTAATTATATATTGCCTGGAAAAGATGGCACTGAAGAAATATTTGAAATTATAGAAAATCCAATCAGTGGAAATTGAGAACCAGCTGTAATAAACAGTAACACCAATAATAGTGTGCAAGGCTATCTTGTGAAGACCAGATAGCAACCACTTTTATGTAAAGCTAATGTCACCACCTTATTGTTGCCATCCTACCAGATAGTGACACTCAGTGAAGACTATCACACATGATTGCTTTATATTTTGTATTATCATTTAGTACCTAATATAAAGTATCTTACTGGATATTCCTAAAGAAGTTTTCAAAATACAGACAATATCCCTCAGTTTTATAAATAGTGACCTACTAAGAAGAGTAGGATCTCCATAGGCTACAAAGCATAACTCAGAAATATATGCACTTTGTATTAGGAGTATCCGAGTTAAAATTCTGCTTTCTCTACTTCAAGTGTAACTCAAAGCATGATATATAATGGTGTAGAGTCCCATATATATGTATATTTTTTATTTGTATGGCAAGACAGTGTCTTCCTTTTACAGTTATGGTGAAGATTAAAGGAGGTGATGCGACGAGTGCTGGGAATGAAATAAATATGTTTTTTTCCCTAGTTTTCTTCTTTTTACAGAGATTGCAATAAAGAGAAAATAATATAATTTAAAACATTTTTCTAATGGTTTCAAGAGAAAGATAATAGGAATGCCATGTCTAATTTTTATTTTTACAGATTGAGGTAGTAGATAAATAAATAAATAAATTACAATTATAAGAAAGATGATTGTATTGTGGTATAGTAATAAGAAGAACTACTACCCAGCAAGATCATCACGTTGCATAATAGCATTGGTATTAACATTAATTGATATAGTATTGGTAATACAGCAGCATTATTAGAAGTCCAATTGGATCTCCTAAGATAACATTGTTTTCTGATGAAGTTGCTATATGTCAGAGTT
Organism: Condylura cristata; assembly: GCF_000260355.1. Taxonomy (NCBI): domain Eukaryota; kingdom Metazoa; phylum Chordata; class Mammalia; order Eulipotyphla; family Talpidae; genus Condylura; species Condylura cristata. Next base: position 20,436,315 of record NW_004567116.1, on the reverse strand, counting down.
TAGACATTATATATTCCCACACTTTTTCGGAGGGTATCTTAGAAACGATCATATTTGGGTGTCTTAATTCTTGCTAACTAATTTCATATGAAATTGCTATATGAACAATGACACTTTCATTGAAAAATGAAGCTTAGTGCACATGTTAATGTGGGAGGAAAGGACAGGGGAATTTTGGGGTTCTCCCAGGAAAGTCCACTATGGAAGTTGAAGATATTATTCTTGTACAGCTAATGCACAGGGTCTTTATCTATGTTCCTTTCCCTACCCTTAGACAACTCCAGCTCAAGCTGTAAGAAACTAATGGCACAGCAGTATGGGTTGCACAAAATCCACTGTAGAGAGTCAGCTTAGGGGCAGGATCATCAGGGTAGCAAGGCAGCACTCTCAGCCCTAATGTCTGGTGCCAGCCTCAGTGCTGTGGACATTGAAAGCTGAGGCTTTGTAGCCACGAGGCAGAAGCAGCAGTACTGATTTCTCTTGGTTAATTTTGCATGTGATTGTGCACTGTATTCCTGCCCATAGTGTCCCGAGCCTGTCACGGTTGTCCCTTCATTAATCTTAAATGGAAGACAATGAAATATAAGTCCATGGGTAAAGAATATTTTTTGAAATGCACAGATTTTATATCCACACGAGAGATCAGGAATTCATAAAGTTTTAGAGCTTAATAAAATTTAGAATCAATCTCTTCCAAATCTTACCATATTTGAATTGATAGAATGTGAGTTTCACAGGATAAGGGATCATACTTTATTAATCCATTTTTATCTTCTTACCCAGTGAATTGCCAAACACTGGCACATAGCTCATAAATGCATTTTGAATGAGTGAACATCTAGCTAGTTTCTTAATGGCAAGTAACTGGCAGAGAATTTTGTCAGGTCTTTTCCTTCCAACATGCACAGCATTTCTCATTAACTGATTGAGGTAATGTTTCCTTTCCAGCAGATCTTATATATGACCCCAGAGTTCTTCTCAACACAACTCAACTGGAGTTGGCATAAAGATGGAGCAATTTACCATTTCTGAAATCCGATATTGTTTGTAGAAATGAGAAAATGTTAAATATTTTCAGAAGCATCTCACTGATGGTTATGGCAGAATTGAGAATTCAACTCAAGCTTTAGATTCCATAACTATTATGTTTCACTGTTTCACACTGCCTATTCATTTCCACTAGATCTTGAGTATTCCAGGATGTTTTGTGTTTGAAGTTGAACTAACTATGGAACTAATATACCTAATGGTAAAACAAAGTCAAAGAGGGGTCTAAGAAAATATATGTCTTAATTAAAATAATGTATTTAAGGAGCTAAAATTCTCCACTATGCTCTTATCCTGTCACTATGAAAATTGTCAAGAGGCAGGAATTAAAATGAAATCTCATTAAATCAGAGCTCTGATTATTTATCCTTGGACCAGCGATGGGAAAGTTTATTATACTAAGAACCACAAAAATTTGCTAATGTAAGTATATAAAACACATATCTGGATGTCCAAGAAGACATAATATTTTCAAGTAGTTTTACTAAAAGTACAGACCTCTTCTCTGGGAACTGACATATTTTCCTGTTAGCCATGCCTATATAATATGGCTATGAGCCCTGGCGAAGTGAGAGAGACTTGATAAAATTGAGCCAACTATATTTTAAATTTTGGAAGTATAACCTCTGAATAAAAGTTAGGAATGCAGTTATACAGGTTGTGTTTGAGAATGAAAGCCCTGCTGGATTCTCTGGAGTTAACTAGTTCTCCATCTTCCCTGAGACCTAGGTGACTAAAACTTTTTTTTGAGCTAATTTGATATGCCTAACAATAAATTATTTTTTTTTACCACCCTCTAACTTCCTTGAATAATTTCATTACTTAAATTACCTACCAACAAAGCCTTACTCATACACTGAAATATAGTTTTTTCTCTTGGTTTCAGTCTCAAGAAAACACATATTTCTCTTGTGTTATTCATCTACCTAATTTCTTAATGTGTACTTCTTTTGAATCAGCCTTTCGGCTCATTCTCATTCTCTCGAACTCTTTTTCCTTGGTAGTAGCAACAGTCTTGTGATTTTAAGTATCATCAATATGCAGGTGATTCCAAAATTTCTATCCTTGTTCCCCAACTTCTCCCGTGATTGTTGGACTCTTAAATCCAAATGTCAGTTCATTTATTCAGATGTACAATCGACCTGTCAACCTTATATCAGGGAGACCCTGAAACCCAGAGTTTTGATAGCTTTTACATCTCTTTATCTGGTCTATACTATAGTTCTTTGAATTTATCATTTACCTAGATCCTCATTCCTACCTCTCATTCTAGATTTGCTAGGTTCTTTGCTCCTGAATATACTAGGTGTTCTTTTCATCAGAAACATTGTTACATGGTTTACCCCTTTCTTCTCAGTGAAGTCTTTTGTGACCATCCCATTTATATTGCAACCTGCCCTCAAAATCCTAAAATTATTTTTGCACTTCATTGCTTTATATTTTTCATAGTATTGTCACCTCTAGCTTATTATATATTTTAGGTATTATGTCTCAATATAAATGCCACAGGGGGAGCTAGGTATAATTGTTTTCACATTCATATCTCCATTGCCTATGATAGAATCAATCACTGATGTTTGTTATCATCAAGATAGAAAACCATTATATTGTCTCAAGTTAGCTTAGACAAGTAAATTATTTTTAAGAATTTCTGGGATATAGACAAAATAGGGTGTTTGGGATAGATAAATCGAGATTCTTATTCAATCTCTGCTTTAAATTCCTGGATATCAACTTGTCAGTCAGCATTTCCATGGTTCATAACTATGTTCTATAAAATAGGAATTAAATACCACTTTCTGTTTGTTTATTAGAGGATTAGGGATAATTTTTATACCTGACACATAATAATGATGTTTACTTATCAAATGGTAGCAATATTAGTAGTGGTATGGAATTTTATTTCTAGTGACAAATCATAGTTAAAAACCATGTGTGATCTAAGCTTGTAATTTTTGAGTTAGAATCCAGAAGGAGTAGATGACCTTTGTATTTCAACTTTTTTAGAACAATAAAATTTGATTCCAATTTCATGTTTGCATTTTTCTAGATGAGTGATTTGGGGGGGAAATATTTTGGGCCTTAGTTTTCTCATTCTTAAAATGGAAGGAGTACTGAGCACCTGCCATGTTGAGTTGATATGATGACAAAATTTTATGGTTAAAATATATTAAAAGCAGTAAACATTCATTGGATATCAGTTATGAACATGGATTGTGTGAGTTTGACACATGGTAGTAAAACCAACCTGTTACCCACTATATGTACTCTGTGTACTTAATAAATATTATCTAGATGAATCTATTAATAAAGTGTATCTATTCGGATACATTTATGTGATTCATGTTTATAAATACATAAACATGTTGCTTTGTCCCATTAAACATACACACTAGAACATATACTAAGGAGTAGCATGGTGAATCTATTATAAATGACTTCCTTTAATTCTTGCCTTCATAAAAACCATGATTTAAATTTACATGTCTGGAAAAATGATCACAGATGGCCTGTCAGGATTCTTTGAGGTTGCTCAGGAAAAGTAAATTCATAAAATGTGAAGTGTCCTCATGCCAAGGATTCACTGTGTTTTACCTCTGGGTATGGCTAGCCCTTGCTGTCTCTTTATGTGACCTGAGACATATGTGACAACTGACTTTTTCTTTTTCTTCTTTTGTTTTTCTACCCTTATCAGTCCACTAGAAATAATCTTTGCATAAGTAAGTGCAACCAAAACATGATCGGTGTTAACAATAAGGGATCAGTTGGGTTTGACACTAGGTGAAGCAGCACCAGAATATGAAGGCCCTGGACTATATGAAGGCCCTGGACTATATGAAGGCCCTGGACTAAGGCATCTTTCCTGTTTCTCAGAAATGAAGGCAACTCATGTAAGCCATTTACTGGCACTAGATACCTTCTTGAGGGAAAAAAAAAGTATCAAATGAAGCCAATGTATTCACACTTGTACTGTTTCCTTATGAAGAAAAAAATCCATAGACCTCTTAAGAAGTAAAATTAATATTAAATATTCCATTGGCTGAATCCCATGCAGACACTAATGGGAATCTGAAAAGAGCCTTGCTTTTTGGTAAGCATTCTTCAGTGAGTTTTTCTTTTATAATATTAAAAAACTGAATCCAGTTTTCATCTCCTTCTCCTCTCTATAGTCATATTATTTTCTTTGAATGTAAATCCCAGCTGGATTGTTATATTTATAGCCAACTGTATAGGTAACCATAATATAGATGAAAACAAGTGTCAACATCAAATCTGAACACAGTATATTGTGTTTCATCTCTAATCCCTACTAACCTATAAATCAGCCTTATCTCAAGTTCATCATCTATTTGTTTCATCATTATTATTTCTCATTATCATTAATTATCAATCACAATAATTAATAATTAAGAATAATAAGGAAGAAGTCAAGTAGCCCTGGTTCATTTTCAGTTTGTGATTTGCTTTGATAGCCCCATACTTTAAAAATGCTATTTATTTCCATTGTTTTGTATCTATATTGAGGAAATGCTGGTTTACCACACTACATCTGATTCAGAGATAGAGATTCACACACTTTTAGGGGTAAGGTACCTTCACTACAAATAAGGTACCCATAAAGGTACCATTGTAGTTTTTGACCCCTCCCTTCTTTTTTCCCAGCCCTAATCTCCAGTAGCCTCCCTCCATTAACCTCAATTCTGGAGTCAGATTTCTAGGGTTTGCTTTGGTTTAGTTTTGTCTGATACCTTGTTTTATTTCTGTGTTCCAATTATGGCTGTATTTGTTTTTTGTTTTTTCTCCTTCTGGCATATTTTGCTTAGTATAATCTCCTTTAGTTCCTTCATGCTGTCAAAAATGGCAACATTTCCTCTATTTTTTTTTCAAATAGCTGAGTAGTGTTTCTTTGTGTATGTGTAGCATATTTCATTAATCTACTTATCCTTGGGCATTTATGTTTTCTCCATTAGTTGGCTATTGTAAATAGTGCTGTAATGAACATAGGAGAGCATATAGCTCTTCAAATTGTTGTTTTTGAATTTTTAGTTAGATTAGGAATGGAATTTAAGGTTTGTATGGTTGATATATTTTCAATATTTTGAAAGCACTACATGCAGTTTTCCATAAGTTTTCCATACTGGGTCAGTTCATGATCACACCAATAGTATATGAAGACCCTTTGTTTCACATCCTTGTCAACACTTGTTTCTGTTCTTTTTCATATAGCTCTTGCTCACAGGTATGAAATGGTATCTTATTGTGGTTTTGACCTGACAAGTAATGATGTGCATTTTCCATGTTCCTATTGGCCACTTAGATATATTCCTGTAGAAGTGTATATTTAGCTTATCTACCCATATTTTGATAGGGTTTTGCTTGCTTTTTGTTGAGTTGTAAGAGTTCTTTATGGGTCTTGGTTATTAGTACCATGCATGATGTGCAAATATTTGTCCCATTTAATAGAATATTTAAAAAATTTAATGGTAATCTCTTTCAATGAACAGGGCTTTTTTAGATTGATGCAATCTCATTTTTTGCTTTTGCTTTTATTTTCCTTTGTTGAGTTCTCAAAGACATCATTAAAGCCAAAGTTGTAGAGTGCTTTGCCAATGTTTTATGCTATGTATTTTATGGTTTCAGGTTTTACATTTAAGTTTTTATCCAATTGCATTAATAGTTGTACCTGTTGTGAGAAAGTGGTCTAATTTCATTATTTTCGTATGATTGTGCACGATTCCTAAAAACCTGGATGGGACTTTTCCATGATATATTCTTGACCATTTAAGTGTGGACTCAGTTCTGGACTCTCTAGTTCTATTCCATTGATCTGTACATCTGCTTTTATTCCAATACCATGTTGTTTTCATTACAATGATTTTGTAGTATATTTTGAAGTCTAGGAGTGTGAGAATGCTCTTCTTTTTTGTTAGAATTGCTTTGTCTCTGATGTATGTATTTATGGATGGATTAGCCTGCTGGTCCTAGGAGGAAGATAAAAATCACATGAAGTATGTTCACAACCAGCCCTACTAAGCCTAATTGAGACGGGTTGATCTAAAGCAAATCTACATTTCCTGAAATTATTGTTTAAACTACCAACATTTAGAATGGTTTATTGTGTAATTTTTGTGAGCCACAAATTAACTGATACAAAAATTGCTACCTAAAAACACTTAAAATATGTGGTAGGAGTTTTGGGATCAGAAAGTCAGTGATGAGGAAGCCACAAGAGGAAACAGGATAACTGCTAACCTACACTATGTAGTAATGAAATTAGTAAAATTGCTAGAATAACTGGAAAGATAGAAAATATACTTAAATAACATGTACACTTAGAAAAAATATTGAAGGCATTTTCTGGTTGCTTTTTTTATATGTGATACAGTACTTTAAGAAAGAGATGAGTTTAGGAAAACACTGAGCAGATTTTAAGTACAAAATGGGAGAATATAGATTCTATGACTTATTGAACTGTAACTGTAGTTTTATCATCTCAAGCCCCTCCAGACAGCTTAAGAATCTCCAATTCTGGTAAATCTCAGGGTTATGATGAAATCTAGTTAGCAGATGATATATATATATATATATCACACATACACATATATACAAGGTCTCCTCATAAGGAACAAATAAAAGATTAGACTATGAGTTCTATAGCTTTATTATCAAAGATTATATATAGTTCCGTGATAAGATCTGTGATAAGATTATAGTAACTTCAAATTCTTTTAATTAAAGCAAAAAAACTTGAACTTACTTTTAGTCAGTCTTAGCTATTTTGTCCTACATTATAACTACTGGCTAGCTACGACTATTAAAGTTAATAATAATTAAAATTTATCAATCAGAATTCCTTTGTAGGATTTTTTTTTATTTTATTATTTTTTAAAGATTTATTTATTTATTTGTTCATACAGAACTGGGGTACAGGCCAGAGGCTCAGGGGCGACGAGAGGCTTCACCAGAGACAGAGTGGGGAGCAGAACAGGCAGATCGACGAAGTACACTGCTGAGGGGAGCAGCGGGCGGGTCAGGAGAGGTCTGCCACACCATGTGGTCACCTCCAGGGCAGGCGGGAATCGAACTCATTCGGAAGTGGCTTTAGTTTCTCAGTGCTGTGCTTCAACCCGCTGCGCCACCAGGGAGGGCCCCTTTTGTAGGATTTTTTTCTTTATGTTCCTTACATCCATGTTCTATCCACCTTTCATTTTATCTTCATTTCATTATGTGTCCTGTGTTTAGTGATGCATCTACTTCCTTGACTTTCTTTTCTCTCAACTCCCAATGCTCAGATATCTATGTCCATCCCACAAGTATCTCCCTGTGATCTAGAACAGTTAACCATATGTCCAGATATCAATTCCTTATCTTCCTCCTTAAATGTTGGCTACTTTCTCTGCTCCACCTCCAGAGGATAGCAGTGTCACATACCATTTGCTGAGGTACAAATATAAGTGACCTAAGTCTTTATCATTTTCCACATCTAAATTTTCTAGTCTGTTAATTCTGTCTTTCAGCATATATTAATTGAATTCATTTCTTTAAAATTTCTGTCCTCTACATTGTTTTAGTTTCCTATGATCCCTTGGTAGGTTCCCAGTTACCTTTAATGGTGTTTTATACCTCCACCTTTGTATTTGTTAAAGTCACGCTAAATGATAGCAAGCTGATTGTTTATATAGTTAATGTATTTATTGGCAAACAAGAGAAATGATCTCTTGTTAATTAAAACAAAGGAAACATTGGACAAAATGAAAGATATAGAAGTTTAAAAATAAAGTGGAATGCTAAGGATAAAGTGGAATGCTAATGCTCAGGATAGACATAAACAAATTCCTACTGGTAGGAATTTCTTTATAGGTTTGCCTAGTAGGCAAAATTTTGGAAGTGAAATAAAAGTGACACCCTCTTTATCCTTATTTGGTTGAGCCAAGCTATTTCTTTCATCCACAGTTATTGCAATCAAGTGGTGAAAGAAAAGAAGGTGGTATTTGAAGTTCCCACCTTTACTTGCAAGGCAGAAGAGCTGGAGTTAGTGTTAGGAAGACTGTGTACATGAAGTAAAGGTCATTTTCAAGAGGAAATCAGAATGTTAAATGAATACTGACTGGCTATAAATGTATAAATGATTATTTTCATATATTTTCTTTACATTGCTTAAGGACATTTAAGTATCTCCTCATGTCCTTCAGACTAAATTCCATATTCCCTACTTTGAGAGATGAATCTTCATCAAACTCCTCTTATGTCCTATACCTCACAGAACTTTATGTCATCACTATGTCATCAGAATCATCAAATCATTCAGACTGTTTGTACCTCCTCTAACAAGTTGTGTCCTTGTTGTAGGGCAACCCCAAGAAGAAATGGAGTGTTGTGGATGTGGGTCCCGACCTGCATGCTTAAGAACCCAGGACAAGTCAAAGATAGACATGCAGAGAGAGAAAAAAATAAGCTTATTCACAGGAGGAATGACAAAGTGAGAGATTAATTGATCCAGAGGTCCTACCAATAATGTTGTGAAGGCTGAGACACCAGGGTACAAGTGGAAAGATGGAAAAGCAAAAGAGCCTGAACCCACCTGTGTTTAATGATATTCCAAGGACAACTGTTTATCTCCATCCATAGTTTTCAGAGAACTATTGTTCAGGAACTGAGATTCATGACATGCTGGAAGTTGAAGTCATAAGCACGTGAGATCTCTTCAGTGTAGTAATGAGGCAGGGAGTTCTTAAAAATGTCATTGGGAGAAGATCATTCAGGATGTTATTCATGGGCTGAGTTTGCTTTTTATTATTCCGTCAACGTTTTCATGTGGTTCAAAGAACTTAGTTCCTGCTACCTCCAAGGCTTGCTCTCACCTCTGCCTAACAAATCTATGTAGTCATTAAGAACCCATTTGGAATTCATTTATTCCAAATATGAAGATGGCATGTGTGCGTTCGAACAGTTCATATATGTCCTTGTGCTAGATTCTAGCATAGACCTTATCATACTGCATTTTAGTTGTCCTTTGAGAAGCTTTTTATTTCCCTTCACATTAGAATTTCCAGTGACTGATGCTGTAGTTAGCACACAGTAGGCACCAATAAATTTGTTAAAAACCTCAAAAATAGGTTCCTATTTAATCAGTAACTTATTTGCAAACATTAAAATGGTAGTAACATTAACCACATGGCAAAGGTGCAAGATAGTAAGGCTTTGAATTAATGAAATCCACCCCCTTTAATCTCATAAATCACACTGCAACATTGTGTTCCAGATTCCACAGGTGTGATGCTTACATTTAATTGCACTGATCAAACTCTCCTTATGCTGAATTCCTGTATATATCATCTTCTTGGTAGGATCAACTGAGCAGTTTCAAATCCATTTGTTTCAAAATCCCAGGAGAACTCTGTGTTCTTGTGTGACTTTGTGTTACTTCCTGATGACTCACAGAGTGTAAGAGCAATGAAAGTAGATGCTGCGTAAATAGATTCTCCCGGGGAGAAAATTCTTTTTTAAATCAATTTAATTTTCCAAGTTTTTTGAAATGTGAGCTAAGCATGTTGCATCTTTCTTTTATGAGCCAAAATTTGCAAATACTTGGTTCCTTATACGTAAAGGACTCTTAAAGCCTACAGTATGTGACTCCAGTTAACAAGTTTCCAGATTAATTGATAGGTCTATCTAAAGGCTAGAATCCAATTGTTCCATTTTCATAGATAGGTCAATGGTAATTATGAAAATAATAAAAGCAATTGAATACCAGTAAGCTGGATTTCTATAGAGTATGCTTTTTTGCTACGAAACTGAAAATTCTTTTCCATATAAGAGTTGTATTTATTTGTTCTGTTAATATGACAATTGAGAAGTAAAATGGCTGGGGATACAGATGCATATGAAGAGACAGTCTTTTCAGTCAAGTCTCCAGACTCATACTTCTGCACAGAATTCCTAAAGCACATTGTCTCACCCACAATGAACATGATAGCTGTTGAACATTTGAATATCACCGTGGCTATGATGGCAAATTCTTCTCAATTTTCCTCTGGCTAGTATGCCTTAGAACAAGAATCACTCCCAACTGACCAATGTTATGTTATGAATACACACTATAATGAATCAATTTACACAGGCAAGCATTGGCTTCCCTTAATGAAACCTACCATTTATAAAGGCCAGAATTCATTATTTTGACTCCCTAACTTTCTGCATTCAAACATTCCCCAAGCATGCATTATTTCTTTACTCTGACCAATATATATACATCAAATATTAGTCCTTTTAAATATTCTGGGAAGGAAGCAAACTCCACAGTAAAATAAATTTATTAATGATTGTATACTACATTGCCTTCATGAATTTATGAAGGAAATTAGCATATTTAAAGCTCCAAGAAGACTCTTTTTTAAAAGAAACTAGTTCCTTTTTATTTAATTCAGTGTTTTTTTGTACATGGCTGAGCTTAAATTCCTTTTTTGTTATACCCCTCTTACTTTCTGAGGAGTTTTGCAAACCCTTATGCATATATATATTGTGTGAATTATATTGAGATATATATATATATATATATGTATGCTCTTCTAGAGAAGAATTTCTTATCAGTAGGAGAGGCTAAATTACTAGAGTAAATTAAAACCCAAGATAGTTATATTTTCTTTTCTTGTCATGTAAAATAAGTTTATAAACAGCATAGATATATGACATACATCATACAAAGGCATAACACCTCAAATGAAGCAATAATTGAAATGAGTAAAGATCTGTACTCACTTATCTTTGATACCTTATGAAAAATGCTAGGTAGTTCAAAATTCTGTACATCAGAAAGCTGATGCTAAACTTTGGGGATATTTTGCCTCAGATTTTTAAGTGGAAATTTTGTGCTGTGGAATGAGAGAAAGTATTAAGTTGCTGGTGAGGGTTCCTCTACTGGGAGGTAATTTGACTTGTTGTCTAGGTTTACTAAGATTGAGCTTTCTTGACCATTCAGATGAATTTGGTAGATACCTAAAACAATAAACAGATTTCAGAAATTCAACAGGCAAAGCACCTCATAGCAAAGTTTAGGGAATATTGAAAGTTAGGGATGAATAAAGTAACATAGGACATTGGTTAGACAAATGCAAACAAAAAATGTGTTAATAACATCACTTTAAAGAATATCTGCCTCTATTTTAGTGAACAGGGATTTCTTCAGTAAGTCTTCTCCAAGAACTAAGTCATTATACTTAAGAGTTTCTCTTCTGACTAATTACACTGATAGATACTGTAACTGGTTAACTGCTAAAGAATTCCACTAAAACGTTAATGTTGTATGATGTCTCCAAACTGTTTGGCTCTCTCCAAACTATGGAAAGGCTAAACTCTGAAAGATGCATTGCCTTTATCCTAAATAGACAGCATTTTAAACTATTAATTCTATTATTAGTATAAGCCAAGTGAGGATAGAATTTTGGGCCTAGAGTGAACATATATGGCCAAATTTATAAGGTTGTCTTTTTTTAAGATTTATTTATCCATACAGAACTGGGGTAAAGGGTGCCAGAGGTGCTGGGGCAGTGAGAGGCTTCACCAGAGACACAGCGGGGAGCAGAACAGGCAGATTGAGGAAGTACACTGCTGAGAGGAGCAGCGGGCGGGTCAGGAGAGGTCTGCCTGCTGCAGTGTGGATCACTTCTGGGGTGGAGGTGGGGGGGGCTGTTGGGCCAAGATTGAACTCATGTTGAAGTGGCTTTTTAGCGTCTCAGTGCTGTGCTTTAACCCACTGCGCCAACAGGGAGGACCCTAAAAGGCATTTTGTGTGTGTATGTAACAGTTCCAGATTCCTTTATCCTCTTGTTTTCTGCATCATCCTCCCCTGCAAAACTTGCCTTCTGGAAAGATCCTAATTCCAGTTATTTACAATTTAATACAATTTAAACACCAGAATTTTTCTTCAGTGACATCTAAATTTTAAGTCTAATTAAAAACAAGACATTTTAATCACAGTAAAAGATGGTGTTGTCACTCTGTGGGGAAAAGAAAGTCAAATTCAGCCTCTATAAGTTCATCTGTGTGGTATTGAATAATATCTTTCCTTCTCCCAAATTCGTATTTACTAAGAATTTATAATCTTATTTGGAAATAGTCTTTGTAGATGTGTTGAATCAGGATGAGGTTGTAATATATATCCTGTACATATCTCTATAGAAGAGAGAGGTGCAGACATAGATTCTCGCAGAAGGAAGATGTCTTGAGAAGACAGAGATAGAGGGTTGCTAGCAATTACCCGATGCTAGGAGGGGTAAAGGAAGGATATCCTAAAGTCTTAAGAAAGAAAGACCTTGTCTATTCTACACCTGGATATCAGACTTTAGCTTCCAGAGCAGTGAGAGAATAAATTCCTGTTATTTGTTGTTGTTGTTGTTGTTGTTGTTGTTGTTGTTGTTAAGCTACCCACTTTGTGTTCATTTATTTCAGTAGCCTTAGGAAGCTAATAGATCATTCAAGCAACCTGTTGATAAAATAAAATTGGATTTATTGCATATTGAATTAAATAAGACCATTATCCTGAGAGAATTTTAGTAACTTCTTAGAGAGGGAAGGGAAAGGCATCAGGATATTTGAGATTACTTAAGGTGGGCCTTTCAGTGAGTGGGACTGACTAGTATTGGGTAAAGATGGTGTTACTACTGTCATGGATTGGTGGACACCATGGCTAGAATGTTGAGGTGAGGGTTCAGAAAGTCTTAGAGTGCATATTATCATTTGAGCTTTTTTCAAAAGATATGATACTGTTACTTATGCATTTTCCAGAATGAACAACAAAGTTGTTTGTATTCTCTTGTTGTCAAGAGATTTGTGGAATAATAAATTATAATGAAGACCATAGAATAATAGAGTCATGATAATATAGACAATAAACTCTGTGAACAGAGATGGATTTTTAAGTACTTGATATTACAGCCTACATTCAGTGAGCTACTTTATTTACACAACTCAAATAAGCAGGAGCTAGAGTGGTCTGACATGTCTACAGCCATGATTTCATTAACACTCCCATTAAGTTAAAAATTCAGTACATCACATTTCTGGTCAATTTGCGGGTGGAAGTTCTTGATTGTGGAGTTTAGATTTTGAAAGGGTGAAACAGTGCTATGTCTCATATTAGGTAAGACTTTTTAAAGACAGAGAAGGCAGAGAGGATTGTCCTTGAGTACATTTAATTTATCCATGTAAAGCAAGAGCAATTCTATAGTTTCAATGAGTTTATCACTTCTAGAATGGATATAGACAGAGGTACCTCCTCCCTTTTTGTGTTCTTTTAACGCTTTTTTTTTTCTTTTTAAGGTTTATTTATTTATGCATACAGAACTGGGGTATGGGCCAGAGGCCAGAGGTGTGTGGGGTGAGAGGGCTCACCAGAGATAGTGGGGAGCAGAACAGGCAGATTGACAAAGTACACTGCTGAGGGGAGCAGTAGGCTGGTCAGGAGAGGTCTGATGCTCTGTGTGGATCACCTGTTGGGGCTGGGGATTGAGCTCACACTGAAGTGGCTGCAGCCAGTTTGCAGTGCTGCATCCTAACCCGTTGAGTCACCAGGGCCGTTTTAACGCTTTTAAACATCTTTCCTGTATGAGAATGAATTAGAACAGTCTAGAAGCTGCTATAAAAAATAACCTAAATATTAGTATTTTTAGACAATATATCTTTATTTCTTACTCAGAAAAGTATTCAATGTAAGTATTTGGCAGACCGTGTGGTGAACATTTTATCTGAGATGCCATTCCTTCCATTTTGTCACTCTCTTATTCTTGAAGTTCTCAGAGTTCATTTATCAGCAGGTGAAATGAGAGAGAATCTAATTGTGCTTGATTTATACAAACCAGCTTTGAGGTTTCAAGCATTATTTTTTTCCATATCCCACTAGCAAAAATAGTGACGTGACCATACTTAACTGCAAGGCAATCTGGGAAATATAATCTAGCTACAATCCCAGAAGGAAAATGAAATGGATTTTGTGCATATACTCAGCAGTCAGTGTTATATCAAACATTTTACATCTACTTATTATTATAAAATATTATCTTTTGACCATTCTCACATCCTATGACCTCTTTGGCTGAGGGCTATACCAGTTTACAATTATATAGTCAGAATCCAACAGCAAAGTGATAGTGCCTGGTAAAATTAGCAGGTGTTTAGTAAATAGCGGATGAATGTTTGATTTCAGTATCATTTATACTGAAAAAACTAATGTTTGATATGTTTATATTATGTATGACTAACCTGCTATTTTTTCAAATCCTTGCTAAATAATTAAATTGACTAGGAAATAATTTTCAATCTATGTGTAGTTTACACATCCAGAACATTCTAAAGCACAAATTAAAGTCTCTTTTCACCATGCCATTACACTGCTATTATTTGAGATGTACCTGTATGCATGCTGTTATTATGGGATTAATTTCCTCACTTAAGTTTTACTGGAAACTGTTTTACTGACTACTATTAAAGTGACATCAAACGATTTTGACTTACTCCATTAAGCAAAGCTACCATTGCTTTTAGTACTTTACTTATGGTTCTTGATACATTATGTTTTTTCAAAAGGCTCATTCCAGTAAGACTGAGGTTTGCTCAGATGTTCATTTTAAATAAGTGGTTTTGATCCATAAATGCTATCTAGGAATATTTATGTAGGAAAACATTCCATATTTGAAGAAACCTATTTTAAAGCTCTGAATAGCGATCTGGTTACCAATGAATTTTCAGATGTTAAAAAAATGCAAATATAGCACTAAAATAGTATATGTTTGCTTTGGATTTTTTCAATATTATGACAAATATGACTTGTATGATAATAATCAATAAATGCTTTTTCTATGATGTACACTTGTATATAAAGAGAAGGGGAATCTTAAAAAGAGGAGTTAAGAGAGCAAGTCTTTGAAGTTGAGGATTGATGGATTTAACTCTTAGTTTTGCTTCTTGAACTATGTCGTGTGAAATGTCAGATGCCCTCAAGTCTGTTTCCTCCTCTGTAAAATGGGGACAAAAAGAGTTCCTCTTGCACACTGTCACCATAATCATCACATTTATAATCATCATCACTAATGTACACTCACTAAGTGTCATTGCATCCATAGTTGCCAGAATCTTTATAGATCTTTATTTTTAAAAAGCCTCATTATGAGAAAAAATGTAATTATTATTCCCACTTCACAGGAAGTAAGACTTTCGGTAAGTCACTTAAAGTCACTTTTCTACTTGGTAACGACAAAAGGTCGGCTTTAAACCAAAGTTTACCTTTCTAAATCATGTTCCCTTTTCTACTCTGCATGTTAGTCTTTGCCAACCACAATCTAGAACACTGGTCCATGTTAGTAAAATGGAGTGATTTTTATAATGATAAGTTAACATAGCTCAAAGTTTCTTAATATCTTCACTTTCGATGTTGTGGAATACATAAATCTGTTGCAGGGGCAAGAGACTGTCCTGTGTATTGCAGTTTAGCTATCTTCTGGCCTCTCCCCACCAGGAACACCCTGCTCTGAGTCAGGATGATCACAAATGTCTCCAGACATTATCAAATGCCCTGTGGATCAAAATCATCCTGGTTGAGAATCACCAAGTTAATATCTTGGGAACAGAGACTTATTTTTTTTCCTCAGGGGCATTTCCAAAGAGCTCATTTAATAATGCCAGACTTTTTCGTCATTTCCGTAGAAATAAGAGAAACTACTTTCAGATGTGAGGTGGATTCAAGAGTTTCTTCTTGATATTATCAAAAATACATTTGTTTTGGATAAGCAATTGTGATACATATTGATATAGCCATTTAAATGATGCTAAAGAAGTGAAAATGAAATGCAGTGGTTGATAAATTTTATGACTTTGCTTACAATGCATTTCTTTTCATGCGACTCAGTTTTATGGAAATTGATGCATTTCATTTTTCTACTTCTGTTTCAAAAACAATTATTTTACAATTTTGAAAGAGAATAATTGTATTTTAGAAAATTGTATCACACAGTAAATATTTACCTATCCCTCAACTAGTTTGATCTTTTACATATTCTCTATAGAGGTTTGTATGTGTGTGTTTTAGTAGTGATGTTATGTGGGGGTGGGGTGGAAGGCAGAGTATAATAGTAATGGTGACTTTCTCATAGGGTTGTTTTAAGTCTCATTCAATGACTATCACATACCATGGACTGTTATCTTCATTAATATTATTATCTTTGTGATAATATATTTTATGAACAATTTTCATCATGTAAATATAAAATCATTTTTCTTCCTATTTTGGTGTTTTTAGACTATTTCAAAACATGCTAATCATTCTGATCTCCAAACACACTATTAATGAAGTTTATAAAGCAAGGCTGCTTTATGGGTACTTTATGGATACTCCCAGATTAAAAGGGGGGAGAAGGCTTTTTCATGGCAGGCAATTAATCAGAGAAATAATATCTTGCTGCATTACCATCTGTCCACTTTCTTCCCAATGTTTCCATATAACAAAAATTGAGAAAGAAAGGTATTTGTTGATAAAGTTCAGGTATGTGCTGTGCATCCAAATCTTCATTTTGAAAAGAACAGATTGCCTAGAAATATTTGAGAGTTTTATAAACTTTTTGTGTGGGAGGTGTTTCAATTTTGGCAATTACTGGAAAACAAATAACATGGCTGTTACTAACCAAATTCTATACAATGTGGAAAATGGAAATTGTTACAGGTTATTCACCTTGGAACTCAACCAACAGTTTGGACAGTCAAAAGTGAGTTGTGCCATTCTCAGGATTGTTTATCAGGTCCAAGTTTATTAGACTTTGCTCAGTATTTGGCTAAACTTTTAGAAAGGTATCTTACATGACTAAGTTGATAACAAATATTTGCTTTATAAAAGTTCTTAAGATGATTTTTTTTTTAAGATTTATTTTGTACATACAGAACTGGGGTACAGGCCAGAGGCTCAGGGGCGGTGAGAAGCTTCACCAGAGACAGAGTGGGGAGCAGAACAGGCAGATCGACGAAGTACACTGCTGAGGGGAGCAGCGGGCAGGCCAGGAGATGTCTGCCGCGCCATGTGGTCGCCTCCAGGGCAGGCGGGAATCGAACTCATGCGGAAGTGGCTCCAGATTCTCAGTGTTCTGCTTTAACCCGCTGTGCCACCAGGAAGGGCCATTCTTAAGATGATTTTTATGATTAGGATTTACAAGACTAAGAAGCAGGCCATTGGGATGTAGATGGGTTTTCCCCGGATGTCTAATGCTTCTACAGAAAGTTTCTATCTAATTTGGATTTGTGCCCTCCTTTTTGACAATGACAGTGGAATTAGATCACTTTTAAGTCCTCTCACTATTTTCTCATTTTGATTTTAAGTTCCATTTAACAAGTATTCAATTTCTTGCATGTAGATGGATAGAAGTGGGTTATTAGTATGCAGTATATTAAGTCTGTCAGAAAAGAGATCAGAGAAAGTCCTCGGTAAAGATCACTCAGCTTTTAAAGTAAGATTTAAGTGAGTCAAAGGATTTCAATCTGTGAGAGTGAAAGAAAGGACTGGACAGAAATGGTAGTTGACTTTGAGGCATAGGCACCAAATGCAAAGTTACTTAATACAAAAGACTATAAAGAATATCTGCTGGACAATTGGAGAAACTAGGTGGTTTGAAGTCTCAAAAGCTTCTTCTCCGATGGCATTTTAAATTTCATAGGTTAAAAGAGCTGGAAGTAGCAGAAGTTAATGATGACATTTTCTATCTGTTCTTTAGTCTGTGCTCCAGTTTGTCACAGAGCTTAGATTGCTAGTAATCGTGACAGTACACAGGAGGAAGGGCCATTTTATTTGGTTGTGTTTATTCTCATTTCCTGGATCGTACAAGGAAGACCACTGATTATTTTTTTTTTAATTTTTTTTTAAGATTTATTTATTTGTACATACAGAACTGGGGTACAGGCCAGAGGCTCAGGGGCGGTGAGAAGCTTCACCAGAGACAGAGTGGGGAGCAGAACAGGCAGATCGACGAAGTACACTGCTGAGGGGAGCAGCGGGCGGGTCAGGAGAGGTCTGCCACACCATGTGGTCTCCTCCGGAGCAGGCGGGATTTGAACTCATGCGGAAGTGGCTTTAGCTTCTCAGTGCAGTGCTTTAACCCGCTGCGCCACCAGGGAGGGCCCTGATTATTTTTTTTTAAAGATTTATTTTATTTATTTATGCATACAAGAACTGGATTGTAGGCTAGAGGTTTTGGAGGTGAGATAATTCATGAGATACAGAGTGGGGAGCAGAACAGGTGAATCTACTGAAGTACACTGCTAAGGGGAGCAGGAGCAAGACAGGAGAGGTCTGCTGTCCCCTGTGTAAGTTAGATCCCTGGCCTAGAAATGAGTTCTGTGGCAGTGGCTGGTGATACTTTTATAGTGCTGAAACTTAACCCCTTGTGCCAACAGGATGGCCCACAACCATTGATTATTGACGACTGTTAGATTAGGGGAAAGATAGAATGGTGTAATTACATGACCTTGTGTATTGAACTGTGGTCAGAGTATTTCAAGTATATGCTCCATGAATATATTGTTATCATGCCGTGCATAAGTATAGCAGAGACCCCAATTTCCTTTCATTTATGTATATTATTCACTATCCACTCTGCTAGTCATGGGATTTCACATGAAACACAATGTATTTGGTTTGAGATCTCCCTGTCTTCCTAGGTTGTAGGTCCTGCTTAAAGAAACAAACAATTGAACTTTTGCTAAAATGTTTCCAGAGGATTCTTGGAAGATCATAATTAGTGAACTTGTAACCGATGGCAACCAGTGGCTGAAGCTGTAAACTGTTAAGGGTGGTGCCCTCTGGAGGAGGTTGTTGGTAAAAATAGAGGGCCCAGAAGAAAAATGCTAAAAATGGGGTGAAGCAACCGATAAGTAATATAAGAGACAAAAAGGCAAGGGGCGTGGTGCAGAGCAGGGCTGTGGCATGGAGGTGGTAGGTGGGTAGGTAGAGAGGCCTGCTCTGTGTGATGGCCAAGGTACTGGAGAATGTTCACATTTTACCGTGTATGGTTCTTTACATGGCTGTTTGAGAAACTTTCATTAGTCTGGATGAGCGTCCACACTAGTTTAGTGCCCACTGCTGCCCCTTATCAAATTGTGGTTATACACTTGGATTTTTAACGATGAACACCTGAAACTCATATTGTTATAATGCAACTTTACATCCATAAAAAATTAAATAAATTGTGAGTGTGTTGCAATGAGAACCCAGCCAATAGTGAATATTGATGAGCATTAAAATTTGCATTATAAATATGTCAGCATCATATGATAATACACAGGAGGAAGGGCCCTTTCGTTTGGTTGCGTCTGTTCTCATTTTCTGCTCCATAAGAGGAAGGATAGAGCAATGTGAAGATAGTTTCTCTCTCCCTAAACTTCTTTCCCCAACCCTCACTGTGTGCTGTTCACTAACTCACAGGAATAAGCAACAATTGCCATTTTAACAGTAAATTTGAGGTAAATCTTCATTATGAGGAGGAATTTTTAACAACAGTGATATTACCACCCTTGCGGATTTTACTGTTGCAAAGCCTGGCAAAGTGAGGGTGGTGTGATTATTTTTGGATGTTCATATCATGTCTAACTGCTCGATACAGTAATGTTTGAAGGCAAGTTAAAGCATAGAAAAGGACTTTAGGCATGGTAGTGCTCAAATGATGAAGAACCACAAATTACAAGTGCAAAGTTTAAAAGTCACTCCCAATCCTTGAAAATGAAGCTTTTGGTATTTTGAGTAGCTATTATTTTTCAAAACAGAGTAAAGTTTTGTTTTTAAAAAGTCATTTTCAGTCAAGAGTCTCAAGAATCAAGTTATAGCAACTGAATTTATTGCCCAGAAACGAAAAGTCATGCAGCCGGTGAGAAACTAATAATGTCAGCATGTAAAATTATAGTAAGTAAAATGTTTGGACAAGATGCTATATGAGAAATTGAAGATTCCAGTCTCAAACAGTAGAGAAAGTTGACGTATTGATGACATGTCACATCACACTGGGAGCTTTATGTAATATATGGCAAAACAATAGTTTCTTAGCAGATTGATGAGTCAACAGATTTCACCAATAAATGTCATGATGTTGCATTGTAAGATTAGTAAATGATGGTGAAATTTAAGAAAATGGTTATTCTACTGCACAGAATTGCCCACAAAAAGCAAGTGTTAGGGTACATTGAGTGCTTGTTTTCATATCCAATAATAAGAGGTTTTTTAAAATCATGGAGGAGCTGAGTTGATATATGCACATATATACCCAATTAGTGGTTGACTTTATGAGAAGTTTGGCCACTCGTACAAAAAATATATATATAAGAATAAAGAAAAACCTCATAGTGATACAGAACACTGCTTTCTTTAGAGAGACAGAGAGATATGCTAGTATTAATATCTCAAACAGATGAAATTGTAAAAAGTTCTGTATAATGGCGCAAGAGAAGATCTCATGAAAATAAATGTTAATGTAGTTCACAGTAGCTTTAGTGACAGTTTCCATCACTATATCTAGTATGTACTCATCAAGTTAAACTAAAGCAAAAGATTAAAACAGGTTCAATCAAACTGGAGAAAAATGGTGACATCAGTCTTATAATTAAATATATCAAACTCTTAGGCATTCAGATTTTGAGGCAACAGCAGTTAATCTTGGAATTGGAAGTTAGACTACATACTATTACTCTTACTTCTTTCAACAAATATTTTTTTTTATTTATTTACGCATACAAGAACTGGGGTATAGACCAGAGGTGTGGGAGGTGAGAAGACTCACCAGAGACAGAGTGGGTGGCCGAACAGGAAGATTTCCTAAATACACTGCTGAAGGGAGAAGTGGGTGAGACAGGGATGGTCTGCTCCCTGGGGATGGAACTGGTGAGAGATTGATAGCACTGCTAACCCCTGCACCACCAGCGAGGTCTCTAATCATTTTCATATGGCAATTTTGTCTCACTTATTATTGGCATAATCCTGAAGTGAACAAAGACTCAATGTAGTCACTTTGGGGTGTGGGTCATTTTTACTTTGTAATGATAGGGGTGCCTTATGGTATATGTTGATAGCACCTGTGCTGGGAGAGTTAGGCTCTGTGCTAGGTGAGGATCCCCCATCGCTCTGACCTTGGACATTCCATTTCGTGAATGCTAGGCTTGAATCATTCACGTAAGCGTTATGTTGCAATGGTGTTTTTCTTGTAACATTTACTTATATGTGTAATAAAATTATCTTTTTTGATATGACTATGTGGAAAATAAAGGCAAGTAAAAATATTCAAAGTATTTATAAGTGTTCAGTTTTAAATTTGCCCTTGAATTCATGATAATTGATAGTGGAAAACAACATTTCCTGAAAGTCACCAAAAATAAGTTGAAGACCTGCTTGTAGAGCTTTGACAGGTGGGGTAAATTATTTGGTGACTTATTTTTGGCCACTATACTAATGAGGAATTGTACATGTAGAACTTTGAAAATATTTTTCATTAAATTTAATGGGGATCATTTATATAAATATTATCTAGACATCATTTTTTTTTCTTTTCACTTTGACACATATATTGAGCTGCAAAACACTCTATCAGGATATAAAATATACCTCTTACCACGAACATTTCCAACATGGTCCATGAGCAAATGGACCTCCTTGATTTCTCCCATCTCTTCCCTCAAACCTGTCCTTTGTCAATCTGTGACTTGATTGCTGCTTTTTAAAAAAATCTAGAATGCCACATAAATTGAATCATATGTAACCTTTTAACTCTGGTTTCTTTCAAATAGTATTTGAAGTAGCATTTGGGATATGTTGAAAATATCCATAGTTTTATCCTTAGCATTGGTGGGAAGTGAAATAATCCCTTGAAAGGATTATTATTATTGTGGATCCATTTACTACTGGTAGGTATTTAACTGTTAACTAGATTTTGGTGATCATGACTAAATCTACACTGCTCTAGTACAGACTGAGTGTATACATATGTTTTCAAGTGTCCTATAAATACTCGGAACAAGATTGTTTTATGGGAATTGTATGTTGAGCTTTTAAGAAACTTTGAGGAAAATCACTATGTCTAATAATTTTCAAAAGTTAAATTTGGGGCCTTGCTGGTGGTGCAAGTTGTTAAAGCACAACACTGTGAAGCTGCTGCAGCACAAGTTTGATTCCCAGCCAAGGAGCTGAACCACATGGCGCAGCAGATCTCTCCTGTCTCACCTGCTGCAGCGCTCAGCAGGGTATTTCAGTGGATCAACCTGTCTGTTCCCCACTCTTTTTTTCTGGTGAACCCTTTCACCCTCCCAGTTCATATATACATAAACAAGAACCTTTCACCTTCCCCTCCGACCCCATTTCTTCTATGCATAAACAGATGAATCCTTAAAAAAAAGTTAAACATGTCATGCATTCCTGAGATAAAGCCCACTAGTTATGCAGCATTATTCTTTCTACCTACTGCAGGATTTGGTTTATTGATATTTTAAGGATTATGAGAATATTGGTCAGTGTCTTTGTTTTGTTGCAATATCTTTGGATCTATAAAATGTTGGGAAATATCTTCTTGTCTTTTATTTTTTGGAAGAGTTTGTATAGATTTGATAGTAGTTTTCCTCAAATATTTGGTAAAATTCTCCAGTTAAGTCATGTGTCCCTGAGTTTTCTAGGTTGGAAAGGTTTAAATTATACATTTAACTTCTGTTATAAATGTAACACTCTCAATGGTTCATATTTATTCCTAAGCATACTTTGTAGTTTGTGTCTTTTCAAAATATGTCATTTAAGTATAAAATATCTATTTATCTGAACCTAATGATTCATGACCTCCCTAAAATACCATCACTTGGGGTCTTCAGTGACTGACCTTTTTCTTACCTAATATTTTTAATTTTTGTCTTTTCTCAATCTAGAGATTTAATAATTTTATTAATATTTAATAGATAAAGCTGCTGATACCATTTTTCTGTTTTTAATTATAGTGGTTATTGTTTTCTCATCTCTTGTAATTCCTTTTATTTTTTTTGGAATTAATTTGTTCTTACTCTAGTTTTTAAGGTTGGCAGTTGTTCAACAGACATTGTTTTATTCATTTTCTTATCAATAACTATACATTTTCCCAACCCTGACCAGTAGAGGAGCCTTCAGGATAACTGCACTCAGGCTCTGCTAGACAGGGGTAGTTGCCCAGAAGTAACATGCTGCAGTGAGGTGTGGGAATTGTGGCTGCTGCCCCCACTTTTAGAGACGTGCTCACTGGCTCCCAGAAGCTCAGGTGGGCCAATGGGGCAGGAAAACACTGCTGCCACTCGGTCTCCAGGCTGTGGTAACCCAGGAGGCCAAACACAGCATGGTCAGTCATACCCTGGTTTTAAGAATAAACTTTATAAAGGAGATGAGGGCTTGTGCAATGAGAACTATAAGGTAGTTTTATAATTTTGTGGACCAAACTTACATTAATAGCTAATTAATTAAAAGAAGACACCAGGACATAAAGATATTCCATGTTCATGTATTGTTTACATCGACATTGTTAAAATGGCCATCTTTCCTAAAGCAATATAGGCAGTGTAATCCCTATCAAAGTTTCATTCATGTTAAAAAAAATGTTATTCTTTCCTAGATTCTCTCAGGATAGGGGACCAATTCTGTTCACTTCTTTATCTTGTAATCCTAGAATTTGTAATCATATAAGATAGAAAAAAAATATTGACTTAATGAATGAATTTATTAATATCAGTGTATGACCTTGTGAAATTTGAGATGGAGTCAGTAATCCCAGGTTAAGGTGACCACACATCAGAATGCTGGTTCATGCTGATAATATCAACATAATTATTGCCTTCTCACTGAAAAAAAAATCATTTTGTAAATTAAAGCATTCATCATCCATACCTCAATTCTTTTTTTATGTGTGAGGGGAATGATGTTTAAAGACAAAGTTTTGTTCATGAGGGCCTGGGACAATAGAAGTTATTTTCTTCTCATGTTGATTTAAGATGATGGTTTTGAAAGCCTAGAGAAACGTTGAATTGTGTAAAGAAGATTCAGGAGCTCATGCAAAGGGACCTTGTGAGATTTGCAAGTAGCTATATGATTTGGACTTTTGGGTACATTCTATTAGCATATAGATTGGAAAATAATGCTATTCCCATTCTATCCCCATTGTGGTGAAGTGTTTGAGTCATCTCCCATTTTATGTGAAGATGAAAGGAACAGTCCTGCTGGATGAGGATTTCACACACTTATTTTTGCTGAGAGGATACACCCTAGGCAGTGACCAGCTATATTATAGAGGGCAACAAAGAGTCAAAACGTGTCCCCTCAACAGCAGAAGTAGCTTTCAATGGTGTGTTGTTGTGGGTGCAATGTTTATGGAGGACACCCATAATGTTAATGTAGAGGAAATCCTCTACAGATACCTGACTTAGTTGATCAGCTTCATGAGAGGGGTCCATGTATATATACCAGAAGAAGTTTGGAATCTTTCAAAGCCAAATATGAGTTAATCAACATGAAAATTTGAGCCTGAGTGTTCACATGCTTTGAAGATTTTTTTTTTTCTGCATAGAAGAACTGGGGTATAGGCCAGAGGTGTGAGAGGTTAGTGGAGTGAGAGGATTCGCCAGAGACGGTGGGGAGGAGAATAGGTGGATCTCCTGAAGTGCACTGCTGAGGGGAGCTGTGGGTGAGACAGGAGCAGTCTGCTGTACCATGTCAGTCAGCAGAGAATTGAACTCATGCCACAGTGACTGGCACTAACATGATAGTACAGAGACTTTCACCCCTGTGCACTAGGGAGGCACCTGAAATCTCACATGGGTTTTGATAGCTTCACATGCTATACATACTAATGCCATGGGAGATTCAGTTTACATATTTGTAAACTGAAAAAATCAGTGATTTTAAGCACCTAACAATAGATTCTTTTTCACAGTGTGTTCTTTTAGAGAACTTTTATCATATTTTATTAACATGAATGAAGATTCACGATGTTAAAGTGATAAAATATTAATAAACGTGGTGGAGAAAGTGAATGTCTACCAGTAAAATCAAGGGGAAATGTCATCTGGACATGGCAGAGAAACTTAGTAGGAAGCCAGCAGTGGAGAGTGCTCTAGGACATAGATGAGAGAGATTATTTTTCACAACTACAGTTGAGTGAAATGAAAATGCCTAGCTTTGTCCTTCTTTGGCTAAGGCTGGAGACCGATCCATCTTGTCAGCACCTGAATACTATTTTGCTGGCGGACTTTAATTACATAGGCTAGACAGCTTGCAAGGGAAAAAAAAAAGTTGAAAATCTCTATTCTGGGGTAAATTTCCTAAGCAGTGTGTGAGAGGTGTACGCAGAAATCCTGTTGACAAAATATTTTGTACAAGCGCCTCCCACACAAGCTTTAAAATGTTACCCCTATGTATTTTCCATTCCTGCTGCTATTCAAGTAACAAATGTCTACAGAGTTTTAATCTGTTTCTTTTTCTTCCTTGCCCCATGACTCCAAGACACGTTAGCAACTATTGCATTTATCTCCTTATGTCATTTCATCTAATTTAAAAGATTTTGGAATTAAATTGAGCCCTGAATTTTCCTAAGTATTATCTGGAAGGTAAGTGAAGCTGAATGAATAATGAACACATCACTAATATCATGCACTTCTTAAGGTGTTAAAACTCACATTTTCATTGAAAAGAATTATTATAAAATTAATTTTTCTGCATGTATTTTAAGTGTTTTCAGAATCTACCAAAGGAACACAATTTAAAATTATGAAGTGATTAAAATGTTTCTCTTTTGCAGGTCTAAATATTTAAATGATGTCAGATTTCCTCAGTAGCTCCATCTTTTTTTTTTTTTTAAGACTTATGTATTTATGTGTACAGAACTGAACTGGGGTACAAGCCAGAGGTGCAGAGGTGGTGAAAGGATTCACCAGAGTGAGCTGGGAGCAGAACAGGCAGATCTACAAAGTACACTGCTGAGGGGAGAGTGGGCAGGTCAGGACAGGTCTGCCATGCCATGTGGATCACCTTCTGGGCGAGGGATCAAATTTGCACTGAAGTTACAGCCATTTTGCAGTGCTGTGTCCTAACCTGTTGTGCCACCAGGGGTGGTCTCCATCATCTTTTCTTTGTGAAAGGGGATAATGAATTTCAGGAGAGAAAGAAAATGACATAGCGTAGAGTGTGGTCTTGTGTCAAGATATTTCTGGATTTTAATCCATGCACAGGAACTTTAGAGTCTAATGGGGGTATCAAAATGGCTCAGCCTAAATTAATGGTACAAAGACAATGTTTATATATATGTATATATATTTTACTGTTTGTAACCAGTTAAGTCCTTCTGATAAGATATGGGTGTCCAATTTAGCTTTTAAGCTCAGTGAGTGAAATAATATAAACATTCTCATTAGATGAGTGGTAAAGCCCTCCCCAGGAGGGCTTTACATTTACAGATTGTTAAATATTATCTCCAGAGTTGCTACTTCAGTTGATTTGAGAGAGGTCCGAAATTTGAATTTTTAAACAAATTCCCAGATGCTGATGATGCTACTTGTTGGGAGACTGAGTATTAAGAATCTCTGCTTTTGATAATGTTTAATCTACAAGAAAAATTCTCCTTGTTTTAAATTTCTTCTTAATCCTTCAAATTTCTGGATAATTTATTTATTAAAACTTTTCCTAATATTGACAGAAATATAGGTATATTTGTGTTAATTTATAATATATGTCAACATTTATGTTTTTATATATTCATATATAAATGCATTTATTAAATAAGTATATAATGCATTATATGTGCTCTCCAGTATATATAACACATTAATATTTATGATAGGCAATAAGAAAGCTTAGAGATGTATTGAAATAACTTAATGATTTTATTTTCTCTTTTTAGTCATATTATTGACCCATGACACTTTAAAGGTCCAGTTACTCCAGTGAAGTCTAAAAATTATTTTTGTTCTTATCCTTATATAATTCCTGATCCCTTTAGCACTTTCCCATGTATATTTGAAGATACCCTTTCTATATTGCAAACTATATTACAACCACATCTTGGCTTTCCTTGCCTAGAATGAGAACTCTGCTGATGTTAGTAAACAACTGTATGAGGAATCAAAATTTTGCATTCTAGGAGTATATAGAAAATTAGATAGTACAACTGGGGACATTTCTTGAATATCATGAATTTATATTGATATCGTTAGTATCTGCAATTATTCCAACTTTTTGAAGTCATTTGTCATCTTTATCTATCATTTGAAAAGCTCAATTTTCATCTTTGCATATATGTCAGCTTCTATCATCTGATCATGAATGTTTTATAAATTTTAATATATTGTATTCTGTGGTATCTTCTGTGGTATCTTTAAAGATACCATGATTAATTTACTATATTACCATATTACCTTGAATCTAAAATGTCATATATTGTATCAGAAGGAAAGAAGCCATGTATGCGAACATGCACCTAAAAAAATAATTATTGACTTTACCTCACATTATACATTAATATTAATCCAGGTATGATATAGATCAGAAATGTGAAAGGTAAAATGGCAGTAGATTTTCTAGAACGTATCCTTTATATCTTGAGGTAGCACAATATTTCTAAAGTAGAATATAAACATATTTACTATCAATTAGTATTAGTAAATTGAATGCATTAAGATTAGGATTACTCTAGGCAAGAAAGAAGGTAGACCAGAGAGTAGGGGAAATTTTTTATGCTAAGTATCACTAAAATATATTTGCAACCAGAATATATAACCACTTCTCCAAATCAACCAGAAAAGGAATCATACAGTTCAATGATACATTTTTTTAATGAGCAAAAGTCTTTTCTTGAGCAGTCACTTCATCAAAAAGACTACCTAAATCACCATGCTAAATAGTTTGATCCTTACTTGTAATTGGGGGGAAAAGCAAAGTTAAAACCACTATGAAATTTCACTTCCTACACATAAGAAAGGTAACACAACCAAATATTGTTACATGTGTGCAGCTACTAGAATTCTCATTGTTGATAGCAGCCTGATTTGTATAAATAAGCACTTTGGAAAAATGTTTGGTAATATTGTTAAAGTTGCCATATGCTTACCCTGTGACCCAGCGATTTATCACCTAGGTGTATTTAGTGGAAGTCTGTGCCAAAAGCCATGCACATGAGTGTTTATACAAGTATTATTTTTAATTGCAGAGGTCTGGGAACAATTCAATATCCAGCAATTAGATAATAATTGTGGTCTGTTTATACAATAGAATGCTAAACAACAACAACAACAAAAATGAACTACTATGTAAAATAACCTGAATGAGTTTAGAAATATAATATTTAGAATTTAGAAATATAATATTTTTCTATAAACACCAGACAAACTAATCTGCAGTGACCTACATTAGCGGTTATTTGCAGGATAGAGGAGACATTCGACAGTAGGAGAGGGCACAAGGGTCACTCTGACATTCGGACTGTAGCCTTTAATTTGTGCACTTTTTGATTTATATTTCCCTGAAAACATTTTGTGGTTTAAAAGACATATGTACAACCTTAAGTGTGGATAGCAGAGACAAAAATGCATTTATCTGACTTAGAACATCAAGGAAATCATCTCAGAGGGAGAATTTGAAGTTAGAATTTACAGAGTAATGTATATAGATGTGAATAAAAAAATCCCTTATGTAAGTGGCTTGAAACACAAGAACTTTATATTTATCCAAAGAAAAACAAGAATGTACATGCTTCAATATTATCAGTAACGAACTAATGCAACTCCTCCTGTCCTTGCTGTGTTTTGTTGTCTTTTATTTTATTTTATTTTGTGTCTTGAAATACTGGGGCCAGAGGTGTGAGGGATTAGAGGGTTCACCAGTGACAGAATGGGGAGCAGAACAGGTGGATTTACTGAAAGACACTGCCAAAAGGAGCAATGGGGCAAGACAGGAGAGGGTTGCTGTGCCATTTCTAGGGTAGCTCCCTGTCTGAGGATTAAACTCAGGCTATGGTGATGACAGTAATGAGATTTAGCCCCTAGGCCACCAAGGAGGCCTTGATGTCATTTGGTTGCATAGCATCTGACTTCTATAGGGATATAGTCCAAGAATAGAAAGAAGAAAAGATTATTCATATCTCATGGAAAAGAGCTATGTCACATCTAGGATTGAGAAATCTGGAACTATATGATACAGAGAAATAGGGAAGAAAGTTTAAAACAGATGTTTAGTGAGCAAACCTACATGATTTACCATGAAACTGTACGCTCTGTATGCCAGTTAGTTTGGGAGAAGACTACATGTATGCATGCATGAGAATATAGATTTTTGCTCAGTCTACTCAATCTACTTCCTTTAAAGAATGTCACATGTTCTCAGAAACTTCCCCATCTAATCATAAATGATAGGATTTAAGGTACACTAACTATGCTAAATTTATAATGACTCTCCAGGAATATAGAAATAAAGAACTCACTCGAAGACAGTTCATTAGGAAAGAAAAGCGGAAGTGTCTGGACTCCTATGACAGAAAGGCAAAATCGTTTTCTTTTCGGCTGTTGTGTAAGAGGTCCTCCATGGTACCTGGCTCAGTGCCCCAGCTGGGTGCGCCAAGCCCCTCTGTGCCAGACAGCTGACCTCAGCACAGGTCAGGTTTCATGTGCTGCTGGGGCTTGGGTTTTGAAATGTACATATGCTTTGAAAGTGTGTCAGTCAGCTTTAAATCCCACGCCACCTTTGAGGGGTATGAAAGGACCCTGAAAGCCAATAAACATGGGGGAATAGATGGATTGGACACTCTTATCTAGGAAGACCTTGGCTTCTGAAGACCATGGCTAGGAATACCATTGCTTCTGAACTCTGACTCACACTTTGAATCATCAGGTGCTGCTCCTGCTTCTGGCATGACTGGTACCATCTGCTAATTGGCACCACTGCTTGTACCTGGTGCTTTTAAGAGATATCACCTGCCAGCTGGCCTGTGCCCTGCAATTCTCATGGGTGTCAACTGCTGTCTGGCCCTTGGAATCACATGTTGACTGGTACTTCTGGCCTCTGCCTACCACCTTGAAAGTTGTTTCCTGTTGCTACTGCACCTACTGCCTCTGGTGCCTTCTAGCCAGGCCTCCAGAATGCTGCTGCTGGCTGTCGCAGTGCTGTAATTACCACAGCTGCCACCATGAGTTTGGTCCTGGTCACAGCTTCTAAGTGTGCTACCAGCTCCAGACTCTTATCAGAGAGACAGCCCATCAGTAACCAGCAGCTTTTGTTTGGACTATTGGACACTGCAGATCTTATCTGGAGTAGGATAGAAGGGTATTTCTGGACTTAGAAACTCTTTCTTTCCTTTTTTTTGTATTCCACATTTCCCCCTCATAAACAAACCCTGTTTTCTTTATAGCATGCATTTGAATTGTCTTTTAATTGTAAGCACACAGGTGAGGAACCTGACCTTCCCTAGGTTTATATGATTTCAGTTGTTTTATCTTTAGTAGTTTGGCCAAGATGATATCATAAGAGAACATAATTTTAGGTATCTGGTTTTTGAAATATTCAATAAACACTGAAAATTCAAGTTTATGAAGCAAAAAAAATCAAGAAAAATATAAATATATCAGTGAAGATTTTTGCCTATTTTTGAATTCCTGGGAATTGATTACTTATTCAACAAATAGTTGTCATGCATCCCTTATGTTCTAGGTACTATGCAACCAGTTTTCATGCAGATGTTCATATTTAATTTCCACAAAAGCTAGTCTCATTCACAAACTATAAAATTGAGTCCTAAGTGTGTTCCTGAATTAACCAACTACTGAATTGTACAGTTAGTAAAATCTGGAAGTGAAGCCAAGGCCTTCTTGACTGTAAATTTTTCTACTCGATGAGCTACATAGAGTGGTTTAGATACTTATAATGGTTTTGCTACTTGACTGCACTCAATGGTCAATTAAGCAGCCAGTTAGTACACACCAAGGTGCTCCATGTGACACTGTATCATTTTATTTGATGTCATCTTGTCACTAGGTCCTAAGGTATTTTCTATTAGCTGAGTTTAAAGGGAGAAATACTTCTGAGAAAAATCATCTAATTTTTTCCTGCACCCTCACTGGATTATAAATTTTAGTCATGAAACTAGCTCAAAGTTTTTACTAGAGTGTGGCTGCAGATAGCTCATGCAATCTGACACTTTGCAATATCTTAGGTTAAATACCATTTTAGAAAAAAAATAACAAGGATTAAATTCTTATGATTTACTAAATAAATAAATAAATAAATGGAAAGAAGGAATTTTCCAGAGATGACATAACCAAAAAACAAATACATCATTCACTTAACCAAACTTAGTTCTAAACTGGAGCCTAATCAGGCTTGGTATGAGAAAAGCCTAAGAAGTGATGGGGCAGAGGCTAGAAGCTACACTTAGCTTTGCACACTAATTTCTTTTTCTTGGCATTGTTGTATTGTTTGAAGACTTTAACTTAAATTAACAGTTGAGGCAAAAATGTTCCAACTGTTGCTAAAATTGGAATCTTAAACAAAATAAAGTGCTATTCAGAATTCTAAAATAGAATTATTTTGTTCTAAAATGTTGATAATTTCATAGCAGTGAGTCAAAGCCAAATTAGGCAGAGAGCACATTGGTGCCTCTCTTTGCATAGATGAACCTAAGGCAGAATATACATCATCCACAGACATGTATGACACTAAGATTAGATTAGAGTGTTGCCTCATGTGCTATACAGAATATTTTTACTCTTTCACTGCCCTTGAGCAAAAGATAAACATTTAATGACTCCATTTACATATAGTATTGAGTGGGCTTTTTCATTATTTATTTTAATTTAAGATAAATTATAGGATTTGTCTTTCAACCATGGAAAAATTCCCTCTGTGCAAGGGAAGCAAATAGACTTTTTTTATATAGTTCTTTCAACTATAAAGCACCAGTAAAATAAATATAGTTCCTTGTCTGGGAAAGTAAAACTAATTTGTGTACTTTATAATTTTATTTTTGTCAGCAAGCCACTGCAGAGGATGGAAAATCCCTTCTAATGGCTCATGAAACTTGTCACAGGTAGGTGGCATTTGATGACTCACAAAAGAGGAACAGTGGTGCAGATTAATTATTTTTTTGGCTATAAAATGTTGCTGGGATTTTTTTTTTTGCACTAATAATAGGAAAGTTAATAAATGTCATTCAAGTCATTAAAACTGAAGTTTTGATGCTACTGGAAACTACAGTCCAATAACATCTTGAGAAAGTAAGCATTTTGTGATAATCTACCAAAATGATTAACATTCCTAGCATTAATAAATGTAGCATTAATTGTTAACATCTTTTTACAAATCTATCTTTTATTAAGCAAAGGGTAACTTGCTTTATTGCCTTGTTCAAACAAAGTGTAATCTGAACATTAACACTTTATACTAAAGTTTCCTTCCTACACGCAAGTATCATGCCAGAAAATAGTTTTAAAATATGCCATTATCCAAGCCTAGTGTGGGCGAGGATGTTGGAAAATGTACATCTTCATATATTGCTGTGGGAGTAAGCTAGAACAAGATTTCCAGAGGGCAGCATGCATCAAGAGATGCCATGCTCTTTGAACTAGAGTCTAGTTCTAGAAGTCTTTTCCAAGAAGTTACTGAGATAATTCTAAGGAATTCACCACAATATTATTTACAGAGGGAAAGTGAAATGACTGAAATTTCTTGTAAGAGGATTGTATTCACTGGGGAAAAAAAATAACAATAATTTAGTATAGTGAATTGCCAGGTTAGAGAATCCATTTGCAGAAATCAGTTGCCTTTCCATTGCAAACAACTAACTAGAAGAAAAAGCAGTCAAGAAAACAATTTCATTTATAGTTGCATCAACAGGAATAAAATACCAAGGATTAAACTTAATAAAGGAGATGAAAGACCTGTGAATGTTCCAAGATAATGTTAAAAGAAATAAAGACGGGGCCTCCCTGGTGGCACAGCGGGCTAAAGCACAGCACTAAATTCAAAAGCCACTTCCACATGAGTTTGATCCCCGCCTCCCCTGGAGGTGACCCACATGTGCAGCAGACCACTCCTGACCTGCCCGCTGCTCCCCTCAGCAGTGTACTTCATCAATCTGCCTGTTTTGCTCCCTACTCTGTCTCTGGTGAATCCTCTCACTGCCCCTACACCTCTGGCCTGTACCCAAGTCCTGTATGCACAAACAAATAAATAAATCTTTTAAAAAAGACAAAAAAA
>NW_004567116.1:20393152-20402920 GCF_000260355.1 Condylura cristata | reverse complement strand
TTTTTTTTTTTTTGCTTATATCTGACTTTGCATCTAGCATGTTGCAGGAACACTTTCCCTTAATAAATACCTTTGAAATGGAAAACAAAAAAGGAGGAGAATGAAGAATAACATGAGAATGATGAAAGACGAGAGAGGATAAACACCAGTGGTTTGCAAAACTTGCTGGTCATCAGCAATGATTTGCAACTTTTGAAAACAAATGTGGGTTTCTTCTCTAGAAGCTGTGATTCACTGA
Organism: Condylura cristata; assembly: GCF_000260355.1. Lineage (NCBI taxonomy): Eukaryota > Metazoa > Chordata > Mammalia > Eulipotyphla > Talpidae > Condylura > Condylura cristata. Next base: position 20,402,682 of record NW_004567116.1, on the reverse strand, counting down.
ATATTTGTGGGATTCAAGAATCTATATTATAGTCAATTTCCTCAGAAGAGTCTATCTTTTGTTCAAACATAGAAAGCACTCCATGCCTTGTGGTTATAGGAAAATGACAGGAAAGCCATTCAGGGGAACTATCATCCATCCCTCTTATCACCACATGCTCTTTTGCCCTTGCAAGCCACCAACAGTCCTGAAGATTTTCGTCACTAGGAAATTAAGTTATAGTAACTTTATAAAATTATGATTTCCCAATTAGTTCTTAAATGAATGAGTGTGGTTTTAGGATTTCTCCTTGTTCTTTAAAAAGGAATACTATGTTGGAAATAATTTATCAAGTATATCCTAGGTTTGTCTTTCTGACATGGGAAGAAAATGGTCTGTATGGTTATCTTCGAGGCCTGGAACAATAAGTTATTCCTTCTGTATATACATATATTTTTCATTTGTGTAACGAGCTAAAGAGCATACAAAAGGTTTGTGATGGAGATCTACTAATTAGATCTCCAAAAATATTCTATTTTTGTTTAATGAGCAAAAGTTAAATATCCAGAAATGAAATAAGTCAACTAATACTTAAAAACTAAAGGAAAATCAAAAACTCGAAGAGACCAAAAAGATCAAAAGAATTGTGTGTACAATTCAAAATAGTGGAGCAGAGTTAATAATAAAATAGATAATAAAATGTTCATTGCAGCATGTTTATGATAGTCAAGTTATGGACATATCCTAAATGTCCTTTGACAAATTAATGGATTAAGAATATGTGTGTGTGTGTGTGTGTGTGTGTGTATTTATAATGGAATACTACTTGACAATTAAAAATGAACTAGGTTTTAATGGCATTCTTCAAAGTAGAAAAGGCTTTACTGAAATATATATGCAACCATCAATGACTCCAAAATAAAGGAGTCATTGGAGAAAGGAAAATCTCTTCCAAAAATGGTGCTGGCAAAACTGGACCACCACTTGCAAAGAATTAAACTAGTCTTTATCTCATAGCATACACAAAAGTTAAGTACATTAAGGGTTTGGAGGTTACCTGAAATTATATAATACATGAAAGAAAACTTGGGCAAAACACTCCATAATGTTGGTTTTGGTGATGTTATTGTGGATTTTTCTCCAACAGCAAAAGAAACAAAAGAAAATATAGCCAATTGGATTATGTCAAGTTAAAAAACTTCTGCAGAGTGAAATAACTGACTAAAATGAAGGGAAACCCTATTAATGGGACAAAATATTTGTGCATCTTACATCTTACAAGGGACGAATATAAAAAGTCTACAAATAATTAATACAACTTACCAAAAAAGAAAAACAACAAAATAAACAAATCAAAACATAGCAGAAAGTTAAATAGACACTTCTTCAAAGAAAACTTTGACCAACAGGAACATAGAAAATGCTCATTACTAATCACCATAGATGTGCAATCCAACCACAGCAAAATACCATCTTATACCTTTGAGAATGACCCATATCAAAATATAAAACAAAGAAACAACAATAAAAAGAGAACAAAAACTAGAAACAACAAGTGTAAAGGATGTGGAGAAGGAATTCCCCATCTGCTATTGGTAGAGTAATTCAGCTCCTATGAAAACCATCATGGACATTTCTCAAAATATTAAGTCTACTGTATAATCCAGCCATTCTATTACTAGATATTTATCTAAAGAATGCAAAAACACTACTTTGAAGGATTATATAAGTTCCTATGTTCATTGCTGTACTTCTTAAAATAACCAAGTTATGAATAAAACTGAGCATCTATCAACAGAACAGTGGACTAATGAGATGGACACAGCTATTTAAAAAAGCAAAAATAAAACAAAAAACACAATAACTTTTGAAAGCATGGATGAACTCAAAAGGAGGAAGATAAATACTGGTTGGTTTAAGTTCCATATGTCACATAGGGATACAAAACAAGGGGTTAAAACAAAAGCAAACCAGTAATAATTCCTAGAAATACAGCTGTCAGATTTGGGCAAGTATAAGAGAGTAGAGCATTAAATGGAGTGGATGCCCAGTAAAGTATGGTAAATGACTAAGTGCATCTTAGTGGTGAGCAGGATATGGTTTATACTCTGAAAGGGTATGATCCTACACCTCTGAATCATATGCAGTGTTGCAAACCAATGTTCATTTTTATCTTTCCATGGCTCTATGAATCTGTATAAATAGGATTGTAAAAATGATTTTGCTTGCCTATACAGTAAATCATGCTGTAATTAAAATTATTATGATTTCACTCATAGAATATAGAGAAACAAAACAAAACAAAGGAATAGGCAAAAGTTAAACAAACCCTAGAAATATGAGTGTATTTGAAACTAACAAAAGCGTGTATTGTGTGGAGAGAGTAAAGAGGGGAGGAGGTACAATGGAAGATGGTGGACAGTTTTTGGTGGTGGGTATGGTAATATACATCTGAAGAGGTGTTAACCTATACTTCTAAATCATATAAGTGTCATAAACCAACATTATCTCAATAAAAATAGTGCAGAAAATTATGCAGATTTGTTTTGATATAGAAAATATTTCATACTATACTGTTAAGAAGGTAAAAGATAGAGGAAAAATGTATGTGATATCTAACTAGGTAAAAATAAGTGTGTTATAGCATCGAATATGGTCTATTCATAAGCAGTTTACACAGAGGTAACTTAGTTACAACTATGGAAAATGTTCAGAGCAAATGAATAGAATAGTAAAAGAGCATCATAATGCTAAAATAGTCATCTCTGTATTTATAGATGGTTTCAAAATTATTTCCTCTGTTTTCCCTAAAATTAATATGAATACTGCAGAATGAAAATTAAAACAATAAAATATAAGTTATCCACTGTTTTCTCTTTGCTTTCCTGAAATGACCTCTTGTGAAATTGTAAGGGCAAAAAGAACAACTTAAGCAACAATCTACTGTATTTATGCCTCCCATTTTCTACCACAAATAAGGTTTCAGGATCTCTATCTACATCTCCTTCCTGCCAACAAACACACAAGCAATCCATTAAGAGATCAACTAGAGGAGACTAGGGATGACACTAAGCTTCTTAATGATTTCAGTTAACTGTAATTACTAAGTTAGGTGGTGTCTTTATCTGTTCCACACAATCTCTTTAAGCCCACCCTCAAGTGTAAGAATGATTTCATCTTTTTTTTTTTTTTTGCTTATATCTGACTTTGCATCTAGCATGTTGCAGGAACACTTTCCCTTAATAAATACCTTTGAAATGGAAAACAAAAAAGGAGGAGAATGAAGAATAACATGAGAATGATGAAAGACGAGAGAGGATAAACACCAGTGGTTTGCAAAACTTGCTGGTCATCAGCAATGATTTGCAACTTTTGAAAACAAATGTGGGTTTCTTCTCTAGAAGCTGTGATTCACTGAATATTTGTGGGATTCAAGAATCTATATTATAGTCAATTTCCTCAGAAGAGTCTATCTTTTGTTCAAACATAGAAAGCACTCCATGCCTTGTGGTTATAGGAAAATGACAGGAAAGCCATTCAGGGGAACTATCATCCATCCCTCTTATCACCACATGCTCTTTTGCCCTTGCAAGCCACCAACAGTCCTGAAGATTTTCGTCACTAGGAAATTAAGTTATAGTAACTTTATAAAATTATGATTTCCCAATTAGTTCTTAAATGAATGAGTGTGGTTTTAGGATTTCTCCTTGTTCTTTAAAAAGGAATACTATGTTGGAAATAATTTATCAAGTATATCCTAGGTTTGTCTTTCTGACATGGGAAGAAAATGGTCTGTATGGTTATCTTCGAGGCCTGGAACAATAAGTTATTCCTTCTGTATATACATATATTTTTCATTTGTGTAACGAGCTAAAGAGCATACAAAAGGTTTGTGATGGAGATCTACTAATTAGATCTCCAAAAATATTCTATTTTTGTTTAATGAGCAAAAGTTAAATATCCAGAAATGAAATAAGTCAACTAATACTTAAAAACTAAAGGAAAATCAAAAACTCGAAGAGACCAAAAAGATCAAAAGAATTGTGTGTACAATTCAAAATAGTGGAGCAGAGTTAATAATAAAATAGATAATAAAATGTTCATTGCAGCATGTTTATGATAGTCAAGTTATGGACATATCCTAAATGTCCTTTGACAAATTAATGGATTAAGAATATGTGTGTGTGTGTGTGTGTGTGTGTGTATTTATAATGGAATACTACTTGACAATTAAAAATGAACTTTGCATTTATGACTATATTGATGGAATAGGAGAGGATTATGATAAGTGAAATAAGTCTGAAGGAAAAGGAAATATATTGGATGATTCACTCATGTCGAATATAGAGGAAAAAGAAAGATCAAAGGAACTGAAAAAACTAAGCCAAAGCAAGCCCTAGGAATCTCATTGCTGAATTGAGCCTAATGAAGAGGCAGGGTGGTGGGAATGGGAACAAAAGGTAGAGGGGACCACCCAGTGGACTAAGGTGAAGAATATGGGTGCTTTGGAGGTGGGGTAACACACACCTGTGGGGGTGTGAACTTACTCTCCTAAATCATACTGTGATGTAAACCAATATTACCTCAGTAAAGGAGAAAAAGCTATATTAGGTTTTCAATGTCCATACTGTTGGCTTTTCTTCTGACTTTATATCTTGTATCAGATCTTTGACTGAAATTTTTTTCTATGAAGTGGTATTTATTCTTAACTTTGCACAGCTGAAGTTTGTTTCAACTAAGAATGTGTTGAATTTGTCCAACCCACAGACAATGGGTAAAATAATGAAACTGTCATCTTGGGGCTGACATTGTCAGCTGCAGTGTCAGAAGTAGGTTTTCTCAGATGAAGAGACAGTATAAGAACCTTGGGATAATGAAATTACCTTATACCTCATTTTTAAGAATAATAAATGGAAAATGTACATATGTAAATTATAATGTTGTTTATGTAATTACACATGCATAAACGTCTTATGATAAGGTCTAGTTTATTTCGGCTTGAATTAAAATTTCAAAATTTCTTTAGAAGAAGTCAAACCCAGGAAAAAGGACACAGGGGAATAGGTTGATAGCAAAGTCAATTTGACATCTGACAGTTTTATTATTTCCTTTTATTTTGTAAGATGCTCTGTCTTCAGAGGAAAAGTCAAACTGAACAATTTCAAAATGAATGGGAGAATTTCTTTGTGAATTCACAGACAGTTCATCAGTGGTCAGACCAATCGTATAAAAATTGAGGTCTTAATTTTGATTGTTAGGAAAAATAGATCATTTAGGTGAAATGAATGTTGTGATCATGCTGTTCTTCAGGTAACAATGATTCTATTAAAATGTGAAGGGAACTCAATTATAAGCTTAGAGTTAAGTCAAATATTGAAAACGTTACCTAAGTCATCGTTACCTTCTTCGCATCCCACATCAGACTTTCTCATTATTGACTAAGAACAAATGTAGAAAGAGTGAGAAATAGAGTTTCCTTGAAAACATTGAGGGCTTTCAGGTCATGCGCGGATATGTGACCATTTCAGGAGGCTGGCACTCTTCAATCTATTTTCCAAGAGTATCTGGACTACTTTGCCTGGTTGCCTAGCAACCTCTAGTCTTAAGCATTCAAGGGTTTTCTTCCCCTAGTGAAATGTCAATCCCCTTATGAATGAAAATCCCTAAGTGATATCCTTCAAATTAGGGATAATTTTCACCCAAGGAGTAAATAACTTCTATATGAAGTGGTCTTAAGTGAGAATTCTGATACACATATTATAGAAGGATGTCACAGACTAAGGAATGACTTTTGGTAGATCAGCAAAGCAATATCATAATGAACCAGTTGAGTCCTTATAGTTGTGGAAATAACAATATTGATGAATTGTTTATCTACTTCACAAGGTGCCTGTCTTAGTGATACAAAAGCAGGAAAAGCTTTTAAAACTCAAAACCTACTATTTCTACAGTTCCATTTTTATTTGCAAGCAGCAGAGATAAACCTGATTTAAGAGGAGGAGTATAGCATATAGAGATATTATAATGAATAAATTATTCACGTTACCTCATGAAATTTGAGTTTTTTTTTTTTTTTTGAAAATCAATGATCCAAAGCCAAACTTAATCAGTGATGTGGGAGGAATCACTAATTAAATTTCTAAAATTACCCTCTCTGCTAATATTTAGAAATTCTCCTCTGAATTAAGTTAGGTGGCATTACGTAAAATGAGGTAACCTAAGTGCTAAACCAAAGACTCAAATTAGCAGCAGGCTTTACTGGTATTTGGAACTTGTAAATTAAAAAATCACAAACATTAATTGCATCTTTGTAGTATATAAATTAATAATGTAATAATGACTTCATCTTCATGTTTAATCATACCATAATAAAATCACTTTATGATTAATTCGATTATTTTAAGGACTACTGGATTTTTTCATACATTAAAATTATTTTCATAAAGTGTCAGTTCAGAATAAAATTATGTTGGAGCTGTATTTTAGAATTTACTTTGCAACTACAAGTAAATAAAATAAGTGTATCCACAAAGTAGCCAAATGAAGCACATGTTTAAAATAGATGAGTTGAGTCATTAAAGTTTGCTATAGAATTTCCAAATTCATAAATTTTTTTATGCTGAAAGTTCTCTTCTGTGTTTAATATCAAATTTGGGGATTAGAGTAAATTGAGTTCCAGATCACAGTGCCAGCATGGCTGAGAGTTCTGTTGAGAACTATCTTCCCAGTTCAGTTTGCGGGATGGCCGCCTTCTAGGCTCAGGAGTCTGCTCTGTGCAGACATGGGCTGGCTAGAGACACTTCTTCCTCTATTTTTTTTTTTTTTGGTTAAGAGTTATTTATGCATACAGAACTGGGGTGCAGGCCAGAGGTGCAGGGCTGGTAAGAGAATTCATCAGAGACAGAGTGGGGAGCAGAACAGGTGGACTGACGAAGTATACTGCTGAGAGGAGCAGTGGATGGGTCAGGAGAGGTCTGCGGTGCCTGTGGGTCACCCCCAGGGCTGGGGATCAAACTCATGCTGAAGTGGCTTTAGTTTCTTAGTGCTTAGTGCTGCGCCACCAGGGAGGGCCCCACTTCTTTCTTTTAAGGCCACTGATCCTACTAAACTGACACCTGACCCTTATGACTTGATTTAACCTTAATTATATCCTAAAATGCTACTGCCAAATAGAGTCACATGTGTGTTAGGGTTTTGACATAGGAATTTGGGGGTACACATTTCAGTTCATAGAAGGTAATTTAAATGCATGACAAGTCCCACCCTAATTGTGCCCATGATAAAAGGATGTCATAGTTAGTAGGTTGCTTGCTTGGAGGAATATTCTATACAAACCAAAAACATTTAAAACATAAAATACTTTTCTCTGAAAGCACTTTTTAAAGGGATTTGACCTGTAGTTTCAATATGATGTACTCAATCATTTTTCACCATCTTTACAGGTTAACACAATTGGTGAAGATATGATTCACACAGGACAAGTTTCCTGTCTTGCTGTGTTCCTATAAAAATCTGACTCAAGTGTGAGGATCCAATTTAAAACCAGCTTCTTTCCTCGATCAAGATTGAGAAGAGGGAGGAGGTCATGGCAATTTTTGAGTTTTCTTAAGTACAAATGACTTTTATGGAACAAGCTATACCCTCTTTGCAGGGAGCTGTGTGAGTCCTATTTAGGTAGAACTTAAAAATACAGGTGTAAATTATCCATTAATAAATAGTGAAGCCCGGATGAAGGGAGAAGCTTGCAATATATGAGGTATTCAGGTTGTTAGACTCTGTTGGTTTCTTCTTTACAAAGGTAACCAATATTTTCTATTACTTTAATTCACCACACTTGAAAGTAAAAAAAATCTTGATTTTTCTCAAATACGTACATATACATATTATACATGATAATCCCCAAAAATTAGATTATTAGCTATCTCAAGAGATGGGACATTGAGTTTTTAAGCTATGCATGTCCAACTCAGTCTTATGATTTTTAACTCAGGAATCAGAAAAGCACAGGACAGTACTTCAATATCCTGTCAGTTACTCTAGCCTAGCCTAAAATGTATGATACCTGTTAACATCTTTTAGTTGATTTTGTTTGGACTTGGTGTTCAGGATTGTATTTGCTTAAAACATGGGGACATTTGTTCTATTTAGACTTGGCCTGAATTCCATGTTCTTTTTAGAGTTTTAGACTATCTGATAGGACTTTATATTCTGCTCTCCAGATTCTTTATTGCTTCTTCCTATAGAGTAAAGCTTTGTGAGCTTTGTGAATAGTCTGGGGGTGAAATTAAAATAAAATAAAGACAAGGATCAGTATAGCAATTCTGGTTTTCAGTATTGGCATCTCTTCTACTATAACTCTATCCTGCTCTTGTCCCTGAGGATCTTACTGTGACCTTCCTTCAGGACCTGGAGTAAAACCAACTTATTATTAACCCATTTTAGTCTTTAAACACTCGGTCAGTTAGTTTTGTCTGTTTTTAGCGATGGAGTTAGTTTCCCTGTGAGAACTATGAAAGGCACTTAACAAGAATAGGTGTGAGCTTTTAAGCATAACTGAAAGTTACTTTATTACTTTCCAATTTCTGTATTAAATAGCATACCAGGTTTATACCTAAAATGAAACATTGAGAAGTCTACCACAATATTATCTCCCATAGTTTTATTGATGTTGATTAGCAATAATGATTCTATTCCCACTGTATTATTAGTCTTTAAGGCACACACATCTAGAACTAGAAATACTACATTTTGCTTTATTTATTTATGTAACCCATCTTTAGATAAATGTATGCTCTTTGAAATTTTTAAAGATGCTTCTTATTACCCAAACCTCTATTATCTGCACCGTTTATTCTACTTTAGCTGTCAGGCCATGGAATACTGATGAAAGAAAATGCACAAGGGTGTGACAATTATACATTCACTCTATGGCGTTTCATCATGATCATTCCTGTCATCACATCAACTCTTTATTCAACTCTCAAATGTCACAAAGCTATCCCCTCACTGATTATTCATTCCTCCCTGAAATATTCAACTATCCTCCATTACCCCCCCATTCTTAGTGAATATATTGCTTCTTATGCTGAAAACTGAAATTGACTCAAAACTATCTCATATTCTTTGTCTGCAATTTAATATGCTCTCTTTTTTCCCTTCAGGCTCTTGAGAAAAGAGTAATGATCCCTCTTGATTGATTTATACTTGTGTCTTTGATGCCCAACTGATTTTTGGAACATTGCTTCCAAAACTTGTATATCCACTATAAAAACCACTTATTGGGCCCTTCCTGGTGGCGCAGCGGGTTAAAGCACTGCACTAAGAAGTTTAAGCCACTTCCGCATGAGTTTGATACCCACCTGCCCCGGAGGAGATCCACATGGCGTGGCAGACCTCTCCTGAGCCGCCCGCTGCTCCCCTCAGCAGTGTACTTCTTCGATCTGCCTATTTTGCACCCCGCTCTGTTCCTGGTGAATCCTCTCACCCTCCGCATCTCTGGCCTGTACCCCAGCTCTGTATGAACAAATAAATAAATCTTTAAAAAAAAAAAA
>NW_004567116.1:20379570-20392965 GCF_000260355.1 Condylura cristata | reverse complement strand
GCCGCGCCATGTGGTCACCTCCGGGGCAGGCGGGGATCGAACTCGTGCAGAAGTGGCTTTAGTTTCTCAGTGCAGTGCATTAACCCGCTGCGCCACCAGGGAGGGCCACTTTCAGTTACTTTTTAATCTTTCTACATCTCATTGAAATCTTGATGAAAGAGAAGTCTCCATTGCTTCTACTTCCCACTAACTCAATATATTTTGACTGTGAGAAAGAGGATTCCTCTTTCTTTGAATCTCTTGAACTCTTGAAATTAACAGAGATTAGGAGTGATGTTTATGTCTCTACAGTCAGCAATTATACCTATGCCTTGTATTAATATTGGCTAATATTAATATTGGATGAACATCTTCAGTTTTTCTTCTTCTTGGGTCTTTGCTACTCTCAGAACATACTTAATGGCTTCATTTTTTATCTCCATACAGATAATTTTCCAAACAACATCTTTAAGCCTCATCTTCTACATCAGGCATTCTTTCTGGTTTTATTTTCTACTAGTATTACTATCGGTTGAAGCTGATCATGGATAACATTTAAATTCAGTGCATTTCAAATGAATTAAAACTTGTCCCCATAATGACCTTCCTTTCCAGACAAAATGGTGTGCATTGGGTTGCTTATATTTCTAGGTCTGTAATTTCAAATTATAAAAATACCTTTTACTCCTTTTTCATTGTCATCCATAGTATTCTATATACCACAGTCTTAATTCTTTTATTAAAAAAATCCTTTTTTTCCTTTCTCATTCATTAGAGAGACTAGATACTGTTGTGCTGATTTTCCTACCTAATGTACTGTTTTTCTATCATTGAATCATCACCATCTCACCAATATCAAATGAAACTTTCAATCCAGCACTCCTGACTGACTTGCCTATAATACTAAGTTCATTCTTACTGGTTTCAGTTAATGTTTTGTAAAGCTTATTTCATTTTAGATCATTAATATTTTCTCTTTAAACCATAACTTCTAACCTGTGCCCTATGTAAGTTCGAGTCCTTAAATATTCACTGAGCTTTTCAGATCTACATCAATTTTTTTTCTTGTTTCTCAATTTGTTTACTTTTCTTTTCCAATGTAATCCTACATTTCATGTACCATAGTATATATCTTATTCAATTTCAGTTTCCTATTTACCCATCAGACTTACCAGACTCATGGAGCAAAAGGACATTTTTATTGTGTTTCCTATCTACCCCATGCTTAGTACAATGTCTGTCACTGAACAAGTATTCATATATGCTGAAAAATACCCTAGCACTGAATCACCTCCAAGGTCTAGTCAGCTGAGTGACACATAAAATGCCCTCCATTCATCCTGGAGGTTTTATTAACACACACAGTTTTCATTTTAATCACCATTAATTATATTTGTTATAGATAAAACTCCATAGAATTATTTTAAACACATCCACATTTTTATTTGCTTTTTATTTCTTTTCAAAATATCTATAATAACTTGCAAAAGAAGGTCTAGTTTTAGACTTTACTGTGAAATAGATGTGCCATGATGCCTTTATGAAGAGAATAGTATAAGGTACTTATGTATTCTCTATCCTTGACTTTTTTACGAGAGCAGCAAAAATATTTCATAATTGTACTTGAATAGTCTAATTAATTGATCAAATATAGTATTATATATTTATATTTATAACTCATGATTTAAAGCTTGGGAAATTTGAAGTTTTTTGTTTGATGTATTTAGATTAAACAAGGGCATTGTTTTATTATAACTATTATTACTCAACTTCTGGACTTTTTATTTCTTTCTTTAAAGATTTATTTATTTGTACATACAGAACTGGGGTACAGGGGTGGTGAGAGGATTCATCAGAGACAGAAAGGGGAGCAAAACAGGCAGATCTTCACAGTACACTGCTGAGGGGAGCAGCGGGCGGGTCAGGAGAGGTCTGCCACGCCATGTGGTCACCTCCGGGGCAGGCGGGGATCGAACTCATGCAGAAGTGGCATAAGCTTCTTAGTGCTGTGCTTTAACCCGCTGTGCCATTAGGGAGGGCCCAACTTCTAGACATTTTTAAAGTATGTTACTAGGTTTAGATATATTATTAGGATAAATAATTTGTGTTCCTTACATGTATAGCTTTATAATTTGCAACACTTAAACAGAAAATATAGACAACCCAGAACTTTTATGATTAAATTATAACTCAGATAACTCTTCCTTGGTTGTTAATAAATTTTCTGAGGAAAATCTTGAGAAAAACAAAAGGAAACCATAAAAATATTTTTTCTAATGTCGTCTAGGTTTAAAATCATATTTCCTGTTTCCCTGTTTAACTCCAACTTACTAAAGACAGTCAACAAACATCTTAAAATTATGACAAAATAACTTTTTTATAACACAGATTCTTACATATCATCTTCAATTAAAATATTACATAGTTCTTGATAGAACAAGAAATAGCAGATATTTTAAGAGTCATTAAGTTTAAACTTAAACCTTAAAAAACTTACTTAGCTTTTGGTTTTGTTGATTCTGGGGTGCTTGGCATGCTTTCAGAAATTTTCTAAGCATAAATATTTTCTGTGAGATAAGAGTGCAAAAATGTGACTTATGTATCAACCACAGGTTAAAATAACAGGAAAAATAATACTTCATAGCATTTTGATTGGGAAACTGGTACTGAGATTCTTTTTTGCCAGAGGCCTTCCCCTCTGTCACCTGCCACCCACTTCTGACCTATGAGTCACTGTCTATTCCAACTTCATTTAAAATCTTTATTAAATTAGTTTGAATCCTAAGCCTTCTGTATTAAGAGAAACTGTATTGAATTTTATATCTTTAAAATGAAGATTTGTATTAGAGATTGCAGAATCCTTGTTGTGCATTTATATTTGGAAGATTTTTCTATATTTGATGTATATATAGATATGAATATATATATATGTGAATATGTTTATGGGGTTTTATATATATGAATATGACTGCATTTCCCCATTCCCATTTGTCCTTTAGCTATGGTGCCATGCTCTGTTTCTTTGAGAAGAAATAACTACCTGAATAATGATTAAAATTTATTCAGTGTTTATCATGTGCAACATATTATACTTAGGTTTTGTCATGTACTTTTATCAGTAAAAGTTCTACTCAGCAGAAATCTTAGTGTAGTAGCATCTATTTATCCTCCTTATTTGTAGATAACGCCCATTACCTAATGGGTACTCAGTAAATACATTAGTTGAGTGAAAGGGTGAATTCCACTGTAATCTCATAAGATAGATAAAAAGTATTTATTCAGCAAATGAGAAAAAATGAGATGGAGAGATTGAAAGTTTCCAATGTTTTCCCTTATTCCAAACCCCATGGATTTAAATCCATTATTTTTGGAGATACTCACCCAGTAAACATATCTGGGTAGACTATCCAATTTAGACTATGCATTTGAAGAGAAAAAGATCTTATTACTAACACATAATTATAGTAAGCTACTATAATTTTCCTTAAGTAAATATATATATGGTGCTTCACGAATGTTCCAAATTAACTTGGGTTAACAAATGGTTTTAAAGGCTGTGGCTTTTTGGTATTTTTAAAATATATTTATGTTACTTAAAGTTGCTTTTATTGTGAAGACATGGAGGTCCTTATACTTAGTTATGTTTACTAGGTATACATGTATGTATAAAGATATAATTTTAGAAGTATTTAATTTTAGAATTATGTCTTTGATAAAGCTATCTGGAAAATAGCTAACCTGTTATATGTATGAATAGAAGGTACATGACAATAAAATGATTTTTTGGTACTTTAAAAAACTGAAGAACAAGACACTTAAAAACTTTGGTTTATTTGTTACCTTGGAGCTTTCTGGAAAATCATGCTTCTATAATTACAATTGTGAGTTACCTAGGTATTTTCATATAGTCTTTATTTCTAGACTTTATCATTCTGAATGTTTTAGACCATGTGTTCCTAACATCACTTGTAGATTTCTGATTTAATACTAGCCTTCATCAATGCATTTAAGATGTAAAATGAGGCCTAGTGAGTAATATTAAGCTATCTGCAGCTACTGCAGTGTGAGTTCAAGTCCCAGCCAGGGAGCTGAGCCACATGGCGTGGCAGACCTCTTCTGACCCATCTGTTGCTCCCCTCAACAGTGTATTTCAGTGGATCTTACTGTTCTGCTCCCCATTCTGTCTCTGGTGTCCTCTCACTTCTACACTTCTGGCTTGTACCCCAGTTTTTGTATGCATAAATATATAAATCTTTAAAAAATATGTAAAGTGTCCTTCAAAATATCTGATGCATTGAAAAGAACATACTTTTATATGACATATGTGTATTGTCATTTGCTGTGACAGTTTCCACTGAAGTAGATATTCATGAGTGTATTTCAGTTGAACATATCAGAGAGTCTTTACTGAATATCTTACATGTATGTGTCAGACATTGTTAGGTGATAGAAATACCCGATGTGCAAGACAAATATAGTCATTAACTTCATTCCAATTTCATGTTCTGATGGGGAAGGATTTTTATTGAGGATAAACTGAGGAATTCAGTGTTTTAAATTAAGAAGTAGATAGGCCTGTGTTTCATGTTTAGGTGACCAATGACTGCTTCCAGGACAAGTGATATTTAAGCTGAGAGATGGTGGTGAGTATAAACTGATCATTCCTGATGGCATCCTGGATAAATACTCTGAAGTTTGGGGACTTAATCACATTGAATAGTTAGAAATGTTCTTTGTTGAGAACATAAATATGAGTTTCCAGTAAAAGCAGAGGAAGGTAATGTCTGGAGCTTCAAAGAAGAGAAACATAGGCAAAGCCTGTGACATCAAAAAGAACTAGCATCTATGGGAAAAAGAAGAAAGAAACCTGGAAAAAAAAACAAAAAAAAAGAATAAACTTCAAAATTGTGACTTTAGGCAAAACACATTGTGTGAAAGACAAAATTTAAGGCAGAAGAAAGAAGGAAAACCAGATATATTAAGTAAGTTTAAATAGGAAAAGGCAGTTGTGATGATCACATTTATATTTTTCACAAAACAGGCAAACACCCTTTTAAGACCATGTGTTTTATGGCATTAAAATTATAAATTGGAAACTCTTAGGTTAGAAATGCATTGGAATTTGTATTTGGGAATATCAGTGGGTAGATCATAATTGAAGGAATGTAATTTATAGGATCACATGGAAAGAGTGTATAAAGCAATCAGATAAGGACAAAGAAAACAACACAGTAATATTATCTGTTGTGGGTGAGAATTCTAATTTCTATTTTAAAAAGAAATGAACTCACAACAAAGAATTGTGGTGCAGCAGAAAATAGTTTAGCTTTCGAAATTGTTTAAGGTATGTTTATTTTGTATATTATAAACATAATAAATCATCATTTTGTAAAGCTTGGGAAATGCAGAAAAATAAAATCAAATGATCTAAATTTCTACCACTCAAAGGTAAGGCATATAAAAAAATGTTGGCAAGTTTACTACCAGCATGTGTTTTCACTGTACTTTTTGGAGATAATATTGACTTACAGCGCTCTATAGGCTTACCTTTTTATATGAAAATAATTTTAACTCTGTCCTCACCCTTGCTTTAAAATCAGGTGCTACTGACACATATGATAGTCAAAAATAAATAAATAAATAAATAAATAAATAAATAAATAAATAAATAAATAAATAAATAAATAAATAAATAAATAAATAAGAAACAAAACGGCAGCCCTTTTAATAGCTATTTTAAATAGCATTAAAAACTAAGCTTTTGGGGCTCTCCCTGGTGGTGCAACAGGTGAAAGCACTGCATTATGAAGCTTTCCGAAGCCACTGCAGCACAAGTTCGATCCCCCACCAGGGAGCTAACCCACATGGTATGGCAGACCTCACCTGACCCACCCGCTGCGGGTCTTTGATATATATATACTTCCTGAATATATATTCTTTCTTAGATGAAAAGCAAGTGAACCTGCCATAATTGAAACAATACAAATTTTACATATTATTATTCACAAGTGATCAAATTTTATTATTCTTGAAATTCTCTGAGTAACTTAGATTCTCTGGTTCTATTATTCTTTTTTGTATCATGTCCTACTACTCCCAATAATTGTCTGCTTCTTTCTGTTTATGACTTGGTCCCACATCAGTTTGTATCGAATTTATCTGTTTACTTGGCTTTATTACTTTCTAGGCTTTGAATTTCTCAAAGGTGGGAACTGCACTTGATTTTCTATCACTAGTGCCCAATTTAGAATCTATGCATTATATGTCTTAAAATTTTTTATTGAGTATTTGCATCATTTTATACTGCAAGTATTTTATACTAAGTCTTTTCCTTTCATTTTTTAAAAAAAAAAGATGTATTTATTGATGTTTACAGAACTGGGGTACAAGCCAGTGGTGTGATGGGTGAGAGGATTCACCAGAGACAGAGTGGGGAGCAGAACAGGCAGATCAACAAATTACACTGCTGAGGAGAGCAGCGGGCTGGTCAGGAGAGGCTTGCTGCACTGTGTGGGTCAGCATCCTGGCCGGAGATTGAACTCGTGCTTCAGTAGCTTTGGAGAACTTCATAATTGTGCCACCAGAGAGGGCCCCTACTTTCATATTTTTATTTTTCTCATTTCTCACCTCACTCCAGTTTTAAACCTGACTATGATCACAACAGACTTGGATAGCTTTTAAGACCAATTTTTTGTCATCTTCTAGAAGCCTAACATGTTTCTGCCCTCAAGATTTCTTGCTGAATCATTATTATTTGTTCAAATTTGTTTCTAACAGTTTAATTATTACATTTTCTTCTACCAGTACTTCTAGATTTTTAAATAGCCTTATTCCCTTTCTTTCCCACCAGGTTTCTAAACACAAACCAGATGAGATGGATGGATGAAAATTGACACGAAACAGTCTGATGGTTCTCCCAGCAGAGAACATTCCTTGTTTTTCATCATTTTAATGGAGCAGAGTTTACGGTCCAAAGGTAACTTTTCTATCAGGGGATTAAATTTTGGCGTTGGCCTAGGGAAAAATCCACAGTGCAAATATGCATCAGCTGTCTGTAGTCTTCCTATTTATGCTATGTGACCAACTGCTGACCACTTGTCAGGCTCACACCAACACTATGTTAACCAATTTTCTTACTCCTCATCTGTTCCTGGACAGTGATCCATGCATTTCTGATTCACTGCTTCGAGCAAGTCTCTGACCAAGTGGTTTGGTAATCACAGGTGGCTACGTAAGCCTAGGGAAAACAAAAGGCCCCGTAGAGGTGATCTTTTTAGAATCAACAAGTAGCTATTTTAGTAGTCCTTGCATCTGACTTTTTACATATCACAAAGGTTGATTCAAATTACATCTTGATCATATTTCTATAATTCTCAAATGCATTTAATATAGTTAAATGCAACTTTACAACTTTTCTAAAGGGGAAACCTCATAAATGTGTTTCCTGGTCCTTAGTGTGTATCTGAGTGTTCTTATCCCAAATATTCAGTTACTTGGCCATAAATGGAAAAGCAGAAATTTATTACTATTGCAATTATTGTAATAAAATACTTATATAGTCCTTCCTATGTAAAGACTAAATATCTGCATATTACATGATAGTCAGCATTTTCTCATTAAATTCTCAAAGGGGAAAGTAGATACATTTCTTATGTTATAGATGAAAAAATGAAAAGATAACATAAAGTTAAGTAAACTTGCTGGAGTTCACATACTTACAAAGTCATAACTGAGAAGAAAACCAGTTTTATTTAGGACTGAAGAATTATACTTGTGTAACCCTATGGCATTTGTTTGTGTAGACTAAGAAGACTAGTTGGTACATGGGGTATGTGGGAAATGTTCCAAATTTGCAACTGGGAACTGAATTTCACTTTAGCTCTTAGTCACCCATTTTTACCTAGAATAACTAACTTAACCTCGTTGGGATTCTGTTATAACATCATTTAGAGCTTTTCCCTAAATGTAAAATGGATATAATTCAGTTTTTTTTTTCCAAAATTATAAGAATTATAATTGGGTGGTTCATTAACAAGATGCTTTTATTGAATTGAGTTGGCAAAATGAATTATTTGTCCTCCCATTGCCGTGTTGTATTTATTCACATCTACCCTTTGATCTTCTTGCAGTAAACATCCCATTGCAGTATACATCCCATTAAAGACACTAAGCAGGTTGCTGTATACCTCCAATGCACTGTGGTCACTTGTACCTCTGAGCACATATTCCTTAATATGCAAAGATATAAAGCAATGATGGTGCTGATAAGAGCTAATGGTTATTACTTTTAATATTAATTTCCTCTTTGCAAGCTGCTCCTCAGCTTTAAAAAAAAAAAACACTTAAAATGTAGCCTTGTCTATGATTGTTTACATTGATAAGAAAATCTATTCTATCTGACAGAAAGCCTAACTCAAACTACTCTAATATTGTAAGTAAAAAAAAAAATAAGAGATGAACTTTATTTACTCATAAAATTGTCATGTTCAAGAATAGATAGAATATGTCCATAATAGGGCACTCAAATGCTCTCTGTCTTTTAGTTCAGATTGTCCCACATTTGTTTTATACTCTGAGTTTCATGAAGTGGCAATTGAACTTGCTGCAAACTCTAAACCTGCCAAGTTCATGACCAGCACAGAGAGTGTTTCTTTCTGGTAGCTTTACAATTTCTTGGATTGACTCTGATGAAAACCATTAGAATCATATGACCATTCTTGAAGCAGTCATGGTGACCTGTGAAAAAAAAGGATAAACACTGACCAGACTTAGACTCTCTATTCTTAGACACATCATCCTAACTAAATGGCACACTTTCACTTACTTATTTAAGCTACCCAGTCTGTGAGTTTCTTAGGTATTAGAGCTGTCTCATGCTCTTGTATATCCATGAAGATTATGATGATGCTAGACAAATCGCAGAATAGTTTCAATAAATATTTGATGGGTTAAAGGGATGAATGACAATTTCATGAACTCATGAAAGCTCAGTGCCTTATTGAAAGACATTTTTTGGTGTAGTGAATTAAATTTATGATCTGTTTGTGTATTCAATTAATATTGATAAAGTAGTTCTAATGTACCAAGTAGCATAGTGTTAGGAATTTATAGTGAAGAAAAGAACAAGATCACCTTTGCTATGGAGTTGGCAATCTGCTAGAAAAGTCAATAAGTAGTTATAAATATTAACCTTTACAATAGAAACTGGAAGAACCTTTGGGAATTTGGAGACAAATTAACTTAATCTAGTTTAGAGATGAAGGGAAACTTCTTGCCAAGAGTTTTTCTGTATCTAAACCTTTAAGTTGAGCACTGTGTAATGAGTATAGTAAAAAAGAGAATTGATTGCCATCATAGTACATTCAAAGATATAAAATGTGTTGCAGAGATATCTCTGTGAAAGAGGGGCATTGCTGAGCATTGAAAAGGGACTATTTTCCCTTTATATACTTACATGTACCTGCCTTGAGTTACAAGTGCCAATATTCCATGAACTGGACTTTTTAATCAGGGTTTTACTGGGAACTAGGGGTAAAGCTGAGTGGCCAGATGGACCTATATAACATGGTAGCAAGATAGGCACTCTCTTGTTTCTCCAGTTTCAACTTTCAACCAGAATTATGGAGGGGCCTTAAAGAAGACACAGGAGAGGAGAGACATGTTGAGACTTTGGAGACATATGAGGATACATATGGCTAACATACACTTTAGAAGTCTGCTCTTGGTCCTTGGCATAGACAATTATCTTAATGTATTATATTTTGCATCTCCTCTCTTGTTTTTTGTCCCAGATCTCTGAGTCCTATCTAACCCCATTTTTGTGGGTCCCCACTGGAAGTTACCTTAGACTTGTGGCAAGTTTTCTGACTTGACAGTCTGCTTCTAGTCAAGCCTGTTGTTTGAGCAGGCATTTACCCATGAGGATATTAGAAATGTCCTTCCTTTTTCTCTCTGTCAGTGCTGATCAATTTTATAAAAAACACATCACACTAAGTATATTTCCTTTGCCTTTTTGCATACAGATAGTTGAATCCCTTTTATAACATGTACTCCTTAACCGTTGGGATTCCTGGGTCATTCTAACAAAAGAGTAGTCAGGAGGAGGGTGGTGTGGACTCTAGAGAGATAGCTTGACAATGTTTTCTTGGATTATATGACGAACTCTAGGAGAGATGCTAAAGATTTGAATACACAGTCACATCTAAATTCTATGGTAATGACAATATCAAAGGTAGATATATATTGAAAAGTATGCCACATAGAGAATCACTGAGTTTACAAAAATGACTATATGCTTCTTGGACTTTTATGGGTGAATAGTCATTTTGTACCACAAAATGAATATGCATAAGACTTTGATGGAGTAGCACATTTATGCAAACATGTCATATAGTGTTCTGGTTTAGTCTTTTGCCATGTGTTTGTAGGATACTATGCTGTATATGTTAGAAATGAGCCGGAAAAATTAGGTAGCTGCTATTTGAAATTTTTAGTCTGCTTTCTAAAGAATTTTGAGTTCTATTATTATATTCAGTGTGGAGTCTTTTAAGTAATGATCAACACTTTTTTTTTTAATTTAGTTGTAAAGACCAGCATAATGATTTACATAAAAATCATTCAGATTAAGATATTGCTGTTCTCCCTGAAATTTCTAATAACATAGATCACGAAATTGCTGACCTTCAAAAGAGCACATTTGACGTCACACAGTAGTCCTAAAATAACTCTTTGCTTCATAGATTTACTGCACAACACATTTTCTTTTGCTCACACCTTAGAAGATCACTGTTGTTTTGTAGGCAGCTGCCCTTCTCGTTTATAAGGGAAATAGCATTTTATCACCTACCAAAGATCATTTTTGAGAAAATAAGTATTATCACTCTGCCAAATGACCTATTTTAACTACATTTCTTGGGTGCTGATCAGAAAAGGACTGAATAACAAGAACTGAAAGTATTTCAAATAAATCTGTTTATAGTACAGAGGAAACAAGAAAAGTCATTCTTTACTCTTTACTGGTTTATCATTATACAGTGGAATAATCTGCTCTTGAAAAATTCTATAATACTAAGCGGTGGATTGCAAATATCACTTGCTAAATCTTCCAGGAACATATAAACTATATTGGTATGATTTCAATTTTTCTTAATCTGCAGAATTTATGAGGTATCTTTACAAATGTCATTTCTTAGAGACAGCTGTGTTAAAAATAGCTCACTCAGAATAAAAGTTTGCCTTTAGGCAGCTTTTTCAGCTTTCATAGTCCAAGGTATCTGTTCCTGCTTTTTCCTTCAGTTTGTAACTTGGGCATTACATTTCATCTGGCCCTTTCATACAATTTCATTATTGCTATCATAAAATCTTAAACTCTCTGAACCCTCGCCCCAGATTCCTGACTAAGGAATTTCTATTAAAAATGGGAAAAAAATGCTACTGTATTATATAATAATTTTAAGGAGATTATGTTATGTTTTGGTTTTAGAAAGACAGTTTTGTTGGAAGTTGGTTGGATACATTAAACAGTATGACTCTTGAACTGGCATTGTAATTGGGTGACAGATGATGAAGGCATTAACTAGAAAATGGACAGTAAAAATGTCATAGTTTACATATACAACACACACACAATGTATAGGATTATAGAGATGATTCTGATAGGAAATGAGGAAGAAGAAAAAATAAGAGTGCATGATAGGACAAAACCATCTATAGAAAAAGAAGTATATTTGGAATAAGGTAATATGATAAATGTTGGAATAAGGTAATGGATAAATGTTGGGCTTCCTACATTTATCCTCTGCGGATAAATGTAGTTTTACATCATTTTCATCTAATATTTTTTCCATGTAGCATTTCTTAAAATAAATTGAATATCTGATATATTCAAACTTAGTAATACAGAGAGAAAACACAAAAATTAATAATCTATGACAAAAGTTAAAAATTTAAACATTAACAATATTGGTGAAGTTTTCTGTTGTTTATCCCACATATATTCTCCCTGTAGGGATCATGTCTTCTAGTTTTTTTAATAAGTCTATTGCTTTTCCTTGTGCTTTTACTAAATAAGTACATATCCCTAAACAGTGTGTGCAGTTCATTGTTGTCAGGCTTCATAAAATAATGCATTTCATAATATCCTGCAGTACTTTTTTCAGTCAACAGATTTTTAAGACTTGTTCATGTTGTTACATATGACTCTAGTTAGTTTTAATTCATGAAATGAATTCCACTGTATAACTGATAAGGTTGTCAGGTATAGGTACTAGTAGTAGTAGAGACTACAGTTTAGTCCAGCTCTACTCATGAAGTTCAAGCATCAGCCCTGAGGAAGGGTGCTTTTTAAAAATTATTCAGAAAAAAGATCTTTGGAATTTATGCAAAAGTATCATATGTGGTGGAAATGAATGGAGTCTAATTCCACAGTTTATTTACTCTCCAATCAGTTAATTGATAAATTACTTTTGCCAGGATATATTTTTTGAGGAGCAATACTTTTTTTTTTTTTTAAAGATTTATTTATTTGTGCATTCAGAACTGGGGTACAGGCCAGAGGCTCAGGGTCGGCGAGAGGCTTCACCATAGACAGAATGGGGAGCAGAACAGGCAGATGGACGAAGTACACTGCTGAGGGGAGCAGCGGGCGGGTCAGGAGAGGTCTGCCACGCCATGTGGTCACCTCCGGGGCAGGCGGGAATCGAACTCATGCGGAAGTGGTTTTAGCTTCTCAGTGCAGTGCTTTAACCCGCTGTGCCACCAGGGAGGGCCTGAGGAGCAATAATTTTATGAGCAATATAGCATGTACCTGTTTCCATGTACAATATATTTATGAAATATACATGTATATCCTTTCTTTGGATAAGAACCTCTGAGACTGTGGGGCTATCATGAAAGCAAATCATCAGCTTTATCAGAAAACACCAAATTAAAGTTTACTAATTTGTAGGTTCTTCATTTTATGAACATCCCATTGTCCTGTCACTTTGCCAGCTTCACAACCTCACAGCTGGCAAAATATTTAATTTTTTTATCACTTACTATTTACTTTGCCCATGTTTTAAAAATGATTGGTCATCTCCTTAAATTCTATTAAAAATGCACTGAACTTTTTGTTAGAATTCTGTTTAATCTAGAATTTGAGGAAGAAGTGATAGCTTATGCTATTTAGTTAGTTAATCCAAGAAGAGAGTGAGTCTGTATTTTTCTTGATTTATAAATAATGTCATCCCAATAAGAATAATGTTTAATACAATTTTTTAAAATATGAAGTTTTCTAAACAAAAAACACCCCTACAAATCATATAAACTTCAATTGGTCCCATATACTATCATTATATATGCCATATATACAATTAAATGTTAATTATGTATGCCATATATCACATATAACATATTTAGATATATATATATATATAT
>NW_004567116.1:20319371-20377734 GCF_000260355.1 Condylura cristata | reverse complement strand
GGAATCGAACTCATGCGGAAGTGGCTTAGCTTCTCAGTGCAGTGCTTTAACCCGCTGCGCCACCAGGGAGGGCCAAGAATTTTTTTTTAACATAGAAATGGGCCTAGAAACCTAGAAGAATTTGTAGGGTATTAAGTTTTATTTATGTGGCTTAATATTGATAACTGGTGGGTAGTTAAATGCATGGTCTTTTTCTTTGACCTGTTCATGTGACCTCAATTTCTCACTGAAAAATTGTGTTTGAATATATCCTACCTCAATCCTTTCAGCAGTGCTTGACATAAAAAAAGTCATTTGAGAAAATATTAGTTTGTTGTTAATAAAGGTAAAGGAGTGAGAGAGGAGAGGCAGATGGTTTGAGAAAACTCATTGTTGTGTTAAGTCGGCTGGCGAAGCAAACACATACACTAAACATCACAAAAATAAGAGAATGAAAAATGTAAAAGGTTTTAATCAAACTAAATTCTCATTTATCTGTATTTCCATTGGTTAACCAAACACAAAAACTTGCTTACATTCTGTCTCACACCTGCATATGCACACAAACATACACACTCCATAAAAAGCAAACAAATCATTTCAGACTTAATGAAAACAAGTCATGAGTTTGAAGTCAGATCAGTTACTATTGAATCTGTCAAACATTTTTTCTAACATGGTAGGTATTTTTACGCCTTTAACTAAAATGTAAGAGTGGTGAAGATTACTATCTCTGGAGTCAGACAATTTGTGTTGATTTCTACCTTCACCTCACATATTAGCTGGTGTCCTGAGCATTCACCCTGTCTGTAACTGAGTTAATGTCTGGGTAAAATTGGGATAAAAGAATGTATGTTTTAAGTTATTTTATCTTGTTTTTTTTTTAATTGAGGTAACATTGGTTTACCAAGGTGTTTGTATTTTAGAGTATAATGCTGTAATTATAGTTATTATGCTGTGGTTATTATAAGAAAGGGGGCAATAGATGACCCAGTTTACCTAACAGAACTGTTCTGGATTTAAATTAAATGTTTATTTAAGTCACTTTGATAAATGAGGACAAAGTAAAATGAGATATTACCATTTTAATATTGCTTTGTAAACATCTATTCTCAGAGTTGGAAGTCTTATGTTTTCTCTCTATCTGAGAGTTTTATTTCTAGGACAGTATCTTCATCATATGATGACTTCTGTGTAACTTACATCAAAAATCTCCATCTTTCATCTATTCTGTAATAGAATATATTACAAAAATTATCTTCATATTAAATTATTAACATTTTATAACTTCAAAATTTATTCTTATAATTAAGCCATATGAAATAAGCAGTCAACAGACATTCCAGTTCTATTGACATGTAGAAGTTAGATAAAAAAATTACACTCTAAGGCAGCTTTTATCTTTGGCATGTAACTTGTGTGTCAAGGATTTGTGGATTGTTCTCTGCCCACATATTTTCTTTCTTTGTGGCATCTATGGAAGTTATCTAGATGGTGGGTGAGCTGGCCTAGAAGGCCAAAATGGCACACTTCATGTGTTGGGAACATTAGGAAAATAATCTAATTGATTGTCAGCCTGAATGCATATATGTGGCCTCTTCAGTATGGCACTCTTGAAAAATAGTTGGGCCTTGAACTTGGTGACAAGCTTCAATCAGAGCAATTTCATGTGTTTTATGACTTCTTCTGATAAGCCATTTAATAATACTCCATGATACCTTATTGGTGAAAGCAGTCCTAGGACTCTCACGATAAGACTGAGTGAAATAGAGTCTTCCTCCTTGTGGGAAGTGTATGAAGATGGGCAGGGACATGCTTTACTACCTGCTCCCTTGACCTGTTGGTGTGCTTCTGACTGCAGCATGTTCTCCCTAATGCAAAAGCTTCTGTGTATGACAAGGAGTTTTACAAAACAAAACATTTTCTTTAGAATGAGATTAAAGTTATAACCTGAGGTGCCAGAAGTAGCTGCACAACACGTAGTCCTCTCTGGAATGAATCATACAGTGTTCTGGATGAGACAGTACAGGAGCAGCCATAATTCTTGTCTATTTAATTGAAAAATGGAATCTTCAGAGAAAATGTGTTATGGCATTGTTCTGCACATAAATTTGATTGTGTACTACAAAATCTTAAAATTACTTCTAACAACACAATCATAAGATAACTTATAATAACTAAATAAAAGCAGAAAATAGAGACACACATTTCTCTTTTTTGATTCCTAGCAAGCAAACAGAGTTGGGTAGAATTTGGCTTATGATATCCAATGTTTAGCACTCCCAGTGATTTTTGCCCTAAAGGGTGAAAATAGGCTCTTTTTTGTTGTCACAAAAAAAAAGTCAGGACAGAAATTTGGATCCCTATTTCTCCCTGAGTTCCCACATATGTAGTATAAATTGCCCACTTAGATTTTTGTTTTCAGAATCTGAAAGAGGGCTAGAATCTGAAAGAAGTCAAGTTGGTGTAAACCCCAGATATATGGAGTAAATACAAGGCTTATAAATATCATAGACTCATTCTATCAATTTTGGGGGATTTAGCAGTAGATCATATAGGGAAGAAAAACAAATAGAAAATATGGCGAATATAAAGAGCTGCTAGTGTTATAAAATTTATAAAGACAAGGAAGGAAAAAAAAGCCTGAATTTCTCTTGATTGTCTACAAAACTACCTGAAACTTCTTACCTTACATTAAAATTACCTTGAAAACTTATTCCTTTCTCGTCCCAACCTATGCTTGTCTTGTCTTGTGAGCAGATATTTTACAATCAAGGTTTCTATTTAAGTAGTCACAGTAAATATCAATAGTTCATGCTCCTTTCATCCATTTTTCTCTACCAACTCTCTTTGTCCATGTTTCCAAATTAATATATATATATATATTTGTGCTTATAGTACTCGGGTACAGGGCAGAGGTGTGGTAGGTGAGAAGATTCACCAGAGACAGAGTGGGGAGCAGAACTGGCAGTTCGAGGAATTATGCTGGTGAGGGGAGCAGTGGGTGGGTCGGGAGAGGTCTGCCATGCCATGTGGGTCGGTTCTTTGTCAGGGGATCGAACTCATGCTGCAGTGGCTTCATAATGTGGTGCTGTAACCTGTTGCGCCACCAGGGAGAGCCCCATGTTTCCAAATTTTAAGGCTCTGCCCAATGCCATCTTTCTGACAAACTGAGTTGATTTTCTTGCTCAAAAGAGATACCCACTTCTTTGGAATCTCTGCTATCACTGTTTATAGATATACATGCATACATGCATACACACATACTGCATACAGACAAATATACACAAAATGTGTGTGTGTGTGTATACATATATATTATTACATCATTGCTCATTTCTATATGTTTGCTTTCTTTTCTCAGGTGTAGCCTGCAAATAATTTCTACCACCAATTCACTTGTGCACCATCACTATTTTTAAGATGCTGAAATTTCTGTCAATTGTTTTCTTGTGAACATTCTGGGAAGAGCAGCTGCTATTCAGACTTATTCTTTAGTCACTATACAGGCATGAGAGTCTCTGTCAGCAGATCTTCATTATAAAAAAGCTGAATGAGTGACTTTGATGCGACACTTCATCACTGAAAGGTGATTTTACTTAATGAAAAGTCACCATTATACAAACTAACATAAATGATGATATTTATATACTTCTACTTCATGATTTTATTTGAGTATCATGTGTCTGGAGAGAAGGAAAAAACAAAAAACCTGAATAAGAAATATTCCTTCTTCTTTTTTAGGACTGCATAGTAAATGTGTTTCTATGCATGCATAAGCCCATATTCTTAGCCCTGAGTTGGAGGATAGGTCTCAGCATTTACTAGTTTTTCCAACCACATGTTTCTAGTGGGGCTCATAATAGTTAGCAAGCTTCAATGAAAATGTGTGCAAGTCAAGTTCTATATAGCACGTAAACATCTGTCCAGTTGGAAAGAGAGCACAATCACCTCACTTACATCCATCATTGACTTTCTGAGGTAGGTATAATTATTTTAGACCTTTGGGCAAATGGAATATTGTACATGATTTTCATTTATCTAGAGTGTAATGTAATATACCCACAGAGAGGCAATCCTGTTTGTTTTCCAATCATTTCACAGACATTTCATCTATGTCTTTGATGTGTATGGCTACGCTTGGTAGCATGAGCAAGAAACACATGAAAAGTGGAGGGGACTTTATGGAACACCTAGTACATGACAAGAAATTTAATCTCAAGTCATTTTATAAGCAGAAAACAATTTAACAATCTCACATATGTTTGGAGTAGCTAGCAAATAGACATTAAAATATAGTGTTATAATAATTTCTCCACAACATGAATTGTACAGATAATAACAACAACGGATGCTTGCTGCCAGGTGGCATTACTTTAAGCAAGAGTGACCAAGGAGGATTCATGAATAATTTCTTGGAACTGAGATGGATGAAGAAATAGAAGTAACTCTGAAGATATTAGTATTATGACCCTAGATATCTTTACCAAAGGATTGCATAGCTGGAAATCAATTCCCAAAGCATCTGTTACCATATATGTAATATAGAAAAATGTACATTATTGAGTGTACTTTATATGCATCGATATATGAGTACTGTTCAGATAAATATAATTCCTTGATAACCTTTTCTATTTCTATAATAATTAATGTCATTAGTAGAATAAATGGAAGGTATTTTAAAAATTAAAAAAATATCAAAACAATGGATAAGATTTCTTAGTACATAAATAACCCCTTTTTCTCTTTGAATTGCACATTAGTTTCTTGGATCTCAAGAAACTTGCATAGATGAAATATATGAAGATATAGTCTTCACACTGTTTATTTTGTCACTTTTGTTTTAATCTTTTTCTAAAAATTTTTGGGTTGTTCATAACAACTTTATAAATTTTTCATTTAGAAATTTTTTCATTGAGGTGACATTAATTTATACCACTGTATGTAATTAGGGCATATAGATTCTTATACCTTCAGTATATATTACCACACCACAAACATCACCTATGCACCATAGTCATTCACCACAGTCCACCATGCTCTCTGTCTTCCTTCCCCCTTACTCCCATTCCTCCTTCTAAACAAAGTAAGTCAGAAGGAGAAAGACATATACCAGATATTGGAATATCAATAAACAAAACTAAGGAACAAAACAAAACAAAACAAAATAAATCCTAGAAATGTAACTATAAAAATGATGTGGTGCTAAAGAGCCACCTATCTACAATGTTACATTCTAGATAACTGAATGAAATATAGTACTTATTGTACATTTAATAGGAATTTCATAATTCTTCTTAAACTTGAAAATATCTGACAACTAAGAATGAGTTACTAGCCACTGAGAGTTTGAGATTAGAACTTAAGTAAGATAAAAAGGAATGTTCTAGGGGCGTTCATGTTGTAATGTTACAAAGGATATTCAATTTGTGGTGCTCTAAAGAATTTCATAAGAATATATATGAAGAATAAGTTCTCCCTGGCGGTGCAAAGGGTTAAGTCTCAGCACTATGAAGCTAGCAGCAGCCACCACCGTATGAGTTTGATCTTCAGCCAGGGAGCTGACCCACATGGCATAGCAGACCTCTCCTGTCTAGCACACTGCTCCTCTCAGCAGTATTTCGATCAATCCACCTGTTCTGCTTTCCACTCTGTCTCTGATGAATCCTCTCACCCCTGCACTTCAGGCCTATACCTCAGCTCACCTATGCATAAATAAATAAATCTTTCAGAAAAAGAACATGAATACTTAAGAAAGGCAGATAATAAATTCATGCTATTCATGAAATGTGCTTACATTAAGGATCTATTTATTACTTCTAAGCTAGAACCAGGGTTGAGTATGGCAGTAGCCAGTTTCCCAACTGGCCACCAGCTATCCTTATCTGTTAGTATTTGTGCTCATGTGTAACTCCCTTCCATACAAAGTCACATATGATATGTATATCTCAAAATACTGGAAGTGATGTGAAATTTTTGATGTAAGGCCATAAATGATATGATAATTTCTTCTGAATGATATAAAAGGCACTGCAGCTTCCCATTGAGAGGAGATATCAGATATGTCATGTCAACTCAGGGAGGTTAATACAGAGACCCACATGGAAAGGGGCCTCCACCAAGAGCCAGCCCTCAGATGCAGGCCATGTGCATCAACCACTCCAAGTAAACCTTTGAGTGCCAATCAAGGCCTCCAGTCACAAAAGTGCCAGCTGACCTCCTGACCTCTTAGATGTCTGAAATGAGAGCCCACAGACCAGCTGCTCCTGAATCCCAGGCTCCTTTCCAAACTTGAATGAGTGCCTAAAACATGTGCAAGAAGAATCACAAGACCTCAGGAAAGAGCAGAAGAAGTGTGGAGGAGCTGTTGAAATTCTTTCTTGCTTTAGTCTTTCCCAGAAAATCTCTGAAATCATGTGCTTCACAGAGGGAGGCTTTGCCCCTTTCCTCTTCTCTATGATCAACATATCTCCCATCAGTGCAGAATGTGGGACAAAAGGAAAGATTATTTCCAGAGAGTAATAGTAATGATACTGAGTATGAAAATAGTTAAATAGGACAAAAGAAATACCTCAAACAGAGCCATTGGGCAGAGAGCTGATGTGCATATAAAAGAGTTCCCATCTGGAAACCAGAGGGATGGAGTTCTGAAGAAAACTTCAGGGCCTCAGTCAGAGGACGTCTGTCATGCAAAAGGCCTCAGTGATGGAAGGAACAGGAAATGTCATCAAAAAACTAATGAGACTGTCAAGTTTCAGCTAGAATTAGATGAAAGCCTGCTTCACTTGCAGGGGACAGTCCTAGTTAGAAGATGAGGAGCCAGAACAGAGCTTGAAGAATTGGATATTTAAGAAAGATTTTTAAATTTCCTCTTATTCTCCTATACCCTCTAGACTACATTTAAGAACAATAACTTCAAAGTAACTGGCAACCCAGAATAGTTGGCATTTCTTTGGAAAAATGACTCTTCAGAAAGGTGGTTGGGACCTCTAATTTCAAGGACGAAAGTTTACTTGGATCACATACAACTTGGAGAATTGGTGTCTTTAAGACCTAATTTGGAAAAATAATTTCAAAGACAAATTGAAGCACATGTGCACATATGTGTGTGTAAATTTGACACAAGTATAAACACTACTTTCCTAATGTATTTGAAAAAAAAAAATTGTGGCCAAAGGTTCAGGCACAGCTTCTTAAAATTAAGAGATTAGGATGATGACGTCACCAACATGGCCATGAAGAGTCGCTGGGATTAACTTTATTCTTAGATATAATAAATAAGGGAGATGTCATGAACAGCGTGGGCAATCCAGATGAAGCAGGAGGAAGCAATGAAAAAAAGAAATGAGTGGGAGATATTGACCGGGAACCTGCCCTCCCCTCCCGTCTTACAAACCTGGAACAGCTTGACCAAGAAAAGAAAAAGCCCAGAGAGAGACACAAAAGACCTTGCCAGGCAGGTGGGGCTAATCAGCCTGTGCTCAACTCATAGCCATTAAAAGGAAGAGTAGCAGGATGTGGCTATAGGTACTGAAACAGGTGGGGCTCTGCCCTGAATGGGGATACTTGACTTTCACTCCCCAAGACCTTAGGGCCCAGGTGGGGCATGATAGCCTATGCCCATTTCCAGATCAGTAACAGGAAGGGTGGCAGGGCATTGCTGAAGGCAAGGTTCTTCTGCAGTCACAAGCAGTACAGAGAACTTGGTCATAACTAGAAGTTGGGCAGTGGAAAAGCTGCCACTATGAACAGCACCACATCTAAATTGGAAACCAGGCCAGGGGTGGGGCCACTGACAACAGGAGCACAAAGCTCCCCCTACCAAATTCAGGCAAAAGAAGGACCACCATCAACAAGAATGTGCATCCCCCCCAATCACAATCACAAGCTAGGACTCTTCACCACACCCCCTTAAAACAGTGGAAAAACAGGGAGGGAGCCAACAGATGTGGCACTCAAGCTCAACACCATACTCACAACATCATCACCCCTAAGGAGGATTGGCTCATGAGTCCTCGTCTCTTTCTGAATACCAGTCCTCAGCCACCCCAGAAGGAGCACCCAGAAGAAATGCTGGCCAATATTAGCGACTCAGTGTCCAACAAATAGAAAGCATTTGGAAACAGTAGGGAAAAGGAAAAAAAACACAAATACCCAAGCAAGCCCACAGGGGAAAAATCTAGAAGAGATGGGCAAATGCCTACAACTCAACAATCACACAAAGCTAGATAAAGAAGAAATAAAACAACTAAACAGGCCAATTACAATTAGTGAAATTGAAGCAGTAATTAAAACCTCCCAAGAATGAAAGTCCAGGACCAAATGGTTTAACAAATGAATTTTACCAAATGTTTTCCAGAAACAAATCAGTGCCTATCCTGCAAACTCATTCAAAAAATTAAGGGAAACGACCAAATATTTTCTACAAAGCCAACATCACAGTAATACTGGAACCTAACAAAGACAAAACAAAGCTTCAGACTAGTCTCCCTATTGAACAGTGGTGCAAAAATCCTCAATAAAATCTTAGCCAACAGAATCCAGCAATGCATTGAAAGAATAATGCACCACAACCAAGTTGGTTTGATTCCAGAGGCACAAGGATGGTTCAACATCTGCAAATCAATTAATGTAACCCATCAAATCAACCAACAGAAAAATAAAAACCATATAATCATATCAATAGATGCAGAGAAGGCATTTGACAAAGTTCAACATCCATTTTTGTTTAAGGCCCTCCAAATCCACAGAATAGAAGGAACATAGCTCAACATGATAAAAGTTATATATGACAAACCCACAGCCAGTATTATCCTCAGTGGAGAAAAGCTGAAGGATTCTTTAAGATCAGAAACAAGACAGGGATGTCCACTATCATGACTGCTCTTCAACACAATGTTGGAAGTCTCAGCCAGAGCAATATGACAGGAAAGAGACATAAATCCAAATAGGGAAAGAAGAAGTAAAGCTATTTTATTTGCAGACAATATAGTAATTTACATAAAAACCCTGAAAACTCCATAGAAAAACTAATCAAAACAACCAGTTTATTAAGGTAGCAGGATATAAAATCAGGATAAAATAAGCAGGTTATAAAATTCTGTATATAAAATACACAGAAGTCAATAGACTTCCTATACACAACCAATCAGAAGAAGTGGAAATCAAAGAAACCATCCCTTTCACAATTGAAACAAACAATTCAAATACTTGGGAATAAACCTAACAAAAGAAGTAAAAAGTCTTTACAAAGAAAATTATAAAACAAACAGTAAAACAGTTGAAATAAAGTAAAAAGTAAATCAAAAACCATAAACAGCTATAAAACAGACATTTTTCGGGTGTGGAAAGGGGAATTGGATCAAAAGTGTGGTGGAAAGTGTGCACGGGACTACAGTGATGGCACTCAAGTGAATTGGTGGTGGGAATTCCATGGGGATTACAACCGAGATAAATAATTCACAAAATGAAGAATGATGTAAGCAATAAATAATAAAATAAAATAAAAAAATAAGAGATTAAATAGCACTTGTTAAAATGTCAGATTAAAAAGGCTCATGTATGTATGAGCCATTCCTTCTGGAATTATTGAATTTCCATATCAGTTTGCTTTGGGCTTAGTTTCAGAAGGGATAGGACTAGGTTTTCCATAGTCATTTAAATAATCCATATATAAGGTTTTTAAAAGAATGTTAATTTTTAATGTTGTTTCATGATGTAATTCTAAATGTCCTTAGAACACATTCAACAGTCTCAAATTATATTGTTAAATATGTATAATATATACTGTATAAATTACATGTCATATGTTCATATGTATTTAGTGTCAATATAGTGTAGTTTCAGTGAAATTTGTTTAGGTAAGATACTATTTACCACTTTTAATGGTATTATAATCTCACTGTAAAAATTCCTAAACTAAGGTATTGATGGAGACCACACTTGCCTCTGAT
Source organism: Condylura cristata (assembly GCF_000260355.1). Classification (NCBI taxonomy): domain Eukaryota; kingdom Metazoa; phylum Chordata; class Mammalia; order Eulipotyphla; family Talpidae; genus Condylura; species Condylura cristata. Next base: position 20,367,802 of record NW_004567116.1, on the reverse strand, counting down.
GCTCTCTGGTCTTCTTCCTATGCACTACCTTTCCTCTCTGCACTGTATCTCATTCTTCACCATGCCCTGCTATCACTGACCTGATTCGGTGTTTGTGCTTCCATAAATTCCTCATCCACTTGTCATAATGAAAATTGTTCAGATCTGTCACTACATCTCAGTCTTTGTTGGAGGTGTGAGTTTTCCTTTTTGGCTTCCTGTGCCTTATTTGTCATTTTAGTATGAAGCTAGGAAAAATGCATTGAAGGCTTCTCTTTTCAGTTGTTCTTTTAAATTTGAGAACTTAAAAAAATATATTTGAAATCCATTTTCTTCCTTTTCTCTTTGTACCATCTTTTGAAGTCATCATGCTGGCCTTCGTCATGTTTCACCTAGATATGATAATAGTTTCTAAGTTTAGCTCCCTGTCTCTTAAACTCTATTCTCTTCAAATCTATCACATACCATGGTTCTAACAGGATAACATTGTAAAAGTCAAATGTGATTGTGATTTCTTGAGTTCAAAGCTCAAGTGATTCACTATTAACTACATTATAAATATAAATGAAATGGTTTGTTATACAAGGTGTTTTCACAGTCTGTTTTACCCACTTTATCAGCCCGCTTCTTTATATATTCCTGGTAGGTTCATCTAATTTTCTTTCCCCTTTGTTTTGAGATACTTAAAGGACTTGCCCCAACTATAGAAAACTTCTAAACCTATAATATACTCAGGTTTTAATTTCACAGTTAGGTACTACATGACAACAAGATAGAAAAACATTTACCTTTAAAAAAAAAAAGATATACTTATTTATGCATCCAGAACTAGGGTACAGGCCGACGTGGTAAGAGGATTCACCAGAGACAAAGTGGGGAGCAGAACAGGCCAATTAATGAAGTACACTGCTGAGGGGAGCAGCAGGCAGGTCAGGAGAGGTCTGCTGTGCCATGTGGGTCAGCTCCCTGGCCAGGAATTGAATTCATGCTGAAATGGCTTTAGCTTCATAGTGCTGTGCTTTAACCTGCTACACCACCAGGGAGGGCCCAACTCACCTGCTTTTTAATTCATGTCCCCTGACTCCAAACCTGCTAGACTCTAGATACCTACAAACTGGCAGTTACTTTTGCTAAGAGTAATTTTATAAGTTACTATTTTAATATCAGTTTATATTTTCCCTTTTTCTCATCTGGTCTAATTTCTAAGTCCAACTATAGCAACTCCCAGAGTACAACTGGGAAGACAGCAAGTAAAAACGATGGCAAATGTGTGCATGTATATGACTAGTTACATATTGTATGTAGGCAGGTGAAATCTCCAAAAAAAGTGCTGTTGCTGTGACAGCCTGGAAAATCCTGGTCATAGTTTATCTAGAAATTTTATGGTTTCTTAAACTTTTCCTTTAGTTCAAGAAATCAGAGAATGAGGTAATAGGTAGGAAATATATCTAAAGCCCTCAAATTGAATCAGAAGAGTATCTTCTAGAAACAGAAATTGCCTCATTATCCAACCCTTGAGCTGTAAAACTAAGAGACTTAAACAAAATTCAGAGGCACAGAAAGTAGAGACAAAAGCAATAGTATAAGCAAACACACATTTTCAGTCCAGGCAGAACTAATTTCAACCAAAGAAATGTACAAATAAAAGGAAACAAAGCAAGTAAAATATGGGATTGGGGACAGAAGGCACACTCCAATATGAGAGAAATACAATAGCATGTTACTCTTAAAACCAAGAGGAAATAAATGCCTCTGAAAGTAAACTGTTGCAGGTAACAGAAGAAAATATTTTTATAGCCTCAGGGAAATTCAACAACAGAATTGTAACACAATCTCAAAAATGTGAAATCTATTAAGATTAATAGAAAAATGAATGAATGAGAAATACCAGTTGGAAAATTAGCAAGTAACCAATTTAAGTTTCATGTTAGAATAAGAGCACATTTACTAGGGGAAATCAAATTGGATTTACATCAACGAAACTGAAATTAGACTACACAGATAGAAAATTATGGAATAAAAATGCTACATTGGAATAGACTGAGGACTTACTATGTGTCAAACTTTAGTTAACATTTATCTATTTTGGTAAAAGCTCTCATTTTCCAAAAACACAGCTAATTCTAATTAAAATTTTATAAAATAGTCACAAGTATTTTCCTTAATTTACAGATGAGAAAAGTTAGCATTTAAGAAGTTAACTTACCAAAATCAATGTGGAAGAGCTGCTAACAGGTAAGGAAAATATTATTCACTATTTTAAGAAGAATAAAATACAACATGATTTTAAATTTCCTTTAAAATATCTTTCCATGACTTGATTTTTTAGTGCTGAGTAATATCACATTGTTGGGATATAGCGTTCAGTAAATATGGCTACATTTTACTAATTGGTAAATGCCAAAGAAAAGAGAAATAGACTGGGACAAAAACATAAAATTATCCTCTAGTTTTGTGAGACAATAAAATTGAGTATAAGTCAAAACAGTGAGTATTTTAATAGAGCTATACTTTTATCTTTACGAGGTCTCATTTTTTTTTCTCCTGTAGTATTGTCAATGCTCAAAACATGTTTTATAGTTATTTTGTTGGGGGGAGTCTTGGTCAAGGGAATTGCTTCATTATTTATGTTACAGTTTTTGAAATATTGTCATGGCAGCAAATGACAATAATTTTTTAAAGTTCCTTTTTATTTTTGCATATGATATATTCTTATCAGATGAGAGGAGAGATCAACGTGAGCCAGGGATACTAGTTTAGGCATGAATGTTTGGTGGATTCTAAAAATACTGATATTTTTCTGTTGCATGAAAATTGGTTATGGAAATAATTCTAAAAGAGTAGTGCAGTCTATTATACTGTAAGTTCAAAATGATTTCTGCTCTTTCCATCCTTTCTTTCTTGCATGTATTATTTTAATTTTTATTATGTGACATAGATGGGCTAATGGAATGTAAGCAGAGAGGACAATTGCCATAGCTACACAGTAGCTTTAAGTGAGCATGAATGATTTTCTTTTCCTGAATTTTGTCAATATTTTCAGTAGTGGCTTCCCCTTTAGATTAGGTTAAAGAATGGGAAGAAACATGGAGCCTTACTGACCCAGGCATACTCAGGAAATGGATGAGAGGTGTACCCAACCCATTACTCTTGTGTTACAGCAGCTAAGAATTATTATTTTTCTAATCCTTATAAAGTAGATGGTATCAGAAGTGACAGGGTGCCAGAAAGAACCCAGTACTATAGGACTGGGGAATAAAAAAAAAACAAAAAAACCAACTAAACAAAAAAAGCCAAGGCAGGAAAAAATAAAAATATATCTTATGTGTTGGTGAAATATTTGATAGCATGATTTCCTGCAATAAGTTGGAGAGCAGAAAATTCATCTAATAAACTTATGACTTTGGGCAAAGAAATATTGAGCAGAAATTTTGTAGCATAATTTCCTTATTAGCTATATATGGTTAGATAATACAAGAAAGAATGGGCTAAGAAAATAATTTACCTGTTTCCAATATGAAGATAGGAAAGAGATAATTCCAATATTCCAGGATTGGTGGGTTGAAAGACAGAATGCTTCTCGTCTTTTGCCAATAGAATCTTCTATATTTAAGATAATTGAGGTGCAAAGAACCAATCAATAGTTGTAGGCATCATACCCTTTAAGATCTTTAGGTGGATAGAAGGGACTTGAAAATCCTTTAAGATTGATAAAACATTTTAACAACTTTAAAGGTGTTGCTATGCTAAAGAATAATGCTAAAGAATAACAGTCAAACTAACATTAGAATGGAAATATCCAATAGAAAAATAATGCAAATCGCATTCATTAATAATTTAAAATTTTTAGTAATCACATTGCAAAAAGAAATTAGAAACAGATAAAAATAAATTGAATCATTTTATTAAGTTGGTAAATTCATATTTAATCTGGTATGTGCAGTAGTGCAATTTTCAGGTTAATCAATATAAAAATATTACTGAAAACTTAACCTGATATTTGTATTGTGTGCTTTGTTTCATACCTCAGACTTGTCACATTCAAATACTCAGTATCTGTATGTGACTAAAGATTACCCAACTGGACAGCAGAATGCCAGAATTCCAGAAAAAAAAAGTTTGTTGATAATGACTCCTGGAAAAGGACATAAAAGAATGAAGTACACAATACACAAACACACACACGTAAGTGCACACATATACAATGACAACAACAATTTCAAAAACAATTGTATTGCTAGAATGAATTAAAGGAAACCATGACTCTTTGAGATGTAAATTGATCTGTCAGATTGTCTGTGACTGTCTGAGAACTGTAATTACTATCTTCTGCTGAAATATTGTAGTTGCTTGTTGCTACAGCAAAAACCAACTTATGCAAGGAATATCACAACCATTTTTTAAAAAACAGCAGACTTTTAACTAAAAGATTTTCAACTACTGAATAGCCATCTAAATTACCCCTACTTTGACTTTGGCCTTTGTAATATTTATCAAAAAAAAAAAAAAGATGTTTACCTCACTAAACACCAGTAGACTTAATAGCAGGGAACACAGGAAATCACAGTATTGTCAGAAAAACCTAGAAATGAATCTTAATCTTGGAACTAATTAAATATGCAATATTTACACTAAACTGTTAGAGCAAATATAACATTAGCTGAGCTGTGAAAAGCATTTGTGTGTAGAGCTCATGTATATTGTAATCACTATAACCACTATATAAAGTCTAAGGGGTATCCAGCTGGAGATATGGCCACTACCATCTTCAGCAATGAAACACATAAGTGAGAGAGGCTAGACCATCAGCCCAGTTAAACTGTCAGATGAATCATCTCCAGGAGTGAGCCCAGGCAAGACTAACAGAAGACCTGCCCAACTACATGCATCCCACAGGGGAAACCCAGAGAACTGAGGACAAATTAATCACTTGTTGGTGTAAACCACTGGATGTTGTTGTAAACATTCATTGTGCAGTAACTAGATAATATATCTATGACTTGAGGGAAGTGATTTAGAGCCATTGGTCAGACTATCAAGGCTAATGCATATTTACTTTGGTGCTATATGATCACCAGGTATAGAATAGGTTCTTCAAAAAGCTGTATGTTCTTACTCTCTATTTATTTTACCTCTTTCTCCCTCCTTTTTTTACACTTATCCTTCCTCTTTTCTCACTTTTTTCTCTACCTGGTGGCATACTAAGAACAATATTGTTAGAATCCATGTGTATGGCTCTTATAAGATGGCTCTTCCAGAGGGGTCCACTTCATCTGATAAGCTAATCCTAACATGTTGCTACAAAATTATCATTATAACATGCTGGACACATTTGATACGAAAATTTTGTAAAATGCAAAGGAGAAAGTATACACATCTAAAGCTGTCCAAATTTTCCCATAACCATCACACCCAGATTTCCTAAGTGATACATTTCTGTGCTGTCATGGTATTTCTCATCAATAGAACAATATCTGTAGGATCTCCTGACTGGTTTTGTTTCTGTGCCAGAAAAAAATCTTTGGCAAAGCCAACAGACTAACATGACATTCTTTTTCTCATCCAACTTAATCAAAACTTGTAATCAGTGAAAAAGAATCATTTGCCTAAAAAAAAAAAAGAACCTGGTCTAGGATTGAATGACTCATGCAGGAACTTTATGATTTTGCTCTGTGCTTTATGAAGTAATTTAATAATCATATGTAATTATTTTAAATATTTTATAAACTACGGTGACTTTTTAATAAGGGTTTCTAATTATCCAATACAGTTTCTAGAAAGATTTGCCGAATATGTAGTATACGTGTGATGAGTCATTTGTCATCCAAAAGCTTGTGAAGAAACCCTCATTCCTAAAAATAGTGCCCTGTAGATATGGTACCAGCTGTAATTTTTCACTTGAGACATTTTCCTTTTATATCTCTGACTCCACTTTGGGTAAATCATGATACATAACTATATAAAACATCACATAATCTAAAAAAAGGGAATAAAGGTGCCAACTGTACCAAATCACACACAGTACACTAGGCATCAAAAAATTAAAGCAGCCAGTGAATTTAAGGATAGGAAAGATTCGATTTTTAATTTTCCTTATTCTTTGCTCTTCTATCTCCCACCCTATACATGTACCTTTCTATTTTTAGAAATTTTTTGAGATCTAATTTACATTGACGATAGAAAAGTGTCAATTATTAGCACAATCAGAGCCATATTTAAAATGTCCTTGGGACAAGACTTTCACAACAATATGACAACTAGTTCATACTTGTGCATTCAATGGCTAGGACCCTAACAATGCATTTTAACTTTAACTTTTCCTCTTTAAAAAAAAAAAAAGACAAAAACAGTGGGACAAGGAAGAATGAGGGAATCTCTTGGACAGGCTGTCTCTGCTGAATATTCAGCTCCCTAACTATTTGGCAAAATGTGAAAACAAAACAGGAAGTAGTATAAGAGGGTTGCATGAAATCCAGGTAGAAATCTGTGTTTTGCAAATAGCATCATTTACAAAAATCAAAGAATAATAGCAAGATAGTAAGTTGGTTTCATTTTGGTGCATCCATGACAGCATCTGAAAAAATCCACAGATTTAGCTTTATTTTAGGCTTGGAAAATTTTCACCAGTATGCATTCACCAATAACTTTGTAGTCTAATTGGATCAAATCAATAATTCCCCACCATGCTGAGTTACTTACCTGTTTGTTACCTTTATATTCATTGTTCTCTTGCTTTATAATAACCCCTTTAAAATTTCTTTCATGAGCAACTCGGTAAATTCTTTCAGTATTTACTTTTCAGTAAAACTCCTTACTCTTCCTTCAGTCTTGATGTGAATCTTTCTTGGTAAAATTTTCTGGACTGGAAGTCTTTTGTTTAACTGTAACTTCTTTTAAATATCTATGATTTCCTTTAAACATCCCCTAGCAATCCCCTCATATTCGTAATTTTTTTTCCTTAACCGAAGAGTTTCTCATAATCTGATTGGTTACCCTTATTCATATGTATACTTTCCTATTAGCTCTCAACTGTTTAATTATAGTGTGTCTTTGTGTGTGGCTACATGGTATTATCTTGTTTGGAATTCTCTGGGCCTACTGGATGATGTCTGGTTCATTTCCAGACTGAGATGACTTTTCAGGAGTTTTCTTTGCCTTTTTCTTTTTATCATTCTGAGACTCCTGTAATATAGATATTCTTCCTCATTTTCTTACACGATTCTCATTTTAAAAGTTTCCTTTTCTCTTTGCTTTTCTATTTGTGTGTTTTCAACATTATTTTTTGAGCTGATAGTACTTCCCGTTGCTTCTATTTATTTTCTGTAGAGATCCTCACTTGATTTTAAATTACATTAGAATGTTTCCTGGCTTATTTCTTGTTGTGTCTGTCTCATATTTTCTTAATCTTTATGCTGTTGCTGTTGCACACCTTCCATTATTGCCTTGAACCCTGTAAACATTATGGGAACTCTGACCTTGGACTCCTCTTCAGTCCTGTTACTCAGACCAGCTGGTGGGTAGAGGCCGCACTCAGGTGTTTTGCTCTGGCATTTGTGATATATTCTTCTGCCCCTTTGTTTTTAATTTTATGTTATAATAAGGACAGAATTTCAGAGTGTTGACTTAGCATCTGCTGAAGTAATGATAGAACTGTACCAATGGGGGGGTAGTAAGTATAAAGGATCTTTAGGGCACTAAAGGATCACGACTGATAAATATCGGAAGGTAAAGCATCCTCCTGTGCTGTGGGTACCAGTTGCAAGGAGTGAGCCCCTTTGCCAGCTGCTTGATCTTAAAGTCTCCTATAGTCTAATACTCACTATCCTCTCTAGGCTATTTTTGAGCACTAGATGCAACCCTGGGCATGGATTGTCGATGATATAGGGTCATAGGCTGGGATTTATTCTCTTTTCTTTTCCAGCACAGAGCCTTAACCTAGAGTGTTTGTGCCTATTATTAATGCAAACTTAAGCTCTGATTTAATCAAGCATTCCTTTATTATTTTGGTTTTATTCCGAGCATGAGGATGTGGCAGCTGTTTTCAGTGTCTCCGCCTCAGTAGTAACCTTATCTGTGCGGAGCCACAGGTGATTTGACCTGTTTCTCCCCTCCCAACTCAGACTCCAGCTGTTCTATATCGAGAACTGTGAGCTCAAGGCCGGAGCCCTCACTTAACAGCCCACCCTCCACCTCTTTGCCAGAGCCCTCTCCACCTGACCTGGTTTACTGAGCACAGAGCACTGTCCACCTGACCTGGTTTACTCAGCACAGAGCCAGTCTCCGGCTCAAGCTTTGCTCACAGTGGGCGCTTTTTGTTCTATGGGTTGTACCACCCGGGTTTCACGCTACAATGAGTTCATTTAGCATTTATCCTACCCCTTTTGGCCACACCATTTCTAGTAGTGGGTTTTGTGATTGGCTGTTATCCTTCAGGAGATTATTGCCCATGGGCAAGCCCATGTCTTTACCCTGCAGCCATCTTACAGGACTGGCCTTCCGTTATTATTTTTTAATTTGACACTCCATTGTTCATCCTTTTTTTAAAAAAAAAGAGTTTTATTATTATTATTATTTTGCATACAGAACTGGGGTACAGGTCAAAAGTGAGGGGCAGTGAGGGGATTCACCAAAGACAGAGTAGGGAGCAAAAGAGGCAGATCTACGAAGTACACTGCTGAGGGGAACAGTGGGTGAGACGAGAGGTCTGCCATGCCATGTGGGTCACCTTGGCGGATGGGGATCGAACTTGCACTGAAGCACTGTGCTAGCTTGTAGTGCTGCCCTTTAACCCACTGTGCCACCAGAGAGGGTCTCTTTCCATTATTTTTATTTAAAAAACAAACAAACACATAAGTAATTCACTTTGCAAACCTCAAAGGAAATGAAACAACATGATTTGTTACTTGAAATATAAAAGTAATCCAGACCACTCAAAAAGCAGCAGAATTGTGGCCTTCTGGAAACATTAAAAACCTTAAAGAGTAAATAAATTAGAGTTCAATTATTTTAGGTTTAGACACAATTTGACATACTTAGTAATAAAGATCTGTTATGTACTTGCTAACAAACCCTACTGCCATCAAGGTAGTCAGATTGTAGGGCTACCCCTTTGGTGTTTATGTATTTCTGTATTTGTCAGTGGATATCCCCTGTACCCACACCTGGCATCTATGCCCATTAATAAGAGAAGATGAAACTAATGACAGTATGTGACAGAATATGGTTGTTGAAAATTTCAAGCATATGTTGGGGGTAGCATAAATTTATTTGAAATAGGTGAAGAATTATTTTCCTGAATTCAGATGGAAAAGCTTCAAGTTAATACTGTATATAACATGGTCAGAATTTCAAATAAGTATATATCAGAACGAGGCTTAGAAGCCCCCAGGTTCCTCTCATTTTTAATCCTGCTACCTGCTATATAGTATACACTTCTGTCCATAGAGTTGAGTTATTTATCTGTGGAAAAAAAGAAACACTTTCCCTATCCTATAATCATACTTCTAGAAATATATATATATATATTGGTGATGCAGTTCTTTTGAAATTTCTTTTTGTGACACTGCCATAGCAGGAAATTATCATGACCTGAAGCTATGGTCCTTCTATAGGGAAAAGAGCCTGGGTATCACATGATCTAAGCTGGGGTTTTGTGACATTTGACTAAATTAGTAATACTGTGCTTTCTAAAATGTAATTTTAAAAAGTCTCATTTTAGGAAAGCTCAGAATGGTTATAGTCTTTGTTTTAAGATGCACTGAATTACTGAGAAGGATCCTTCTCTGATAATTATGCACTGAATAATACTCATACTAATATCCTGATCATCCTCAAACAATAACCATTGTCATAGTAACTGCTTATCATGGGAAAACAAACTGTGCAAATGAGCTTCTTCCATAGCTTAAATTATGCAAATCAAAAATTGAAGGAGTATATTTTAAGCAGTCTGGTTCCTTCATAACTATTGACTGAAGTAAATAATGCAAGTAACTCTCCATAACTGACAGTTGATATAAGAAAAATATTAACATGCTTATATCTATCTGGGTTTGCATTGATGTTTGATACAGGAAGCAGTTAAAATTTCCACTTAATATTTTACTTTAAAGAATTGTAATGGAGTTCAGTTCTGTTGTTTTAATCAATTTTGATTTCTGTTATCTGGTTTCAAGGCATATGAATTGTAAGTGACTGCTATGAAAAGGACTACTGATTTTTCACTTCTAGAATAATCCAGTGGATAGTTGGACAAGAAAAAGCTAGGGCTACTTTTCATATTTATTTGTTTATTTAATTTGTACTTACTAAACTCCTGGAATATGCACTGCATGTTATTGAGGTTACACAAATGAAAACTAGATATTTATCCACTTCTCACTTAGACTGAATAACAGGATACGTATTAGGAAACAACTAAAATATGTAGTATGCACATTTCTAGTATAAGTGTCTGGAGTGAAAGGAATTATGTTAAAGAATGTTCTGTCAATACATTAATCTAGCAGATTGGATAAAAGTTTCAGCCTGGAGAAAAGTGAGAAGAAAGAAAAACAGATCAAGGAAGCCAGTGACAGAGAGGCTTACTAAAAGGTAGTATAAGAGTCCATACTACTGACTTGGATAATTTTGGGTAACTACAAATCAGTGCATGAGAAATGTTGTATTCCTCCTTCAAAATGAGAGTTTTCAGATCTGTACAGAAAACTAAAGATCATAAGATATTAAGGAAATAAAATGAGTGATAGTTCATGGCCAGCAATTCAAGTGTCATAACACTCTTGGGAAATGTAACTTGGAACTCATACTTACATACATACACACACACATGCACTAGGATAAAAAGAAAGACATGAAGGTGACATCATTAAGGAAGTGATTTATAGTTTGCCTGATCATAAAAGTGGTATGTTTAAGACTTTTGTAATAAGAATTGCAAAGACAGCATCGCAAATAAGATGAATAGGTATTGTAGAAGTGGTGAACTTAAACATATGCTAAATGTAGCATTCTACTGAAACAGATTTGATAAATGCTTTACATCTTTAAAAAATAATCCATTGAAAAAGTAGCTTTTTTCAAGTAACTCTGATAAGACATTAGGAATGTAGAGAAACATATCACAGAAACATATAGAGAACAAGAAACAAATAGTAGAAAATATTCTCATTACTGAAAATGTGTAATGACTGCATGAAGTATAAATGTCAATATAAGATTAGTATTATTTAATCACATCATCAACAGCTTAACAACATGGAAAATAAGACTTTAATAGGAATAGGTCCTGAGATAAGAAAATGTGTTTTCATTGAATCTTGTATTGGGAGTCATATATTTTAGCATAATTTACTAGCAAAATATTGCTGTAAATATCCAGCAATATTTTGGTGTCACATGTTATTACATTTATGCTGAGTAAAGGCCAGAAAGAACCCATTGCCTTGCTGCTCAATGTATGATCCATGGAACAACATCAATGGTGTTTCCTAGAAGTGAGAAATGCAGACTGTTATACCAGAAACTCTAGAAACAGTGAATCATAATTTGCGTGATAGCAAGACCCGCATTTTGTTGAGACATGAGAGGTTGTGGGCCATTGTTCCAGAGCACCTGGCTTAGTTTTGACCTCCATCTTCCTTCTAGAAAATTCGATATTATGCAGGGTTTCCCCACCATTGACAGATTCTAAATGTGTTTTTGGCAAGAATATATAGTTGCTTTTTTTTTGGGCAAGAATATACAATTGTTTTAAGTTATAATTAAATGTGGTGGCACATAGATAGCTTAGCCTTTTCAAATTCACAGATACACTTTTAAAATGCATATTTGGAGGTCAAATCTGAGACTGTGTACCTAAGATGCCAACACCAATTGAAAACTGAAAAAAAGAGCAGCATATATTTTCTTTATGATTATAGACAGTACTCTAACCTCCTTTTGTCTTTAAACACTGAAATTGTTAGAATTAGACCTTGTGCCATGAGGTTAAGGCCCCTCCTCTGGCAAGAAATATAATCTGAAGTGTGACTCAGAGCTCAATAGAAAATGATCCATCTCACTTTAATCCCTTTGCAGCTTTGAGCTGGCTGTGCCATCTGTATCAGTCAAATATTACTGTGTAACAAACACAGCAAGCATAATTTATTAGCTCCTGACTCAGTAGGTAAACAATTTGGACTAGGCTTAATCTAGCACTTCCATTTATCCTTCCTGAGTTCACTCATGCCACTACAATCATTTTATGAATCATATGAGAATTGATTGATCCTGGATGACTTTATCCATGTCTGGCTTTTGGCTGTGGTGAGTAAGTTACCTGTCTTCTTGCAGGCTAAGACAAGGTTTTTCACATGGCATCTGGATTTCAAGAATAGTAAGTCCCAGAACACAAATACTTTTCAACTTCTACTTGAATCATACTTGTTCGTATCCCATTAACTAAGTCACAAGGCCAAATTCAGATTCATGTGGTGAGGATACAAATTGTATCACTTGCTATAAAATTCTGTAGTTACTTCTTTTTTCTCAAATTATCTTGTTATGTCTCTATTCTAAAATAGTATATTTTATAAGCTTGTATCTTTTTTTATGTGAGTATGTTTCTCCCTTTGTCAGTGAAACTATTATAAAGATGCTGTGAGGATACCAAAACTATGAAATGCAGTGGTCATGACTTTGAGCTAGGTTAGGAACAGGTATTCTTATTAACACTGAAAGTTCATGTCCCTGCTTTTACTCTGGGAAATCTGTATTTGTGAGTGGCATTCTATTTTGTCTTGTTTATTTCACCTTTATTGCATCAATAAAATCTGCACCTGTTTGTTCTGGCATTGAGAGAAGCTGTCTGCTCTGTAGCTGTATTTCCCACCTGGCTGGCTGAGCACTCTCAGTGGCAGACACCTTTGTCAGTGTTTGTGGGAAATGCTTATCTTGGTTAATTTGGTTGCTTCCCTTTGACTTCGTGCAAAAGGGCTGAAGAGGAAATGTTTGACTTCTCAATTCATACTGTGAACAGTTTCCTAAGACACACATAATGAGTAAGAAGAGAGTTAAAGAAGAGGTGGATGGTGTCTGACCTGAAAAGGCATTAAGATTAATGTGAATAATGAGGTATATAGAAGGTAATACACTAAGGGGAATTGCTGTGTCACAGAAACCATGTGAGCAAAGCTTTCAGTGTTTATGTGATAGAAAATGTCTACTATATGTGCATATATTGGACTGGATGTGTGTGTGTATATATATGTGTGTGTGTGTGTATGCCCTCATATATATATATATATATAATTGGGTTTGTTTTAGAGATTTTTCTATATGGTTGCACATAACAGTAGCTTATCCCTTGTAAATGCTGAATATATTCTATAATTTAAATATTTCACCATGTTTATCCATTTATTTCTCAACTGATATTTGAGCTATTTATAGGTCTTGATTATTATGTATAAAACAGTTATGAGTAATTCTGTATGAGTCTTACTGTGGATCTAAGTTTTAATTTCTCTTTAGTAACTACAGAGTAGAATTGCCAGGTTATATCTGAGAAGCCAGCATCTACCATACCATTCTTTAAAACGATTGTACAACTTTTCTACCTCATCAACTGTGCATGAATTTTGCTTGCTTTCATAAATTACAATGAGCATTGTTACTCTTGTTAATTCTAGTCATTTGAGTTTGAAGCAGTATCAGTGTTTTCTTTTATAATTTTTTTTAAGATTTATTTATTTATGCATACAGAACTGGGATACAGGCCAGAAGTGCAGGGGCGGTGAGAGGATTCACTAGAGAAGAGAGGGGAGCAGGAAAGGCTGACTGAAAAAGTACACTGCTGAGGGGAGCAGTGGGCGGGTCAGGAGAGGTCTGCCTTGCCATGTGGGTCACCTCCGGGGTGGGGATCGAACTCATGCTGAAGTGGCTTTAGCTTCTGAGTGCTGTACTTTAACCCACTGCGCCACCAGGGAGGGCCTACAATGTTTGTTTTTAAAGTTTTTTGGTTTTTTTTTAAATTTATTCATATAAGAATTAGAGTATAGGCCAGAGGTACAGGGTGGGGATGGGGGGATAAAAAGATTCATTAGAGACAAAGTAGTGAGCAGAACAGGCAGACATATTGAAATACACTGCTGAGGGGAGCAGTAGATGAGATAGGAGGATTCTTCTGCACAATATGTGGATCAGTTCCCTGGCTGGGGATCAAACTCATGCTGTAGTAGCTGATGATAGATTGATGATTCTGAGACTTACCCCATATATTACCAGGGAGGCACTCTCACAGTGGTTTTAATTTTTATTTCTCTGGTTATTTACTATGGGAGTTTTTCTTTTCATATTATTAGTAGTCATTTTATATCTTTCAAATTTCTTATAGAGTTGTGTGCCTTCACTTTATTTATTTATTCATTTATTTATTTATTTTTAAATAGGTGTAGGGCCCTCCCTGGTGGCTAAGTGGGTTGGAGCATGCACTGAAAAGCTATCCCCAGTCTCAGAGCTGACCCACATGGCATGAGAGACCTCTCCTGACCTACGCTGCTCCCCTCAGCAGTGTACTTTGTTGATCTGCTTGTTCTGCTCCCCACCCCATCTCTGGTGAACCCTCTCACTGTCCCTACACCCCTGGCCTATACCCCGGTTCTGTATTCATAAACAAATAAATTAGGTATAGTCATATCAGTACAAGATTTATTTATATATTTTCTTAGAAATACTTTACACTTGTATTTGTAGATGAAAACTTTTCTTGAAGTATAAAATTTGCTTTTTTTGTTTCCTCAGTGGTAACATTGAAGAGTTAATATGTTTTACTTTAGTGGAATTCTAGGTATATTCTTTTTAATATTTACTGTTTTCTATGTCCCTTCTAAGAAAAATTTGCCTAATATAAGGCTGAAATGATTTTGTCCTATGTTTTCTTAAAAAGAGACATGTTATCTTTCATGTGTAAGTCTATATAACATCTCAAATTAAATCATGTGGAGTGCTAAGAAAGAGTTAAATTTCCATTATATATATATATATTTATAAATCCAGTTTTGATGGTAGCATTTACTGAAAAGTCTATGCTTTCATCATGAAATTTGTTGCTACCTTTTTCAAAACTCAGTTGAGAACACATGTCCTCGTATGATTAGTTTTTTTATTCTCTACTGATCCAGCTTCACTCTTGTGTAACCACATTTTAATAATTGTTACCTTGAAATCATGCTTAAATAGTTTACATTTTTTATTCTGTTGCACTATTATTTCCACTATTTTAAAATCCCTAGGAAACCTTAATAAATTGGCTTATATAATCTAGAGTTGGTTTCTTAGATACCTCAGAATTTTCTAGCGATAATCATATTACTTGTGAAAGACTAACATGACTTCATGTCGTCATGTTGTTTCATTATTTTAGTTTATTACAGTTCCAGTACATAGTTTCTCACAAAAGCTGGAAGAGTTACTATCTCTGTTTAAATCCTATTTCAAGGAGAAGTATTCATTCTTTAACCAACAAAATGATATTGGCTATAGATTTTTGTTTTATCACAGCTGTTAATCAAGTGGAAAATGTTTCTGTCTATTACTAATTTGCTTAAATGTTTTCTCATGAATGGGTATTGAATTTGACAGATAATTTGAACATTCTTTATAGTTCTGTTATGGCAGTAAGTTGTATTGATTTATTTTAAAATATTGAACCAACCTTGCATTACTGAGCTCAAATGTACTTGCTCATGCTGTGAAATCCTTTTACATATTGATGGATTCAATACATTAATATTTTTTCTGGATCCAACTTACTAACATTTTGCTGAGAAATCAATCTGCCAGTATCATTTTTAAGAATTTTACTTCTGTGTCCTATGAGTTTGTTTTTTTAAAGCAGTGTTGATAAATATTATATTTAAGTTATGATGACCTTATACAGAATCCAGAATGTCTCTTTCTGCTTTGCTAAATGAAATTGACATCATTTATTTTTATCTATTTTAAAGTTATTCATAAAATAAATTACCTAGAATTTAGTCTGACTTACATTACTTCTGTTGTAGTAACTGCTTTATAACTCTGAGTATGCTT
This sequence comes from Condylura cristata, assembly GCF_000260355.1. Lineage (NCBI taxonomy): Eukaryota > Metazoa > Chordata > Mammalia > Eulipotyphla > Talpidae > Condylura > Condylura cristata. The sequence continues at coordinate 20,351,752 of NW_004567116.1, read as the reverse complement.
TAGGGGTATAAATTCAGACCCAATCAAATATCTGCTGTAAGACAGTGCCCACTACCAAAACACCACTAAAACTTTTCCCATAATCCATTGAGTATCCATAGTTAGTTGCCTTCATTCTTGCCCCACATCCCCTACCCTGCAACTTGTCTCTCAGGTAGCTAAGTAAGATTTCTATGATTTGTTTTGTTTAGTTTAGTTCTGTCTGTTCCTTTGCTTTACTTCTTTATATCCACATATGAATGAAATCATCCAGTATCCCCCCCCTTTTTTTTAGTTATTTTCTTAACATAATCCACTTCAGTTCCATCCATGTTACTGCAAATTCCAAATATCATCATTTTAAATATGTTACTAGTATTGCATTGTATCTGTGTGTGCGATATCTCCAACATTCAGTTTTATTAGATTTCTATGGCTACATGGGGTCTTTTGTAGTTGCACACAATTTTTAGTAATGTTTGATTTATTTATTTGAAAAGTTCCATTAAATCTTTGATGGGGATTGCATTGAATTTGTACCTTACTTTGGATAAGATGGCCATTATAATAATAACAATTCTTCCAATCCATAATCGATTCTATTTCCTTCAAATATGTCTTACAGTTTTCATGCACAGAACTTTCACCTCCTGTATATCATAATGTCATTTGAAAACTCCCAAATAATGTGGTACTAATCTTTGGAGTATAACTCAAGAAGCAAAATTTCAGACCATGCTCAATTGGACCATGTATTACTGCAACAGATTTCAGCTGACTTTTTCTAAACTTTGAAAATCTAGAATATGTTGAATAAAAACACTTTTATAGGGACAGAAACTGTTTAATTGTACATGGTCTGGTTTCTGAATTTTAAGATTTGCCTTTTATATTAGATGTCCTCAATTTCAATTTTTGCTCCTCACTTGAGTGACCTTGGGCATAGCACCAGTCCTTCTGAAGCATTAATTTCCACCTCTACAAAATGGGAATAATAATAAAGTGTGTACTAGTACAGAATTAGCAATGCCCTTTACCATGATAATATTTCATAATATAAATTAATTTGATGATAACTTTGATGTAATGTTTGATACATGAATGTTTGCTAAAGAATAAATTAATATACCTACCTTCATAAAGCTGGTGTAGTACCTAATATAAATATGCAAAAATACTAAATTACAAAGGAAGTTGATCAGTGCTTTAAAATGTGTCATAGGGTGTGTCAAGATTGCAAACTTTTAAAATAAAAATTTCATTTTAAAGTAATAATACTTGAAGTAAAAATATGGCCATCCTAAAATAACTTCAAAGTTTAGAATTATCCCTAATTAATTTTATTACAGAGGACTTGACATTGTTGGTTCTTCATCTTATTTTAGAGTAATCTTGAGTAGGTTGTAGTAGTGTCCTTGACTGAACTTCGGTAGGTATATAAAGCAGACATTTAATTAAGAATCAGCATGAGGAAACAATGATTTATCTATTTGCATTACTAATATTACATATATCTGTCCTGTTTCACCAAAGTAATTCTAATAAGAAATTGGCCTAGTTCTTAAAGAAATTTAAAAAGAAATAGCTGCTGTATTTTTTTTTTTGGCAAGAAACCAAAATATCTTATTTTAGCTTTCAGATTAGTGATTAACTTACTCAAAGTTAATAGTTTGACAGAAATTTTTTCTCATAGAACCTTAAATAAGAGTGAATAAAACAGCCCTTTTTCCATAATTGCCTTGTAATTACTTTGTAAGCTTTAAGCATTTACATTTCATCATCTATAGAAGTAATTATGTAATCCTGTGTGTTTTGCAAATTTCATTTGTTTTGCCTCCTTTGTTACAGTTTAATCTCATAAGTCATAGTTTAAAAAGAAAATAAATGTCCCAATGCTACTTTTCTCATTTTACAAATCACTTTCTTTGTCCATTTTTTTATTAACTTTTTAATGGTGTTCTTTCTCATCAGTTCACCTATCAGGTTAATAATATCAAAGTTAGGAGATTATTGTCTTCCAAAAAATTTTGATGGGTTCTTAGATAGCATAGTCTTGAGCATAGACACTCTTGTTTATTTTCATATAGATATTCTTATTGCAGTATTCTTTATTGTCTCTCTCCAAGACCAGAGTTTTGGTCATGCTACCTGTAAGTATCATAGGTTGTAAATTTACAGGTTTTTCATGTTTGATTTATGTTCTACTGTTACCTTCTTTACATTCATAATTTTTTTAAAAAAGATGTATTTATGTATGCATACAGAACTGGGGTACAGGCCAGAGGTGCAGGGTTGGTGTGAGGATTCACCAGAGACAGAGTGGGGGTCAGAAAAGGCCGACTGATGAAGTGCACTGCTGAGGAGAGCAGTGGGCAGGTCAGGAGAGGTCTGTCACACCATGAGGGTTACCTCTGGGGCAAGGATACAACTCATGTGGAAGTGGCTTTAGCTTCTTAGTGCTGTGCTTTAACCTGTTGTGCCACCAGGAAGGGCCCTACATTCATAAAAAATTCAAATAGAGAGTCTGCATTTTTATTTTGTACTGGGACTCAAAATTATATAAACTTTCCCTTTCTCTTTCTCACACTCACATACACAAACATAGTCTTAGTCAGTCCATTGTTTGCTATAATAAATTGCCATAAATTAGTGCTTATTATTTTTCACTGGAGATTGAAAATTAAAAGGCTACTATGCCAGATTTGTCTTTGTTACATGGCCTCCTTCTTGCTGTGTTATCACATAACAAAGAGTGAGGTCATCACTTTACTGTCCCTTTTTAGAAGGATATTATCCCCATTCATAAAGACCAATTTTTCATGGCCTAATGATCTTCCAGTAACCTCCAAGTTAACATGACATTAGGGACAAGGATTTCAACATATTATTTTCTAAGGGACACAAGTTTTCACTCCATAACTCATACATATACACTAAACACTATATGCTGTCCTATTTGTGGCATTAAACTCACATTCTTTAAATTAGATTAAAAATACTTCAATCTGTTTTGTTCCAATAACAATGAGTAGACTAATAAAAGCATAATTTAAATAAGTGATTTGCTAACCTATATTCCTACTGTTGCTCCAGGAGTGAAAGAAAGGGAAAACGAAGCCCAAGGAAGGGAAGGAGGGAGGGAAGAAAGAAGGGAGGAACTTGGTTTACTTTATTTGATCTGATTCCCTCATAAATAAGTGAACTAAGCCCAAACTTTGTGAATAATTTAACCAATACATATATTCAGTTAACAATATAAATAAACACATTGGGCATTTACATGTGACTCATATCAAGAAAAATATAATTAATGCATATACCTTTTTTTCTACTCACCCTTGCCATAGAAAGAGACTTCCTTTTATGTTCTCATGATAATTCAATGAATTCCAAATTATCATGTATTTTAATGAGAACTGTGTGCACTCTCACAGGGAAACACAGACAAAAATTACTTACTTTTCATTTCTAGATCATATTCAAGTACCATGTTATTGTTGCATAAATGCTGAGACTGTGGTGTAAAAACAAGTTCCCGTATATGTATATGCTTTCGACTTTTCTTACCATTTTTTCTGGGTATGTATTCTGCATCTAAACTATATGGCCCAGGTTTCTCTCTTCAGAAATTCCCTTAAGTATTTCAATGGATATGCATAGGGATATGAATTCATACCTACTGGGAAATAAACTTCAACATGTATGTTTAATCTCATTGTATATGACGCAAATGCCTTATAAAAGGAGTAGGGTTATTTCTGTACAGGTGTAACATCTTTCCTTCAATACTTGCAAGTTAAGGCAAATTTCATTTGTGTCTGTGTTTTTTAAAGATGTATTTATTTATGGATATAGGAAGTGATGTACAAGCCAAAGGTACATGGGGGGTGGTTGAGAGGATTCACTAGAGATAGAGTGGGAAGCAGAGCAGGTGATTGATTGAAGTATACATTGCTGAGGAGAGCAGTGGGCAGGACAAGAGAGTTCTGCCATGCTATGTGGGTCACTTCTTTAGTCACGGATCGAACTAGTGTTCCAGTGGCTACAGATTGCTTCATAGCACTGCAAAGAGTACTCTTGAGGAGAGAAGTGCAAAGAAAGAGAGACCCAGAAATTTAAAAACTTTGGGCATGAAGCTGAGCACTCATTAGTATATAGATAAAGGAATCTATGCAAGTACAGGGTAAAAGTCAAATGAACACATTCAAGATTACCCGCACTCCCACAGGGCTGGAAATAGTGCCTACTTTCCCAAACCAGCTTTATGGAGCATTGGAGAAAACACCCAGAAGGATTTTGCCTTAGTAGAGAATATTTCATTCTATTCTAAATATTACTCAGATTCTGTTTAACTGATCTCAAAAAGCAAGACCCCAAACAGTAAAAAACAGTTTCCAAGAAACAAATACATTTTACAAGAAAAATCAAAATTGTTTATAGGAATATAATAATCTTTAACACCAAAAGGGTAAGACTCATGCTGTTTAGCAGCCAATCAAAGATTCCCAGGTATATAAGAAAATAGGAATCATAATGTGGAGAAAAATCAATAGAAACCACTCCAGATCTGAGTCAGATGTTAGAGTGAACAGATAAAGATTGAAAGGTCACCATAACTATGTTTTATATGTTTAAAAAATTAAGCAGTGACATGACATAAAAAAAAAGCTCTCAATCATACTTCTAGATATGAAAAACCCAATGTGTGAGATGAAAAATAACATAAGTGGCACTAACAATGGCTGATTCACTGCAGAATAGAGGTGAGTAAATTTGAAGACATAACAATAGACACACAGGAAGGAAAAAGAATTTCAAAGAGAGTACCAATAACCTAATGAATGAGTTTAAGCAATATATATGTAGTATGTTATATAGTGTGTGCTTGAGCACATGTGTGTAGAACTGGAGCCACAAAAAGAGAGTGAAGAAAAAAATTGAAAAATAGTGACCAATAGTATTGCAATGTCATGTAAGCTTTAAACCTAGATATCTAAGGAACCCAATGAACCCCCCAGCACAAGCCACCTATGCACATTATGGTGGCTCATCCTGTATCAGTGTGACTGGGCCATGAGGAGTCCAGGTGGTTGGTCAGATATTATTTGGGATGTTGCTATACGGATATATATTTTTAATTACTTTTTCTTTTAAGATATTTTAATTTATTTATGCTTACAGAAATAAATGGGGTATAGGCCAGAGGTGCAGGGGTTGAGAGGATTCACCAGAGACAGGGCAGGGAACAGAATAGGCAGATTGACTGAAATACACTGCTGAGGGGAGCAGAGGACAGGTCAGGAGAGTCTGCCACGCCATGTGAATAACTTTCCTGGGTCTGGCCAGGGATAGAACTTGTGCTGCAGTGGCTTCTGAGAGCTTCATAGTGCTGTCTGTGCTTTAACCCCTTGTGCTACCAGGAAGAGCCATATGAGGTTATTTTTGACTGAAAGTTTTAAATAACAAAACACAGGAATAGTGACCTCGAGGAAATGGTGAGGAAGCAATGTAAACAAACAAACAAACAGTAAAATAAAACATAGCGTCCATAATCCTAATAAATATAATAAATGTATCTGGAGAGAAAGGTCATGTGTACACACAGGCATGTATCCTAACAAAATCATTTCTGACCTAGTAGATTCAGTTCTAGTGAGATGCATGGAGAGGCAGATGGTAAAGGTTTTTTATTCTGAATTATGTCTAATGAGGTAAAACGGTTTTACATTGTTGTATCTCCTCTGGGGATTATGGCTTTAAGCTTCTACAACTGCACACTTTCACACCCTGCCCAGCCTCACACAGATTTTTAAGAGGATTTTTTTTTAATGTTAAAAGAAGCGTAAAGATTTTCATACAACCCTACTGTTTTATATCCAAAGATTGGCTTACCACATCGTAATTACCCAGTTTCAATGTTGTGCCATTTCTCTTTCTGATCCCCATGACTGCACTGCACATTTGAATAGAACAACGCAGACCCAGGCTTTGGAAACGTCCACAGGAACAGCTCCCTCTATTCCCATCTTCCTTGGGTAACATGACAGGTTTATCCCTCACTACATCCACTATTATTTTTCAGTTCTCATTATTATACCTTTAATTCTATCTTACCCATTTATTTCTAGTCTTTACAATTTCTCTTCCCAGGTACAAAGTATCTCCCTTTTATTATGATTTTTCTCCTAATCATCTCCTATTATCTCTTATTTTAGTACTTGGCTTTCCCTCTTTGATGTCTTTTAGTTTGAACTTCAGGTAATTTGACCCCTTTTGTTAATTCTTTGACTTATCATAGATCCATTGTCTATTCTTCTTCTTTTTTTTTCCATCTTTCATCTTTCTCTATATATTGAAATTCATACAATTGAATGGTTTAGCTGCAGCCGGCAGGGTGATGAGCTGTGGAGAACTGTCAGAAGGTGAACAAACAGGCTTTTATGATAAAAGGTCGAAGTAGAGCACACATGAGGTTTTTTAAAAAGCACCTATTATAGGATTTAGAAAATTGAATGTGCATGACATGATTCCAAAGGAAAAGAAGAAAAAATACATTGAGTAGGTAATGACATCATGACAAGAGGAAAGCACTATTTATCTCATCAAAGCTTAGTGAACCAAAATGCTAAATCACATCAAGCCTGCGTTTCAAAATAGTTTGTGGGAAGGTTAGATCCGAAAATCCATATTTGAAGTCTGTATGCATATGCCAGAAGCACTGGTTATTGGAAATAGTGCCTGACCTGGAAAGCAGGGGGTTTCACGACTTGTTTAACCTTTTTCTTTTGATTTTTATTTTTCCTCTATAAATGAAGTTAACAGACCTTATTGCAATAGTTACACATCTCAGAATCATAGATCTTGTCATACCTTAAATGTGGCAAGGTATAGAAGAAAGGTTAACACCTTTGTATTCTGAGCTTCTTGAATTTGGGTAGCTTCAAATCCAAATCTGGTGCTTTTTACCACTATCTTCAACCACTTTGCTTTCCATTTATTTTTTAAAAGACTTCGCTAAATATAGGCATTTAATCAAACCTTTTAACTCATCTATCAGAAATCTATAGGGGACCCTCCCTGGTGGCGCAGTGGGTTAAAGCACAGCACTAAGAAGCTTAAGCCACTTGCGCATGAGTTCGATTCCCACCTACCCCAAGGAGATCCACATGGTGAAGCAGTCCTCTCCTGACCCGCCCGCTGCTCCCCTCAGCAGTGTACTTCATTGATCTGCCTGTTTTACTCCCTGTTCTGTCTCTGGTGAAGCCTCTTACCCTCCATAACTCTGGCCTGTACCCCATCTCATATGAATAAATAAATCTTAAAAAAAAAATCTATAGGTAAATACCTAAATTCAACTACTTTCCTTCTAGAAATTATACAGAGAAGCCAATATATGAAGAGGAGACTTTTAACATTAAGATGTATGATGTAGCATTTCTAAAAAATAATGTGTTTCTGAAATAACTATTAAGGAACTAATTAAATTAACAAAAATGCTAAGTGGCTTCCATGTTTGAGAAGAGCTAGCATAAAAATACTGTATTCAATTTTTGGTAAAAAAAAGTTTCAATGTTATGTACAAAATAGTTCTTACTTGCACTAAAAAGAGAAAGAAAACAAACAGAAAAGATATATAATCAAAATACTGTCATTGTTTTGCCAATCCAGCTGAGTTTGGGTACTTTTGTATCCTATAAAATTTCTTTTATAAGTGTACTAAACTTTAATGGAGGGAAGAGTAGCATACTCTTTTAATAAATCTATTGTAACGTATTAAGAAATTCCCTGCATTCCATTTATTTAGTAGGATTATATTTCTGAGAACCAAATGACATGCCATGAGGGATGTTAGGAGCTGTAAATATGAACACCAAATTAAACCAAGTCAAACTAAATGCCATAGAAAGTCATCTAGCTAGGGAGTTATATTTATCACCCTGACATTTTTTTTATAATTTTTAAAAATGTATTTATTTATGAATACAGAACTGGGGTACAAGCCAGAGGTGCAGGGATGGCAAGAGGTTTCAGAGAGAGGGGGGCAGAGCAGGTCAACTGATGAAGTACACTGCTGAGAGGAGGTCTGCCGCGCCACGTGGGTCACCTCCAGGGCAGGGATTGAACTCTTGTTGAAGTGGCTTTAGCTTCTTAATGCTGTGCTTTAAGCAGCTGCTGTGCTCCCAGGGAGGGCCCTGCTGAGACTTTAACCCCTGACATTTTTAGCAGCTAATTGCTTCATGCATAACATAGAAACACTAAATTAACTTTTATCTGGAATTTATTTACCTAATTATGTGTCCACTTTGGAGTCATGCTGTTTAGTAGCCAGTTCTTACATTCTCTTCTGTTTCTCAGCTCTGTTGCTATCCTCCCCCACCCCCATTTCAGCCAAAACAAAGTATGTATTTATTAAAGCACTTTTGTGGCAGAGTGCTGTCTTTCTTTCTTGAACCTGTTATCTGCCCAGACTAAAGGATTATGGATAATTCTTGTTTGTAATGCCTCTTCCTGAAAAATAAATCATTAAATGCAGTAATGTATAAAATCAGTAGGAAGAGCTAGGAGGAAGTAGAAAGCCTGCTTCTTATTATTCCAAGTGACATGATAACAACGAAACTGAAAATCTGGTGAACTTTTGGTTTATATTTACTCTATTATTAACCAAATGGTGACTTCCCAATGCTCTACACTGCTTTTGCATGGTAAATCAAGAGTTTCTTTGCCATCTTGTTTTTCCCAAAGGAGGGAGGGGCAGATTAAGTTATATCACATACATATTGCCTTTTGTAGATGTCTTAGAACTACATAATTTCTTTAGTCACATGATTTCCTATAGTTATTTTTTCTTTTTATTTTTTTATGTGGCATGGCTCAAAAGAAGTAACCACATTAGAAACTGTAGAGCTCTTGCAAAGGGCAAAGTAGAAACCATAAACTAATTGAGATGACATGAGAAGCATTTCTGTCTCTTTTCCAATATAAAAGTTGGATGCATTGCATTTAAAAAAATCCCTTGCAGTAATTACCTCATTATACTTCCCTTTTCAGTTCATGATTTTCTAAGAATGAGGAAATTCAATTGATAGTAGACATGGATTTTCTTTTTTTAAATCACCCTAGTATGCATCTGAGTGTTCCACAGAGACATTGGTCACATCACATTTTCTGGGGCAGCGTCTTCTCATGTGTAAATAAGAAAGGATTATCCAGTGCTCTGGAGAACCTGGCTACCCAGTGTGTTGTCCAGAAACCAATAGCAGCAGCACTGCATGGGAGCTGAGAATAAAATATAGACTGCACAGACCAGCTTTAACCCAACTCAAGTTTTCCCCCACCCCCAGAATTTCAGAATCATAGTCTGTATTGTGACAAGGTTCCCAGGTGTGTTTGTATAATTTGAGGTGCACTGATGGGGGTCCTACCATCATATCTTGGCTTATGAAAGATACCAAAAAACGAATGATCCCTGGTCTCTTGTCCTTTTGCAGACAGGACTTTACTTTGCTTGAAAAACTTGGACCATATCTTCAGGGCATTTCAAACCATCCTTCGGTTGAAGGATCCATTTTTGTTAGAGTGGATTGTGTGTGTGTGTGTGTGTGTATGTTGATGTTTGTTTTCTTCTTCTGTGCATTTGAGCACTTTAGCATCAAACCTAAAATGTGCTTAATTAGTAAAATTACATGCTTCATTATTGAATGCAAATGCTCAGCTTTTGGAGGTATTTATATCACACATATTACAATCTAAATACTGGGAGTCTAAGATAGCATATTTATGCTAAAATCATAATTAAATATTTGCAAATTAAGTAGGAAATGAGTGGGGGTAGATTCTAAATTTTTACAAAGTCTGGAATATTTAAGGGTTTTGGAATCATATGCCAATCCTGTCTTTAACTCTCTTTAAAAGTTTACTAGTTTGTTACCATTTATAGAAATGTTATCAATTGAACCCTAATGTAGGGTCAGTGAGAATAGTTATATTTACCATTCTATTATTTTGTTTAGAAATAAGAAGTGAATTTTCAGTGGGCAGGTTTTTACAGACTCCCTCATTCAAATATGAAAAAAGTCCTGGAATACATAAAAATTTCTGTATTCTATTATTCATCATCTCTCATTATAAATATTAGCAAAAAGTTTAAGTTGCTGAATAAATACAGTCATATTATTATTTTCAAGAATTTTCAGTGACTCAAATAAATCATTAAAATGTGTTCCCAAATACAGATCCTCAGGGACCAACTTTAATGAAAACTGAAGATGCCTCTGTAATTAGCAATCATGTGCATTCAATTTTTATTTTCAAAAGCAGCTGAAATGTACTTTCTGCCAGACTTGTCTCATCACAACATCATGGGGATAGCAGGATCCTTTTCCATCAGGTTATACTGGTCTCTGTGTTCTCCCTCTTCTAAGACTCTGCAATGAGCTGGAGTGTCAACCATACTAAAACGGTGTTTGCAGATACTCAAATTCCCACAAGAGAAAGACAAGCATATATCAAAGTAGCCTCACCCAGGCTTGTGTGGACCCAGACAACCTTCCTTTTTTTCTTTTTTAACAATCTGAGAAATTTCAAGTGCAAACTTTAATGCCAGAAAAATTCTCTGACATCCAAGTAAATAGAGTACAAATCAACAAATTTGTAAGGTAGAAAGCTGGACAACAAATGATGAATATAATTAGATAGTACAGGCAACTGAGCATTTCTTTATTAAGCAAAAACTTTGGGTTGAACTAGGCAATACAGAATCTGTTCCTGACCTCTTGAGTCTCATAGACTTGACTTGGTCACTTTCAGCCTACTGTCTAGAGAGATTGGAATTCTCTCCTGCTCACTGCTGTGTCACAGTGCTATTGAGTCGTTCTAAATATTTGTTGAATAAGCAAATCTATGAATCCTGCTCAGTCCATACTGGAGTGACTTGTATCATTCATATCCCCAAGTTCTTCCAAGTCTGTGAAATATTCCCCTCAATGCTAGAGCAACATTTGGAGTCAAGAGCAGCTGCAACTCAGCAAGCAATGAGCCCCAGTTGTGAGTGTCTTCTTCCATGACTTCAACAAAGCATTATGATTTTCACTGTTTGCCATGTAATGAATGATGTTGAAAGTCCTACTTTGCAGCAAAATTGATATACCCTAAATGTCCATTCCTTAAGTCAGTGTTTCATATTTCCTTTCTTCAGGCTTGCAGGTTACACAAGAATTTTTCTCATCTCTATATGCTAAACTATCCTTTTCTTTTATATGGCTTTTCTCAGTCTGAGAGAAAGAATCCTATGCTTATATCCCATAGGAAGGTATAAAGTCTAGAAAGGAAAATATTGAAAAGCAATATACCACCACCCTTTCTTCAGATAATCTTACAAGTGACCTTAAAATCTTTTAATTTACATAACATATCAACATTATTGACTCACAATAAGCTTAACAAATAAATCAATTACATATTTAATCTGATACAATAGTGAGTTTAATTCTTTGAAAATGTGCTTCCACAGTTGGTATATTTGTTCATTCTCCAAGTTCATGAAATTTTCAAATTTGAGAAATTTAAACTTTGAGTTGGTATCTTGCTGTCCTTCGGTAAATCTTTTGATGTAAATAATGTAAAATTTGAAGAATACTATCTCACAGTTCATTGTGATGACAGCATTGATGTCCAGGTATTAGCATAATATCTAGCGCAGAGTAGGTACTCAGATTTGTTTTAAAAAATAATGAAAGAAAGTTGACATTGGAAAATGTAGTATAAACAGTTGAAAAACAGTAGGCTGCTTTGAGATTTAATCGCTCCATATCTTCGATATGACTGGTTAGGCACTTATGGGTCTAATTTCCTATATGATTATCCAGGTTATATTTCTGATGTGACTGTGACAAATGCCTTACTAAACCTTGATTAACATTATCTACCTTTTTAGAATTCTACTTCAAAGGAAGATGAAGCCAGTGTGCCCTGACCCATTCTTTGTGAGCTAATCACCACTCCTATCGATCTCTTCTTACATTTCTAAATGTTCACAAATCATTTAATTGTCTTCTATTTCCTAGTTAGGTACAGTGTTCTTTATTGATAATTTGTGACAAAGTGACACTCTATCCGTCCCTCCCTATCTTGAGGAGATTTGGACTGGAAACCCTTGAGGATGGTAGATTCTCAGTACATTTGGGGTTGAGTTGGAGCAAGGACTCCCCAACATGTAAAGACCTTTAACTTCTGCTTGTAATTTCACTGAGACTAGTGGTTCAGGTGGCTCTTGTTTTTTTGGGAGAGAATATACATCATAAGATCTACCAGCCTTTTGCTGTAGCCAAGTTCATTGTCATGTAAGGAAATAAACTTGACAAAGTCAATGCCAAATAATAAACATGGAAGAGTGGGTGTCACTGTTAAAGTCATAGGAGAGAGCTTCCTCTTCTCTGGAGCCCAGGAGGCTCTTTCTAGTATACTTCACTGCTTTCTTGAAACACCAGCAGCTTTCTCCCTTCTCAACCTTGACAGTGCCATTGAACTTGCCATGAGCAGAATCCTTTTAGAACACGTAAATCATGTAGTTGAGGTCAGTGAAAGGGTCATTGATACTGACAGTGTCTATTTTGCCAGAGTTAAAGCACTCCCGGTTACTAGGTGCTCTATATGACCAAGTCCATTTCCTGTGACCTACACTAAAATTTCTCACAGATATAGCTGGCACTAGGAAAGAAAAGTAGCTCTCCATCAAACAAGAAGGAACAGAGGGCACCATTTATTATACAATTGTTAAGTTGCATGTTTAAGACTCACTTCAAGCTTGGAAGTCTAAAGCTGATATCCTTTAAAAAAAAAAAAAAATGGGTCTCTCCCTAGTGGCACAGAGGGTTAAAGCACAGCACTAAGAAGCTTAAGCCCTTCTGCATGAGTTAGATTCCCGCCTGCCCCAAGGAGATCCACAAGGTGTGGCAGATCTCTCCTGACCCACCCGCTGCTCCCCTCAGCAGTGTACTTCGTCGATCTGCCTGTTCTGCTCCCCACTCTGTCTCTGGTGAATCCTCTCACCCTCTGCATCTCTGACCTGTACCCCAGTTCTGTATGAATAAATAAATAAATCTTAAATAAATAAATAAAAATGACCACTGTTCAGATGCAGCATGGAGCATTAAGCCCAGTTCTCTAGAATGGACAGAGACAACTGATAACAGCACATAATCTCAAATGCAGTCTTTTAGTAACCTGAAATGTATTCATTTAAGTCAGTAGTTGTTTTCCTATAATATATTCAACTAATTATAATAGGATCCCTTTTGCTGTACTTTTTTTTCAGCCTGAAAATCATTCTTTTAGAGATATAGCAAGTGTGCATATAGAAACATAAATAAAATGTGTATATCTAATTTTATCAGTTGACAAAAGCTACAATTTAGCAAAATCTCAAGTCTACTCTACTATCCATGTTCTGAAAATTGGTATGTACACACATCTGGGGTTAGAAATGTCATTCTCTGCTTGTTCCCAACTGGTTTCATGAGTGAATCACTGGGCACCACCTACACTTTGTTCTCATACCTATAGCAAATTTTTTTTCACAGGTACAATATTTTAAATTTCCCTTCCACATTCAGTTTAATCATTTGATGTGCCAGATAGAGTTTAACAAGTATATTCCTCCTTGTTCTTATGAAAGTCACTCTAACTTAATTTTACCTTAAAGGCACTTATATTCACACAAGTAAGATATGGAGAATTACTATAACAAATCCTTGTTCATTAACAGTGCCTAATTTATTAGCAATTCCTAAAAATTATTGCTTTTGAACTGTTTCAGGTTTGCATAGCTGAATCACAAATTGTTGGCTTTACATAGCTTTTAACTGTAAGGTTTTTCTTTTTACAATTTATGATCTCAGTTTCATCTTTTCTGATTTTTTTTACTTGAGTTAACATATGTTTACACAACATATATGCTCCAAAGGCAGAGGGTCATGCCTCTGAAGAGGCAGGTTACCACATCACACCCACCACCATCCTCAGCCCTCCACTGTAGTCCATCTGAAACCAGCTTCCTGAGGGTCTAAGGTAGTTTTGTGGGTGCATCAGCTTGACATGTGCCAAGCCTCAGTCTATCACCTGTCGACTTTCCTCCTCCTCCCCTGGACTCAAAATGCTCATGATCCTGCCTTTAATGTAGGTGGAGTAGGCCTATCCCCTTTTATATCTGTTTATTGGACTCATGAGCTGCCTTGAATGTAGGTGAAGCTGGCCTATCTCCTTTTGTATCTGTTTATTGGACTCTAAATGGACTAGTCCAATGTGAGTTAAATGGCCCAATCAAGTTCAAGCTTACTTCACTACTAATCATTTAGATTTAAAAATGGAAAATGAGCAGATTGGTGCTAAACAATCCAATCAGATACTTGGAATTGAAAACAGTCTAATCAGGCTTGTAGAGCAGGACCCTGAATAGGATAAAAGAGTAAGTTCCAGTTTGATTCATCCTGTTCCTGGCTTCAAAGATGAAGCATTCATCAGACCACCTTCAAAGAAGAAGGATTCAGCAGCTGGCCTCTGAAGGGAGAGGAGCACCTCTGTAGGATTCAGCATACCTCTGTGGATTTATTTATTTCCGGAAGTCCAGACATCCATAGACCCTCACACAGTTGACTGCTGCACCTACTTCTGATAGGGCCTGTACAGATTACCCTCAGGTTTGACCCAACATCTCAAAAGAGCTGACCACCACCTGATGCTGTCTAGTCCAGCTTCTGATCCAGCCTCCAGGCTGCTGTTGTGGGCTGTTCTTCTGGGCTGTGCTGAGTCACCTTGTCTTCCATGAGAGCCTTTGTTTGTGACCTCTGGACACTGCAGACATGATCTGGTCAGCCATTGCAGCCTTAAAAATACTTTCCTGGTGGCGCAGCAGGTTAAAGCACAGCACTGAGAATCTAAAGCTGCTTCCACATGAGTTCGATTCCCGCCTGCCCCAGAGGTGACCACATTTTGTGGCAGACCTCTCCTGGCCTGCCCGCTGCTCCCCTCAGCAGTGTACTTGGTCGATCTGCCTGTTCTGCTCCCCACTCTGTCTCTGGTGAAGCCTCTCACTGCCCCTCAGCCTCTGGCCTGTACCCCAGTTCTGTATGCACAAATAAATAAATCTTCAAAAAAAATACTTTCCTTGACTCCAATCTCCTGTTGTTAGATAAACATGGTCATTGTTGAACCCTTACCTGAGTGTTGGATCTGCATGTTGTCTTGAAGCTATGTGCATAGGTCAGAGCCCAATGACAGTGTCCTGTCCCCCACCTTGACACTGTCACTTGACCCTGTTTTAGGGTCACTTGCCAAACACACTTGCACTGTTTATGTCATGCCCCTTTCCTTCTTTGTTTTTCTTTCTTTCCTTCCCAGTCTTATAGCCTTGATTACACAGTCAGATTTATAGGGTTTGTATGTAGTTTGGTTGTCTGATACTTTCCTTTGTTTGTCTATATTCCACACATATGTTAAACCATCTGGTATTTGTACCTCTCCTTCTGACTTTTATTTGACATTATCTGCATCCATTTTGTCACAAATGACAAGATTTCATTTGTTTTTGACTGATGAATGGTATTCTATTGTGCATGTAGACCAGCTTACTCTAATCCAGTCCTCTGTCCTGGTACTCAAGGTGTTTCCATAACTTGGTTATTACAAATAGGGTTGCATTGAAAATAGGAGTGCATATATCCCTTCAAAGCAGTGTTTTTTCCATTATTCCTAGTTTCATTGCCGAATCATATGATAGATCTCTTTAATATTTTAAGACATCTCCATATTGTTTTCCATAGGAGTTAGACCACTCTACTTTGCCACCAACATTATATGAGGATTTCTTATTTGCCACATCTACACTAATACTTGTTTTTGGACTTTTGGTATATGCCATTCTCACAGGTGGGGGATTGTATTTCATATGGTTTTGATTTGCATTTTCCTGACATAAGTGATGAGGAGAATTCTTGCATTTGTCTTTTGGCCATCTCTATATCTTCTTCTTTTTTTAAGATTTATTTATTTAGTTAGTTAGACATACACAACTGGGGTACAGGTCAGAGGTGCAGGGGCATTGAAAGGATTCACCAGAGACAGAGTGGGGAACAGAACAGGCAGACTGAGGCAGCACACTAATGAGAGGAGCAGTGGGCGGCACAGGAGTGGTCTGCCACACCATGTGGGCAGGGGATGAGCTGGCACTGAAGAGGCAGAGGCTAGTTTGCAGTGCTGCGTCCTAAGCCCTTGCGCCACCAGAGAGGGTCAATTTCTAGGTCTTCTTTGAAGAAGAATCTCTTTAGATTTCCTTCTCAATTTTTTAAAAAATTTGTCATGTATTTATTTTTAAGATTTATTTACACACACAGAACTGGGGTACAGATCAGAGGTACAGTGGTGGTGAGAGGATTCACCAGAAACAGAGTGGGGAACAAATAAGTGGATTGACGACATACTCTGAGGGGAGCAAAGGGTGGGTCAGGAGAAGTCTGACCCTGCCATGTGGATCGCCTTTAGGACTGGGGAAATAACTCTGCATAGAAGGCCCAAGGGCTCACTTGCTGTACTTTAACCCGGTGAGCCACCAGGGAGGGCCCTCCTCAATTTTTAATTTTTTTTTCCATTTTGTTGAGTGGTATGAGACTTTGTATATCTGGGTTATCATCCCTTTGTCAGATGCATAATGCTCAAATATTTCCTTCCATTTGGAGGGATGTTTTATGGTTTTACTGAAAGTAGCTTTTGTTATGAAGAAGCTTTTTAGTTTGGTAGAGCCCCAGAGTTTACATTTAGTTTTCTTTCCCTCACCATTGGAGATGAATCCGCAAAGACGTCACACTGAAGTCAAGGTTGTGAATTGTTTTGCCTATTTTATTCTTCAGTTTATTTTATGGTTTCAGGTTTTACATTCATGTCTTTAGTCTATTATGTAACTCATCAAGACTAATTAAACTAAAGGGGTAATAAGGCATTGTTGGATCTCCTTATATTTAGGGTAGTTGCCTCAGACTTCTCAGTTATATAAGTATTTATTTTTATAGGACAATTTGAGTTAAATACATATAAGAAAATTAATCGGGGAATGAAACTTACAAGAATACCACTTATTCAGTTATTCTAAGGGAGACTGAAGCCCTCAACATCCATTTTTAAAAGGAGTGGAAGTGTGCAGACTAAGAAGCCCACATAGAGGAAGTAGAGCTGAGAGGTAAATAGAGAAAAACTTTATTTAGGCTATAACTTTTGAGCACATGGGCTCAGATACTCCTGATTCCATTTATTCCTAGAATTTTAAGCTATGTAATACATTTAGGTCCTATTTTGCTTAAATCTATGATGGTTGAAAATTTCCTCTATATTATAAATGAAAGGGGTTGATTTTGGTCTAGTACACAATTTCCCTCCAAAAACATCCCTCTTCATTTTCCTAAGCACTAAAATTCACATCACTTATCTATTTACTTTTTCCTACTTTGACTTATCTATTTACTTTTTCCTACTTTGTAAAGAAAATATACCATGCTAAGAATTTGAGTTTAGTCATGTATTATTCAATGTAGACTTTATTTATTCAATTGTTGGTTAATTATTCTCAGCATCATAAAATGGTTTCAAGTTTTAAAAATATTTACTTATTTTTGAGGCAGAAAGCCAGGAGATTTTTACTCATAGTTCCCTTGAGACACAGTCTTCCCACCTCTTTTTCCTCCTCTTCTTCCCCCTCCTCCTTTACTTCATGTGTCTTAGTATTCTTTCCTCCAAAGAAACACCCTTACATTTACATTACAACGCATTCCTTTTACAAACCTATTGTGAAACACCAGTAGTTTCTCTATTCATTTTCTTAGTGGGCCATAATTTGGATCTCAGTAAACTGTTATCATATACAAACAGCTTGGACCCTTGAGATATTCTGGAATGGAGATAATTTGTACACATTGCTATTGTTAATAGAGGAATTGGTGTACAACACTGATTCTTTACAATACAATGAAGATAATTACAATTGCTGACACAAAATAAAACCTGCTTCATTTCAGATATTGTTCAGAGACATGTTATTTTTATGGGTCTCCTTGGAAAGAGGTAGGCTTTGTCAATAACTTGGATTTGATACTAAAATAATCAAATAGCCAAATGATATCAACCTTCAGGGAAACAAATTTAACAACTTATTCAGATTACATTTTAATCATTTCCTTCCATGTGAGGGTGTATCATTTTTAATATCCTGAGGCAGGTTTTAATTTGGTTAAAGGGTGAGGAGAAACTAAGAAAAACACATTTTAATAGGATATGTCATTTCTGCATTATATGTAAATTGTGATAGAGAACCAAACACAGAAAGTATACATGGAAGGAATAGTGAAGAGAAAATAGTTGATAGAAATAGGAAGGGAAACACAGTGAGAGTTTTGCCAAAGCTTTTCTTTTTAAATTGCAGGATATGTAGAATCATGAGAAGTGGGTTTGGATAAGAATCCATAGAAAAGAGAAAACGGAGGTTATTATCTTTCTCTTTAACCAACATAAGGGATACTGTGGCGAGCCACCCTTACCTCTCGTCATGACTGAAAGAATTATACTCCCAGCTGCTGAGAGTATGACTGCTATCAGCCCTTCCCTATGACTCCTCTCCAAAAATTGCCAAAGACTGGAGGAAGCTGCTTCCTGGAACAACCTGGTTGATCCCTGAGGTTAGAGGCCCAGAGTTCTTG
This sequence comes from Condylura cristata, assembly GCF_000260355.1. Taxonomy (NCBI): domain Eukaryota; kingdom Metazoa; phylum Chordata; class Mammalia; order Eulipotyphla; family Talpidae; genus Condylura; species Condylura cristata. The sequence goes on along the minus strand of NW_004567116.1, from coordinate 20,333,039 downwards.
ACTCAGTTCAGACTAACTCAGGAGCACTAACCCAACCTGCTGAGGAGACAGCTGCAGCATTTGCTCAAATAAATCAACTTCCTTTTCTGCCCAATTCTTTCCTGTCCCTTCCCACCACAGGTGCTGATCCTGTGAGTGTCTCCAAATAAACTTCCTCCAACTTAATCTTCACTTCAGAATCTACTTTGCAGGAAACCCAATCTGTCAAAACCTGTGAAGTTATCTCTCTGGTTGCTAATGCTTACTGAGTAAATATTATGGGTTAGAGACCTTGGGTGTATACATTTTACATGGATTATTTAAACTGATACTTAAAATTTATAAAGTAAGGACTATTATCATTCACTATTTTCAACTAAGCAAACTGAGGTGGCATGAAGTAAATAATTTGCTTTAGGTCCAGAGGTGGAGTTGGGTTTCAAAACATACTCTGCTGGGCACTGTGGAGGAACAGAAAATCCCAGATAAAGAGCTGATTAGAAAGCTTTAGGGTGACTGGCCTTAATGTAGAATTTAAGTCAACACTGAAGAGAGGATGTTCAATGTAAGTGAGTAATTGTAACTATCTATGAATTAGATAATGGGGATAATGGAGAATTTTCAAGGATAAAAGTTGAACAAAGTGATAAAAATATCTAGTTGCATCCCAGATTTGGAACTTTAAAGTCCAATTTTCATACAATATTAAAAGAGTCCTCTTCTAAGGATGCTTCAGATGATAACTTTTAATAGAAATATAAATTTCTTGTAAAAATATAATTTCTTATTTTAAATCTTTATATTTCAGGTAACATTCACTCTAAGAGAATTTAGAAATGTAACCACACTGTTTAATTCAGCACTGGTTTCTATTATAGGAGAAAGTATTTCCTTTTCTTAAACCAAGCTTTCTTAGTTTACTTATCCTTCTAAATATGATGCACAATCATGATTAACAACAGAAACATAGAATCAAAGAAAATATGAATGTACTGGTTCATGTTATTTGGTTTTCAAGCATGAAGTGGGCATAATACAGCTTTACATTATTTTAGTATATACTGAGTCTATAGATGAAATATATGTAATGAATAATAGAATAGTTCGTTTGCATTTTTATGAGCATTTCATTTACAGTCTAGTGGCTGCATAATGCCCTATTTGGTAGATATATAATTTTAGCCTGAATGAGAAATGGGACCTAGAAGCCAGGGTTCACTTAGGAAATGTCAGCTGCGCTGCAGACACAATATACCCAAGACAACAAAACATGATTTGATCACAGTGTCAAAATGACAGGAATTAAATAGAAGCCAGGGAGCCTAATAATCACTTGGCAATGAAAATGTACATGTGAGAGCCAAATATGCCTAGTGAGCATGAATTCTGAACCACTGGAGTTACTGTGATGGGAAGCTTCATAGCATTCACTTTTGTCTAAGAATCTGCCTTTTTACCAGATCAGTATCAGTATTTGTCAACCAAGGAAACTGTGTTACCTCCTTGCTTAAAACTCTTTGGTGGTTTAGCATTACTGTTAGTTTGAAATATAACCTCTCTTGAGAATATTTTATTCCTAACCACCTCTTCTTATTTCCTTATTTATATAATATAGGAGTATAGATATTACTCGCAGTACCCAGACTTCTTTGGGGGTGCTGTCTCAGTTGTACTTAAACAATTGTGTGCAGGTATTTATGAACAGGTATGCACATACCTAAAATAAAAGTTGATGGAGTGAAACCACATGCAGTGAATTACATGAGGTGGAGTATCTCATATCTCTTATTTACCATGAAAAGAATGTATAACTTGAGTACCAAGCTCTGGACTTAACATCTATTAGATATATATTGAAGTGACATTTTTCTTTCTCTGTTTTTGCTTTGCTCTACTTTCATTTTTAGCACAAATTTTTTCATCTTGCTAAAGTGAACAGACATGAAGTCACATGAACACATAGACACTCCTGTGTGTTTGTATAAAACCTCCAAATTCAGTTTCAAGTTAATTTTTTGTCTTTTATAGTCTTTAAATTGATCTTATGTTTTTCTGTTTTATTTAAAAATAGAGACTCTAAACTCCAAGATTTCTTTTATGTTTCTTCTAGTTACTTGAGACTATAGGTCATTTCCCAAGTCTTTGGACAGTTAGATTTTTTTTTCCTAATGTGTAGCATGCTACTATGAGCTTTCAGCTATAAAATAAATATTTTGTATTTTCTAACTGAATTTTCTAAGGTAGACCACAGAAATGCTTATAAGAGAAAAGTTAGTCCTTTCTGGGATGAAATGAAGAATTGAGGATGCCAGGTGAGGGAGAAGAAGCAGAGCAAAGCATGGAGGGGTTATTATGGTGGAGGATTATGGGTGCTTTGGAGGTGGGTGAGGTGTGGTAGCATATACCTGAAGAGTGTGAGCCTATTCCTCTCAATATGAACAATGTTGTAATCTAGTGTGACCTCAATAAAAGTAAATATTAAAATCGCATTGTGTAGATTTTTAACTTTTAAATATTTTGATTTCTGATTTCTAATTTATTGTGAAAATTCATGTACAGGTGGAATTATTATCAACTTAGAAAGTGAATATGGGTAGCTGATTTTGGTTTCCCTAAATCTTCAGGAAATGACAAAATGTTCAACCTTTTGAAAGAACTTTATGTCCCTTTATTCAAAGCTGACACTGCTAAGAATGAATCATTAAATGTGAGAGGAAGGCTAAAAAGAAAAATGTTCAACCAACTGTCCTTTCCCGGTGCTACATTTAGAAAAACTATTTTTTGAATATACAACATATATTTCAATGACTAGTATATAATAGGACTAAAAAAGTATTTTTCAACTGTTGGAATTCGTTTATGAAAGCATTTCGCAGAATCAGTTTTTGGTGACTGGAATGAAATAAAGGAGCAATAGGAAGGATAGTCTTTTTAAATTAATAGAATGATAGACTTCTTGTAATGGGTCTCATTACATACTCCAACAAGAGGAATTTAATTTGACATGGCAGAAATGACTTCATCCCTCTTGTAAATTCATGAGCTTCAGTTGCAAGAAATAATAGCCTTAATTACATAGAATTCAACCAAATGCAGCAATCAATTAATCAGATTTATGTTCCCAGAGTTCCACTTTGAGAAAAAAGAAAGGACAAAAAGACCCACCAGTTAAATTGCAAGTTGACACATCTATTTTATTATTATGCATTTATTGCATTTGTGTTCACCAATAGTCTAAATCCTAAAATGTTGATCTATAATACTACCAACCTACTTATATACTTTTTACTCAAAAATGAGGAATGATACCTGGGTTATTTACTAGGAAATAATTAAGAGTTCCTCAATTTTATGCCAGCTATTGAAACAAATACTTTGGATTAAAGGTAGGCCAAAATAGATATGTTCTCTGGCTTCATAGAGTTATAATTTAGTGGAAGATATAGCTATCACTATAAAGTTTCATTTTAAAAAATTTGATAAGTTAAAATAACACCATATGTAAATTTATAGAGTACTTTGAGGGTAAGTACCATTTGACATAATTAGGAAAGTAAGAGGACATTTCCCCTAGAAAAGAATAAGTGAAATGAAGAATTATGTGATCATTAGTTTAAGAAAGATTCTATGAAGAGTTCAGTTTAAAATTTGCTCTTTGATATTTTTTCTCTATGTGAAAAAGATATATGGCTGGAAGCCTGATGAGTTTTAAAGAAGGGATAAAATACCACTTGAAGCATTTAATTTAATTATTTTTTAAACAAATAATTATTGTCTGGTTGTAGCAAGAAATCATCTGGATTGTGAAATACAGTATATAAGTAAGACAGTGTCCCTCATCTGATGGAATGCAAATCTATAATTCAGAACAAGCTAACCAATAAACAAATAATTTTATATATTAATAAATTTTGTGTAGAAAATAAACCCAGGTAAAGGGCTATAGAGTCACTGCAACAAAAGGGGATTTTTGCAGGATTGTGTGCATATATATGTTTTGGGGGTTTGTATTCATAAATTCAAATACACTAGTTAGGTCATATAGAAATATCTGCCATAAAAGAAAAGAGATGAAAAATGAGGAAGATTCATGAGCAAATATTACTCTACAGAGATTCATGGGGAAGATGAACAGGTCTTGAACTATAATAGAAAAGGTCATAAACTAGACAGTTTATTCTGGAAAGCCAGGGTGCTAGGCACATCTATAGGAAAGATGGCTAGATAATGAGGAATTTGAAATCACAGCCAGCATTAGATTGCACAAAGCCTTGTTTGTTGTGGTTTTGAGTTTGTTTTTATTAATATTAAAATTTTTGATAGATTTTACTTATTTTTTGTTCTTTTTTATTTTATAAATATTTTTTTACATTATTCTTTATTTTGTACTTTTTCTCATATTGGTTGTAATCCCCATGGACTTCCCACTACCATTTCACCCATGTGCCATCACCATAGTCTCATGTGCTTTTCCTACTCCAGTTATGATCTTATTCCCCTCCTCCATAGAATGTCTCTTGTTTATAGTTGTTAGTTGATGATCTTTTTTACTTTATTACAATGACTATATATATATATATATTACTGTAGTAATATATACATGTATTTATATATTACATATTAATATATGTATGTAAACATTATATATTTCATTCATATATATATATGTGTGTGTGTATATATATTTATATACACACTCATTTTTTTTTCACAACTGATCCCTTATATTCTTGCTGTAAGTGAAACCATCCAGTATTTGTCTTTTTCTTTCTGGCTTATTTCACAAAGTACAATCTTTTCTACTTCTATCCAAGTTGCTGCAGATGGCCTGAGTTTATTTTTCTTTTATCGCTGAGTAATATTCCATCGTGTATATATACCACATCTTCTTGATCAAGTTACATATTTTTGGGCATTTGGGTTGATTCCATATCTTCCCTATTGTAAATAGGCAGCAATAAACATAGAGGTACAGGCGTCGTTTTGAATTATTGTTTTTGTGTCCTTTGGGTAGATACCTAGGAGTGGAATTGCTGGATCATATGGAAGCACCATTTTTAGCAGTTTGAGAAATCTCCACACAGCTTTCCACAGTCATTGCACCAGTTTGCATTCCCACAGTAGTGTAGGAGAGTTCCTTTTTCTCCACAACCTCACTAACATTTATTGATGTTGTTTTTAATTAAACATACATAGTATTGGAACAAGAACAGACATACAGAGCAATGGAATTGAATAGAAAACTCAGATATAAATCTGCAGCTTTATAGACAGCTAATCCTTGACAAAGGAGCAAAGAATATGCAATGAAACAAAAAAGTTTGTTCAACAAATGGTGCTGGGAAAGCTGTGCTGCATGTGCAAAAAATGAAGCTAGATTAGTACCTCACACCATGCACAAAAAACAACTCGAAAATATTGGTGAAACACTACATGACATATATCTCAGTAACATCTTAAATATACATCATCCAAAGCAGGGATAGTGAAAGAAAGGATAAATAGCTGGGACTGCATCAAATTGAAGAGTTTCTATACAGCACAAGAGATACCTACTGACTGGGAGAAATTTCTCACACATAATACAAATGATAAAGGACTGATCACAAAGATATACAAGAACTGACGAAACTCAACAAGTATCAAGTTAAGAACCCCATCAAAAAATGGGCAGAAGAACTACAAAGACACTTCTCCAGAAAGCAAATGTACACGTCCAACAGCCATCTGAAAAATGTTCAGCATCACTTGTAATAAGTAAAATGCAAATCAAAACCACAATGAGATACCATCTCAGTGAGAATGGCACATATGTTTGACAGGTTTTACACAAGAAAAAAAGAGTTCATAGTCTTCAGAAGCAATTTGGTTGTGAGCTGATGGTAACATCAGCAATGGTGTTAGTCATTGGGTGACTTGGGGTATATTAAGGACATTCACTGATGGGCTGAACCTTAGGGGAGAAGAAAAGTCATGAATCAAGCAGAATACCTAGGTATTTAGCCAGACTGATTTGCTCATCATGGTCCCATCACTAAGGAGATGCCATATTTTGTTAGATTCAAAGATGTCTTTGACTTTAACAATTGCACACATGTCCATTGATTTTTTATTCTAATAGTGAATACTTGTTTTATGTCTTGCAAGAAGCACTACTCTAGAGTATAGGAAGATGAGAAAAAAACAGGCTTAGGCCCTTATCCTAAATAAAAGCCATTTTAAATAGGAACAGATAGACTAGCTATGATAAATGGAATGATGGAAGTAAAAGCAGCTCCTGTGTTAGAGAGAATGATTATACCTAAGTTAACTAGATTTGTCAGGAAACCTTTGAGACATCTAAGCCAAACTTTGTAGAACATCAAGACTCACATAAAAATGCTGGGAAGGCTTTATGACTTTTGAATTAACATTAAAATTTTGTTTTCAATATCTGCAATTGAGATTTTATGACAGTTAAGATAAGGACTTCTTATTGAACTTGCCTTTGGAAACAACAGATGAGTGGATCAGGACCATGTGGTTCATATAAATAATGGAGTACCATTAACTTGCCAAAACTGACAAACTCTTACCATTTGGGGTCACATTGAAGCTGAAGGGGATTGTGCTAAGCAAAATATGTCAGAAGGAGAAAGAGAAATACAGTATGGAATCACTTATATATAGACTGTAGGGAAACAAAATAAAGGGTCAGATAAAACCAAACAACAAACCCTAGAAAGTTGACTGTAGAACTGAGGTTGCTAGAAGGTGTGGTGTGAAAACAAAGTCTGGAGGGAGAACAATGGGTATCTTGATGACAGGTGCATTATGGAGCTACCCAACACATCCAGCGCAGATACTGTTGTAAATGAATGTTATCCAAGTAAAATAAAACAAAAAGAATAAACTCACTACCATCATCTTCCCCCCAGTATAGAACCATTAATATTTGCTTCAAAATTTTTCATTATGGTGATTATAAAAGTAACATGAAGCTACACTGAATTATAGATATAAAATTATAGAGTATGAAATTTCAAACAACTTTATTATTCCCTCTCTGAACTATGTTTTGTGAACAGCTTTTGGATACTATTGCATAATTTTATATACTTATATATGCTGTATTTTAACAAAGCCGTACAATATCAAAAATATTCTTTCAGTGCTTGTCAATTTTTGACTTGCTTTTACATTTCATCTTATAATAATATCTTAGAGAGCTTTTCTTCCTAACACATATGCAACTTTTTAATAGCTATATAATAATCCATTCATGTAAGTGTCATTTGTTATTTGGCACTTTCACTATTTAAGGATATTTAAATTCTTTCCATTTTCAACATTATTATGGATAGCCAATTAAAATATTTTACCATTTTTTTAAAAAAGAATGTAGCCGAAATATTAGGTCACAAGTATATGCGTATTTTTTTAAGATTTATTCATACAGAACTGGGGTACAGGCCAGAAGTGCAGGGGTGGTGAGAGGACTCCCCAGAGACAGAGTGGGGAGCAGAACAGGCTGACTGATGAAGTACACTGCTGAGGGGAACAGCGGGTGGGTCACCTACAGGACAGGTGGGGATCGAACTCATGCCGAAGTGACTTTAGCTTCTTAGTGTTGTGCTTTAACCTACTGCGCCACCAGGGAAGACCCAGTTATATGCTTATTTTAAATATAAAAGGCAATTCTATATTTATTCTAAAAGTTTGTGCCATTTTATTCACTTACGTGAACAAAACATAAAAGTGCCCATATACATGTTACTTTGGGAAAGATTACATATCCAGGTATGTATTTTGGACTCACTTCTTTGATAATGACATTCATGTTGATGTTGTCTCCCTTCTGAATGACTGTTCCTTTCTAGCTTCACTTATAATAATAATGTCCATGCAGTCACGTACATCCAGGTCACCATTCTAAATTTCTTTCTGAAGTTCCTGTATTTTAACAACATTCCAAACCGAACAGTTTTGAAATTTAAAGAAAAAAATTGGCATTTTTAACAGTGAACATAATTTGGAACATGAGAAAACCTTTGTATGGTATAGGCTGGCATCTGAGCGAAGCAGAGAGCAGTAGAAACAGATTTCAGTGTGCTAGTTAATGACTGTACTCCCAGCTGTTCCCATTTGAAAACATTCCACAGAGATATCAAAAAGCAAAACATTCAACTATGTACAGGGTCAGCAGGAAACATATTTCACTACTATGGGGCTTATATCTTCATGAGATTTATTGAAGCTTTTCCATTAAACATGGAATATATTTTCCTGAATGTTCATGTATGAATACTTAAAAACATATATGGTATATTTAAGAATTCATCTGTTAAATCTACCTCATTAATCATGTCCTTCTCCTTTACACCTTTTATCTTAAATTGTATCAACACATTCCAAGTGAAGAAAGAAATGCACTAGTGACACATGACATTTTTTTGGAGTATTGATATCCGTGCAAATCATTGGGACCCTTTGTCAGAGTCTAATTTTGAGAGGTAGCACTATTATAGATACTCAAAAACCTTGAGTAATTTGTCCATCAAACACAAATAGTGGCTTCATAAATGTTGACTCCTGCTGTTTCTGTTAAACATTTTTATGTTTGCTTCTTTCTTTCCTTTATGTCGCTTATGCTTTTTTAAATTTGGCACATAGGTATTTATTCTTCTTAGGTCTTTACTTTGGCTCTAGCTTCTATTCTTTAAAATGGCCCTTATCTTTCCTTTCACTTATTATATTCTAATGTGTCTGCTTAATGTTTGTTTACACATTATTCTCTAATGCACATTTATCAAACCTTTTCTTTCAACTATTTTGTTTTCTTTTAGGACATCTGTGTATGTAGGAAAGCATGACATATTTCAGTTACTCCAAGTTGTTATGTTTTAAAGTGGTGGAAATCAATATTTGCAATATAAATATCAATAAAAAATCTCCTTTTATAATTTTGATATTTCATGCCTTTTATTCTGTTTCTATTCCCTTAATTTTTTGATTTTTCAATATTTTTCATGGGTTGGACTAGTATCACCTGTTTTTAATTGTGCAATAGCACATTTTACTTAACAGTTTGTTATGATTCTCACCATGTAATTTCAAATTAGAAACAAAACAGTAGTTTTTGATATTTTTCATTTATAAAGTTGAGAAATTTAGCACTTCTTAATTTCTTTCTAACCAAGGGCTTCCTGTATTATAATTTTTTGTTCCCTCAAAAACTACAATTTACTACTACTTTGAAATGATCAAAATACTTACTACTTTTGTTGCATGTTAATTTATTTGGTGCTCGCTTGTCTTTCTGGTTAACAACCCTGACAATCTACTTATTTTAATTATTTCAGTGATTTTCAGAATGTTAAGTAATACATGTAGACTGAAAACTTAGGCTGATGTATATTTTAAGAACCTTGCATCAGATATATTTTCTTTACTTTCATATGTGAGTGGTTATAATATGGCATATAATTTTAGATGTAAAAAAAATTCTCTCAAAACTATTTAAAAAGTTATTTCCTTTATAGTATTGTAGAGGAAATAAAAATTTCTCTTAATAGCCACAGAGTTCTCATTTTGCCCCTTAATGAAGTGACCATGGCTGTTCCCACTGCTAAGAAGGCACAGTGATATTTTGTTGACCACACTTAAAAAAAAATTATAAAATAACAGTAAATTGGGTTACAACCCATATAATAATAAAAGAAATCCATTTCCCATGCTAATATAAACATGTAACTAAATAATAATTAGAAGAAAGTGGCAACTCTCCTTTTTTTTAGCTTTTTTTTTTTTGGTTTGTTGGTTTGTTTTCATTCCATTTTATTACGGAAACACTGGCTTGCATTACTGTTACTGTTAGTTTTGGGAAGTATAGGATCTCCCTCCTTAGGTATCACCACTGTAGTGCACTTACTACCAATTCTTATATATAACATCAAACAAAAATTTTAACACAAGGCCCTCCCTGGTGGCACAGCGGGTTAATGCACAGCACTAAGAAGCTAAATCCCCTCAGCATGAGTTCGAACCCACCCTAGGAGGTGATCCAAGTGGCACTGTAGACCTTTCCTGACCTGCCCCCTGCTCCCCTCAGCAGTGTACTTCATCAGTCAGCCTGTTCTGCTCCCCACTCTCTCTGGTGAAACCTCTCACCATCCCTGTACCTCTGGCCTGTGCCCCAGTGCTGTATGCATAAATAAATAAATCTTTTAAAAAATGGTAGCAGAAATGAAGGAAATAAATTCTTTCATTATTTTCATTAATAAATTTCATAAATTTGCAATAATAATTGATAGATATAAAAGAATTCTAACAGTAGGACCCATAAATACTAATAAACAGGATAGACTCTAAATTTCTGCCTTGGAATATTTATTAACTAGAAAGGAAAAAGGAATAGATTTATTATAGTGAAACCTGACAGCCCCTTAATGAAGTGACCATGGCTGTTACCACTGCTAAGAAGGCACAGTGATATTTTGTTGTCCCTGATATGAACTTATGTCTTGTTATTCCAAAAATGCTTAACTTCAACTAATTAAAAACATCAAACAAATCTTCAGATTGAGAGACATTCCCTATGATCACTGAGCAGTGGCTTAAATTTAAGATTATGAAAGATTAGGAAAGACTGAGTTCATTTCACAAAATGCAGAAAACTAAGGAGACAACTCAATTTAATGTGGGATCTTGGAATAAGTCCTAAGACAGTATTAGTGAAAATACTGATGTTATCTGAATGGAGTATGTAATATGTAATTTTTTTTTTAGATTTATTTATTTATGCATACAGAACTGGGGCACAAGCCAGAGGTGCGGGATGGGGACTCACCAGAGGCAGATTGTGGCACGAACAGGCAGATCAACCAAAGTGCACTGTTGAGGGGAGCAGTGGGCAGGTCAGGAAAGGTCTGCCTTGCTATGTGGGTCACCTCCGGGGCAGGGGACCTAACTTGCACTGCAGCAGCTGCGGCTCGCTTGCAGTGCTGCATTCTAAATTTGCGCCACCAGGGAGGAGGGCCAAGTTTTTGAAATAGAAAAATTTTTTTAAAAAAAGGAAATTCACCTTTAACTATAATGAAACAATCTAAAAGATGTATAGAAATCAATAAAAATTCAGATAAAAGATTTTAAATATCTGAGTCTTGATAGAGATAGAAGATAGATACACAGATGATAGAAATAGACATTTTTTATGTAGCATACTATATAATATATTGTCCTAACTCAAAAATTGATGTATATATCTGTGTAATGAATGAACAGTTTAAAAATAGCCTGTTCAGGGCATGGAGTTTATTTTATTGCATAAATGGCATCTCAGTACAGTGGGGAAGTAATTGCTAACATATCAGATAACTTTCACTTGAGGAAGGAGAACAAAAGGAAATAAAACACATACACTAGAAAATATTTTGAACAAAAATTTCAACAAATCAAAATAATTAAAAATGGAAAATAAGGAGAGGAAAAATGTAATACACAAAAAACCAAGATGTTGTATTTCAGTATGTATGCATGTGCATATACCAGAGATGATAAAATAGGAGACAGTTATATTGAGTACACTTTTAAGGATAAAATCTTAAATATGTGTAAGCAGAGATTTAAATAAAAGAAAATAACAGAAACATATAATGAAAGTCACCACATATAGTGGAGGAGCAAGTTAGAAATATTCACAAAAGTAGAGTTAATATTTATAATTTTGTGTACACCTGAAAATAATTGTAAAATACAACAGCAGTGATTTACAGAAAGTTTTTGAATAATAGTATAAATTTTCCAAGCATTCTCATAGTAATTTGTTAACAATATTGTGAAAATTAAGTGCATAGAGGGTTTGAAAATATGTGAAACAAATTTGACCTTTAAGAGGACAGAGCAATAAATAAATGTGTTATAAAGGCTATGATCTCCAAATCACAGAAGAAATATAAATGGAACTCATATAGATATAACTTGAATTGCATTATTAGAAGAGTACAAGATAAAGCAAATAATTAAGAAATTGTTTACCAATATCAGAAGTTAGCTAATATGTGGAGAAGTAGATGGTACTAAAAATGGGGAGCACCTTTTAGAAGCCCAATGTAATAACATCTGTCCCCAATTAAAATATATTGTCTTTGATACCACAATACACATCAGTGTGCCTGATTGTAAGATTTTCATATCCATAGGATTTTCCTAATGAAAAATTGGAAACAGTTTAATTTTCAGTTCCCAACAGTGATGCAAATGGAGGTGTTTCTGTCTTGTGTAGGCCTAAGTAAATGGTAGATCTACATTGAGGTGATATGAAATAATCTTAAACCATATTGGAAAGTGACAATATTAAGTTGCAAAGCAATAGGTCTACTAGGATTACATTAAAACAGATTTTATAAATGAGATCAAATGTGTTTTGTGTATTTTGTTTTTGTGAACGGATAGGAAAGGATCTAGAAAAAGTATATACAATAAAATAGCCACAGTAGTCGTTATAGGGAAGGAATTAAGAAAAGGAATGAACTCATAAGGTCTTTTATTTTTTATTCCCTGTTGCTAGAATTTGTTCTAATTTACTACAATGTGGCTCATATTTTCTATTATAATATCCACATTTTACCATCATGCTCTTTGGCAAAGCATTGAAGTTTTAGCATTTACACTAGTACTTAGGCATCCAATAATACAACAGATTCAGAGGTGATAAGTGAAAAACCTACTTGTCGCAACTATAAGAGCAAGTCTTAGTGAAATTATACAAGAAACAGCAGGATAAATATCCAAGAGTCCTTAGAACACTACTAGAGAATTCAGACAAAAATCGGCATTTCCATGGTCATTACGAGATATGCTTTTCTATTCTCCCTAATTATTTTTTTTTCTTTCCCCGGAAGACATTAAAAAACGGAAGTAGTTTCTTGCCACAAGAAGATTACTTTAAAAAGCTCTGCTGGAAAGCTAAATACAGATCTTGATGAGCATCTAAAGAATTCTTAAAGCCAAGATGCACTTGTCTGAGCATACAGTATGTGTATTTTAATTACATTAAGTGATATTTCTACACATCTGACATCTGTTTACTAGTAAACATTTCATTAATTTGAACCTAACACTGCTAAAGGAAATGTTTTAGAGAAGCCACTGATGCTTTGCAGTTCTCATTGCTGTCCTAGCAACTCACAGGCAAGCAATAGAATCTGGGGACAGTAGAGCCCATTTGCTGTTTCCCTTTATTCCCTTGTTTCCTTAACTCGTCTACTTTCCCTTCCCCATGATGATGCATTATTCATTAGATCCTATGTACTCGAAGGTTGGCATCTTGTATTCAGAGCAGTGGGTCTGAAGTTTTTCAGAGATCGTTGGGCATAGACACATTTAAAAATCATTTGTTCTTCAAGTAAAAGTGAAGAGTGAGTCTCATTAAATTGTTTCACTGGAGGCATTGTCTAGCTACTGGAAGTTACAAGGCTGATTCTTACGGGCCTGATTAAATATGAATCAAGCATTGCAGTTTTAGCAAATTCCATGTAAACACTGCAACATAGGAACCCTTTTATCCCATGCTGTGCTGTTTTTCGAAGAGAATGGAAAGAGTAGACACTTTCCAAATGCAGGGCATTTACAGCTGCACTGACCTCTCAGGACAAAGTGGTCTGTAACCTTTCTCATGGGACACTGTGTGTAACCTTTCTCATGGGACAC
>NW_004567116.1:20302245-20318905 GCF_000260355.1 Condylura cristata | reverse complement strand
GTGTGTAACCTTTCCTAATATACATTCCAGCACCTTTGAGGGCCCAGAGCCCTTATCTTCCCCAGTGCACATGATATCACTTGGGACAGTGTGGTACTCCTGAAAGCCTGGCTACCATTATGCAGACTTCTCTAGATTTGTATTAGTGAATATCAAAATTCACTATTCCTCATTTCTTTTCCCTCAGGTAATTCTACATGACTACAGTTTAGCTGGGAATGGGAGAAATCAAATTGCCGTGTTAGTAGCTGATAAATGACTTAACCAAATCTCACTTTTAAGTAACACTGGTATTTGAAAAGTAATTTTTAATGCCCCTAGACAGGTAGCATGAGATACTGTATGCAAGCACTTAGCATGCTGAGCCTGACAGGTACTATTGTTAATGTTCCTGCTCTCATAAACAGCACAGGGCCATCAGGCAGAAGGTCTCATTTTGAGATCCAGCTTCTTTTTCTGCCTTACCTACCAGCTCTGTGGCTTTATTTGTTCTCTAAATATTTACTCAGTACTAGTTATAGTCTGTCCCTATAGTCTTATCAACAGTAAAATATAATATTCTCAGTGTATTTGTCCAAATTCTAGGACATTAACATTATTTGACAATGATGGTTAGTAATTAAAATCCTATCTACACCAAATGATACACTAAATCCCTTTATATGAATTATCCTCTTAATCCACAAGACAATGTCCAGAAAGACTTATTATTACTCTGTCTTTTGTAGATAAGGAATCCACTGGTCAGAGAAGTTAAATAAATTGTCAAAGTTGTTACGTGATACTTAGAACCCAACCCCAAGATTTTTTTTTTTTTAAAGATTTATTTATTTGTGCATACAGAACTGGGGTACAGGCCAGATACTCAGGGGTGGCGAAAGACTTCACCAGAGACAGAGTGGGGAGCAGAACAGGCAGATCAATGAAGTACACTGCTGAGGGGAGCAGCGGGCGGGTCAGGAGAGGTCTGCCACGCCATGTGGTCACCTCTGGGGCAGGCGGGAATCGAACTCATGTGGAAGTGGTTTCAGCTTCTTAGTGCAGTGCTTTAACCTGCTGCGCCACCAGGGAGGGCCCCAACCCCAAGATTTTAACTTTTAAGATAATCTCATAATTATTTGAGTGCTTTCTTCCTCTCACCTACATATTGCTTATACCAGCCTATTGCTAAACTAAGTCTGGCGGAGAACATCACTCCCACTCATGAAATGGAAAACCCAGTAATTTTGTATCTTAACCTCCTTTTCCAGTAAGCTGCTTCTTCATTTTCCTTTAGTTAGCCACATTAACAAGCTTTTAAGGACCTGAACAAAAACATTCACCCAACAAAAATGAGCTTCTACTAAGTGTCAGGTAATTCTGGTAATGCAGACAAAGTGAAACAAACAAGGAATCTGGCTTAGTGTCACATCTATAGGTCAGTGTGAGAAAAAAGAAAGTAAGCAAATAAATGATCAAGGTCATTTATCTTGTGATACAGACTAAGGAAAATAAAGTAGAATAACAAAAGCAATGCAATCTAGATTTAAAAAAGAGAAAGTAACCAGTGACCAGTAATAAAAGCCTAAGTGAAAGGACTATTCTCTTTTTATACAATGTAGTGCTGCTAATTGGCTGTAAAAATAGCAGTAAGGAGGATCTCTAAATATTGATGTGGAATGATTATCAGAATAGTTTTTTACTTAATCTACTATTTTGTAAAGGATGGGGAAATGTAGATATGTATATGTATAGATATATACATATGTCTATACATACATATATATACATATATATATATATACACATACACACATGCACCTGAAGACACACATTAATATATAAACACTTATTTTCAAAAATAAGCAATAGCTGAATTAAAAAGAAAATTAATGGAATGCTTTACATATAGACAAAGGGAAAACACAAAATGGAAAAAAATGAAAGAGAGGTGTTTGAGAACATTCCTGGTCTATAATTTTGACTATGGAACACGCATATTTTCATGATTTGAAGAAAGCTGTTGATTCTAAAATAGAAGAGAAAGAAAATAAGATTCAGTGAGATTCTTTACAAAACATTAAATATCAAGTAGATATCATCTACACTGTTTCCTTACTGGCTTTTGAACATAACAGATACATTATTTCCTGAGAGCCTTAGCATTCTATTTGCAGAGTATTCTTCTGTCTCCCATAGCATGCTCCATTCTTCTTCTAACAGGTACCTGACGATATTTCCTGAGTGATGTGTCTAAACTAGCAATTTCATATTTTTGTGGTTTATTACCATCTGACATGCCATGAGATACAGAAGTGTGAATGAAACATTGTGGCATCCCGTGTTTCAATATCTTTAATCTCCTTCTTTTCAAACATGGAGCTAAATTCGATTTTCCTGCCTTTTGCATGGAGCTGTATATGGTCAGTTAGGTGACTGGCCAGTTAAATAGGGGTTGAAATGATGCCCAAATAATGCTGGCCTTCCCCATACAATTGCTATATTTTCTCTTTTTCTTCATGTAATACTGAATGGAGAACACTCCAAAGATATAAATGAGAGCGGGATTTCAAAAGGAGAGCCTCTCAAGCCTGAATACCTATGGAATTAAATCTCTTCTGCTTATTCCTGGGACATAAGCATGGCCTAAAGCTTTATTTTGTTAAACTGTTGTATTTGTCAAAATCTAAATAGGAAAAAAGAAATCCACAAAGCATTTATAGCAAAAGGAACTTAACTCGGGAACCAGTTGTCTAGATGAAGAGGCCATGGGAATCAAATAGGAGTCAAGTCAGGGTTAGTATTTGTAGGATGCTGGACTCACCAAAACAGACAAAAAAAAAAAATGTTATGGCAATTACAGCACTCAGGTCCCAGTGGAAACCAGGACAGTGGTAAGCCTACTTTGTGGGAGGTAGAATTGTTACCTCCTTGTATGGTAGCATTGGAAGCAGAAGTGGATGATAGAAGGAATATTCAGCCCCAGAGGAGAGGGGCTTAGAGGACATATACCTTAAAAAGTACAATCCTGATCTACAGACAGTCTCATTTATTTAGAGCCAGGTTTAGAGAATTGGGGCAAAAATGGGAGGAATGTACATGTGTGGGGTGCCTTATTGGGGATGTGTTATGGTCTGGTGCAAGCTAGGGCAGATTGCTTGGGAGGGCTCCAATGTTCCTACTAATCAAATCATACTATCTCTAGTCCCTGTTCTTATTGAATTCTCTACTATCCTTTACAAGTAAAGTAGCCTAGGTGTTATTACTAATCTGGTCATGATTTCTGTCTGCTGTTTTCAGGAGATACTAGTTTCCCAGTATGTTTGCCATCAAGATTTTTGGTTTTAACAATTAGGGAATGATAGTGTAAGTCTTAGAAACAGTTAGGTTTACAGCTTGCAAGGAGGAAGGAGGAGTTACTAGATTTTTGATATGCTGATAGGAAAACCAGTATCCAATAAATATCTTAGACAACCAATATGTATATGGTAGGTGGCAGCAGTACTTGGAACTACTTATTGGAAAGTCTCATTGATTAAGCTGTTTCTACCTAAAATTTAGATAAATATATAATGATAGACTTGTCTATAAAATATTAAAAAGTAATTATATTGATGCTTACTGTGATGATATAGAGTTATTAATCATATTTTTTAAAGTTTACTCATTTTTTTTTTTGCATTGCCCTTAAAATATAGCTTCTTATGTTAGCAACACTGGAATTAATAGAGAAATATGGCTTTTAGTCTGTCATCACCTTACTCTCTTTTTTGAGAGTGTTTAAATTAGTCAGTGTTCCAAGTAACAAATGACGTCTTGAAATACTCCTGATGAGATCAAAGTGAGGGAAGAACGGCATTGAAGCTCTAAGGCTTCCTTGATCTGCATGTATGACTAAATCATGGTGATATGACGTGGTGGTTACAGCTAGTCTGAGTTTGAACCCCGGCTGAGTCACTCATAGGTCATGTGACCTTGAGTAAGCTACTTCTCATTTAGCAGATGTATTGTCTAAAACAAAGCAAGTCTAGCCCCTGAACAACTGGACTGAAACTCTTTTTACTGTGTTTTCCCAAAGCAAAATGAGATTCCAATAACTCAGAAAAAAAAAAAAGTGTATAAAAACCAGGTCTCCTAATGAATGCAATGATCTATGGTGGAAGAGGTCATTATCTACCTCTGGGGCATAGATTAGAGAGCTGTGGAGTCTTTTTTTTTTTTTTTTTTTCTGCAGTTGTGTTTTGAGGAGGTCCTTTAACCTCATTCCCATGTATTACCTAACATTTTCCATGGTGTGACTTATTGAATACTTCTGTGGTGAAATTTTCTATAGATTGACAAAATTTACAGGCAAAACACTATCTGTAAAATTTGACAGCAACTGTGAAGCTGAGGTGTGTGTAGATTGAGTCAGTAAAATGGCGGAAACATCTGTTTCTTTGGTAATGACATATTTGAGATACTAGCTTCATTACTTTTACTGCCTTTGTAAACTTAATTAACAAACATCTGCATCTTGCTATCTGTTCCCCAAGGTTCTGACATTTTACACATACTCAAATACCTTCATTTTTATTGATTGAACATTTCTCAAGCAGCTATCCTGACAGTTACTGATTTGTGATGTATCAGGGGCAAAATAATGACTGAATACTATATGTTTTAAGGATGTAGTGGGTCAGAATACCATATTTTTATTATCTGTCATGGGTATGGAAGCCAAACTAGATACATGATGCATTTTTTCCTTTACTGTGTCCAGTTCCATAAATGTCAGCAAAAATCCAAGATGATTTCTATAACTGTAGTGGATATATAAGTATGTTTCAGATCAATTCAGTTTCACTTTTAAAAAAAAAAACAGTGATTCACTATGCAGATGTCAGATGTATTTTTATACTCCCAGGCTATTCCTTTTTCGCTTTGGTGCCCCTTCAAACCTAGGATTTGATCTTCACCAGTAACAATGGATTCATTGTTGTGGTTACAAGGAATGGGGAAATCTGTCTGCTTCTCTTTCACATGAATGTGAGGACCTACATGTGGATTTGGATGGAGCAGGATAGAATTATTTTACCTACTAAAGACCTCTGGTGAGTGAATCTGTGGGCAAAAGATACTGTGTCTAAAAGCTCTCTGAACTAGCCCATTTCTCTTCAAGTGATTTCAAAGGACACCCCTGGCAACCGACTGATTGCTCTGCCTGTATTATCAATGGCCTGTGTGGGTGCCACGATTTAAATTGGCTCCCTGGCTTTTTGAGACGATAGTGAATATTTTCGAGGGATACATCTCAGTGCCACTAGAATACTGTTTGGAAATGGAAAATTACAGACATATAGGTAAAAAAAATCATTTTTATAGAAGGAAATGTGTTCTTTTAATATGCAGTGATATTTTTAGATGTCGAGATGAGAGCATGACTCACCACCTTGCATTCCCTCCACCGCTTGTGCCGGCCCCCACTCATCTTTCCTGACACATTGTGTTGATGAGGGAGTGACAGCCTGTTCTCTACAGCGTGGTCATCACCACACGTTGCAGCTGCTTTGGGAAAACATGGGGTGCTCTACATCTTTGCTACATGTCCCAGACTTAGCATAAGTATACCATGGGTCAGTCTACCCTTTGACCTGAAGCACAAGTTACCTCAAAGGACATTCACTGGAACCCGTGTTCTAGTGGTTAAACCATAGGGTTTCAGAATTTGAGAGATCTAGGTTCACATATGGTCCTTTCTTCTTACATGTTGCTGACATTAGGTGAGGTTCGTAGCTACTTTGACATTTTTTTTAAGGAATGAATAATATGAAGTAAAAGAAGCTATTTGAAATATTAAGTGAGGTCATGATTATAAAGAATTTAGTACAGTGCTTTGCACAGATTGAGCAAGCTGTTACAATCAGTGATTCCAACTGCAGCCCTTCCCATTTCCTTAATGGCAAAATTAAAATATGTCTATAACATCCATTCGAATAGCATGAGGCTAAATCTCTACATGTGCATATGAACATGGTGTGATTTCTGGGAGGGAGCATAAGAACATTCAATTTGTGATTACTATTATCAGTATTAAAATCTGGAGGACTATTTGATTTGTGATATCAAAAAAGAAATTTCCTATGCCACTTGATTTTCTTATGCTTAGGAGACATTTATTTGCAGTCAGTTTTATCAAGCCTTAGTCATGATTCATGTTTTGTCCAATCCCTGGCCAAGATGCCTGCCCACCAGTTCCCCCACACTCCCCAGTTCTGTCTCATTGCTGGCCCACTGCTCATATCTCCAGAATTACTCTTTGCCAGTTTTTTTTTTAATTGTTATTTTTCTGCCCTTCTTATTCCTTCCAAAGCTAATCTGTCCTTAGGCTTATTTCACAGACTGACCAAAGCAATAACATTATAAAATACTCTTAAAAAGAAAAAAAAAATTACAGAATATTCAAACTATGTCTACCCCATTGTCCTCCTGATATGAAACCCCTCCCCAAAGTCCATGATTTAATCCCTTATATGTCTGATGGGTAGACAGCTGTTTGAATTTCTCTGTCACAATAGTTAAGGGATATTGTCATAACATTTTTCAAATTGCTATTATTCAAGAGCCATGATACCAGCAAATCTCCTTCCTTATACATGTCAAGCCTCTTGACAGAAATTATAAAGATCAGAGAACTGAGATGAGAGGACATTTCAGAAAAAAAAACAATATCCAGTTATTTGTCTGGTGATCTTGGCAAAGATAATGAGAGAAGAAGAACCTCAAAATGAGTAGCATATTGAAAATGAGATTGGCAACCTACCATCTTCCTAACGGGAGGGGGGAAATATCAGTTGACTGTTCATGACTTAAACATGAAATTTTGGTGTATGTGGGTCCACTGGACAAGGAAAAATGAGAAATACAAAGGTAAGAAGAAGCAAGCTAAAGAAAAAGATTGTTGTGTGTCAACATTGCTGTTGGAATGGTGAAATACAGGTGGATAGTGACTGCCTGGTATGCAAAATCCATTTGGCTCCTAAATAATACCCTCAAATGTGAGTCTATTTTCTAATAAGTCAGAGCCAAATTAAGTCACCCATAGCTTCTAGCTATACTCTACAATTAAATGTGACAGTACAGACCATCCCAGACCAGTCCTATAGGTCCCAAATTAACTATAACACTAAACCTTAAAGCACAGATATTCACTTAACTTCCTTTAGAATAAACATTTTCATTTTGTATCTGTCTTCATGGTACCCTAAGTACATAGGAACATCTATTCCATGTGTCTGAAGATTTAAGTAGAACTATAGAAGACATTAAAAAGTCCCAAGACAAACTGGGTGAGATGAAAACTATAATATATGAGATGAAATGTATATGGTGTATGAAAGGAGTTGACTAACAGCAGGTTAGGAGATCCAGAAAACAAGAGATAAGAATAGAAATTGAAAAATAAAAGAGAATTTTTTTTTTAATGCAGATGGTCTTTCTGAGCTATAGGCAAAGTTCAAATGTCCTAATATGTTTGGAATCCCTGAAAGAATGAGGTGAGGGGTGGGAAAAATATTTAGAAATTTGTTCTAGAAAATGTGTCTAAATTTGAGGAAAATTGTAAAGCTACACCAGCAAGAAGTTCCAAAATCCCCAGGCACAAAAAACATGGAAAAAAACTACATTAAGAGACATTATGTTAAGCTGTTTAAAACCAGTAACAAACAATATCTTTAGAGCAATTGGGGAAAAAAGGTACAAAATTAAATATGGCAGATTCTTAATTTAAAAAAATGAATCAATAAGGTAATGGAGCAACATCATTAAGTATTAAGAGGCACAACCTATTAAATATCAATTTTGTATCCAATAAAAATAATTTTCACATGTGAAAATTAAGTCAATATTCTTTTAAGCAAATTCATACTAATTTATTGCCAGAAGACCTGTACTACAGAAAATGTTCAGGGAAGTCCATTAGTCAGAAAGATAATTAAGCAAGATAAAAATATGAATTTATACAAATTAGGTGAATTAAAAATAATGAAAAGCATTAAAAATGATAACCATGCGAATTCTGTTCCTAGAATACTCTTCAACAATCCTCTTGCATGCCAATCTCTGCATATCAAATTATACAACTTGCAGAAATAATGGAGAAAATGATAATTATTAAACCCAATGTCACTGAATATTAAGTCTGGTAAAAGTATTAACAAATATTAAAGCTAGTGGAAAATGAACTGAGTAATGTTTATTATTTATATCCAATTATGTTATTTTGTTGTTATTTCAAGTTCCCCTAAGAAAGAGAATACATGGACTTGAATTTCACAAATCTGTGTTAACTACATGTATGATCAAATTCAGGTTGATTGCAGTAATATAATGTAAAATATTCACTTGGGCTTAATTATGTAATATTATAATATACATTAATTATATGTATAACTACAATACATATGAAATATCTCAAATTATATCTGTTATATATACATGTATAACATATACATATATAGAGTTAAATATCAAGTGTGTATATACACACACACACACACACATACACATATTTCTTTTATATAATGAAACTTAGAATCCATAGACACAAACATTTAGGGGGCAAATACCTGAGACACAGTTAACAATGGTTTCATCTAGGGAGGAAAATTATTTGTGTAGGTTGGAGACTTCCTGTGTTTCAATATCTTTTGTATTATTTGAGTTCTGTTTGTTTCATTGTTTCTGTCATATACAGTAGTGTCTGACTTATTGTAGATCTGGGCTGAGAATGCAGTAGCCAATAGACATGTTTCTGCTGAACACCTGAAATTTGCTAAATCCAAATTGAAATGTGAGTGTGTCAAACTGTGAATTTGGGATACTTAATATAAAAAAAGGAAAGAAGGAAAAACTCATTCTAGTAGTACTATGATTATATGTTGGAACTTTAATGTTGTGGATAAGTTGACTAGGAAAATATACTATTCAAAAAAAAACCATAACTATGACTTGTGTTGGGTATACATTTGGAATGAGTGTGTAAGATATAGTATTCTTGCATAGAAATCTTTCTTAAAACATACCTTGAATATTCGCACTTTAGAGATGGTAAGATAGAAGCTGTTTTTTCTCACTTTAGAGATGGTAAGATAGAAGCTGAAAAGGTTTAGGAAACTTCTGAGAGTTTCATAGTGCATGAAATTTAACCTTATGAATTAAAGTTTTCAGTAGTCAAAATATATGACCAATTATATTCTCAGAAATATAAGCTTTAAACATATAATCCACTTCATACTTTATCATTTAGAAGATGTTTTTCATATCACATCTACACAGAGGTCTTAACTTTGTTAGGCAACTCTGGCATGAGCTTAAAGCAATCTGTCTAGCTCATAATTCTTGTTACAATTTTAGTGAGTTATTTCTCTCCTATTATAACAATAAAAGAAGGCACAATTCATGTGCTAGTAATATTAATGCACTGTTCCTCTGTTTTATACATTAATTTTACAACCATTAGAGGATTGCAAAACTAGTTGTTCAACAACCATTGGATGAATGAATGAATGAATACATGAACAAATATCAACCTATTTTGGGAATTAAAAAAATGTGTATTTTTAAAAATATGATTAAGCTCTCTGAACATTCCTTTGTATTAATTATTCATTCATTTATTTTTCAAATTCATTGCTGTACCTTCATAGCATTGTGTTAGGAAATATACTTAATGCTCATGGGTGAGTAACCACCTAAATGTGCTTCATGTAGATTTTCTTTGTTTACAGAGGTAGTAAGTAATTGCACTTTCCTCATCCCACACTGTGGTTAATATTAACTTATTTTTTATTATTAAACCCTTAACATTTATATTTCTGAAGCTTTCACATTCTCATTTATCAGTGTTAGGCTAACATTACTGGAAATGTTGGGTGTTGTTGGTTTTTTTTTTTTATCCTTTGTGAGTGATATGACTTTAAAGATGAAGTAGTACTTAACATGCAGATGAAAAAAATAAATATTCTTTAACTCCAAAGAGAGAGATCAAAAGATGGGTAATGCCTCAATGTGCCAAGGGGTCTTTTACAATCTGTGTAAATCTTGAGATCATTAAATTTATAAGGTAATGTGGAATGAATCAATGCCTTAAAGACAGCTGATAATGATTTGCTATGGAATTCAAAATAATAGCATGGCATTTTATAATTTTATAAGAGCAGGCAAAGCTCTGTATCTTATTAGCTATACAAGTGAGCAGTGCTATTTAGATCTCATGGGTGATGAGGCAAACTTAGTTTCCCCCTTATGCTGATGAAAATGCACATACACATTTTATTAATCAATTTTCATTATTTACATGAATAACAAATGAAAATAATTAAATGGATGACAAAGCAAGGTGTCATGGATTTTTTTTTAATCAAACATAAATTACCCTCTCTGGAGATTTTAAAACCAAGGACTTGCTTTCTCAATTCATTGAAAATCTCAAATGCTAATACTTGTAGAACAACTTCTTCAAAATAAAGAATTTTGCTTCATTTCTTTATCTTTTCCTAAAATGAACACTTATTCGTAAAGAAGTGGTGTAGTCTCTGATATTTGTTACATGATTTGTGAATATATACACATTTACACAGACATTTAATAATAGTCATTATAATCTAATGAAGAGGATTTTGGAAAAATTAAGAAAACAAACTGTAGACATGTAAGAATCATTTGTTTTAAATAGGATCTATGTAATACAAAAGAGACCAATGAAAAGCATGCAGTCAAAGAATATATGATAACAAATATTATAATGTTCACATATAATAACAAAGAAGTAACTTTGCTCAGTTTTCCCCCTGAAATTTGTTGGTATTTGAATATTCATAGTGAATGAATGCACTAAGTAGCTATAGTTGTCTCTGGAAGCTCCTTATTCTGACTTTATGAATTAATTCAAATGATAGACTGTTGCTGAATGAAATAAACAAGGAACTTTTATTAGAAAACTTCAGTTGAATTACCATTTTCATTTATTAAATCTGTAATTTTTTTTTTGGTAAATCCCAATTAGATTGAGATGCTAATTTTTAAAGTAAATTTTAAAGATGCATTTATGGTATTATATATTAAGCTGTACTTTATCATGACAGAAAATAATCAGTATCTTGAAGATGTGGGATTATCATGGAGATTATTATAAATTTGTGCTATGTATACATGCCCCAAACAAAATATTTAGCACATTCTCTAAAAATTTTCCATAATTGTTTTAAATTCTATCGATCCTATAAATACTTTGTATTTATTACTTATATTAAATTTTAGTATTTTTATAATCTAGCATTTAACAGTTGTGTTCATTACCTCTGATGATGATCAGTTTTCTTAGCTTATTGGTCACTCAAAATTTCCAATTTTATTAATTTATTTGCAAGTTAACCTCATTCAGTGGCTGTGCCTCATTCACTCCCGTAATAATCACTGAAGAGATTTTTTTGACAATTATTAGTTTTCCACTGTTTGGCATTTGAGCATTTTAAGCCAAACTGTTAAATAGCAAAGGATAGAACATTCTGGTTGTTATCTGGATTTCATTAGAGAGGGCAAGACACAGCCTTGTCCTCAAGAAACCAGAGGATGGAGTTAATACAAAGTCTACACAGATATAAATCATATGAAAAAAGGGTAAAGTTATAGGAGAAACTGAAATGCATTGTTTCAACCTTCCTGTTATATAATCTGCCCTTGTTGGCTCCCATGTCTCCTTTATGTCTGGTTACTATACTTTAGTCATTCTGAACTTTGGTCTCTACCTCAAACACATTAAGGTGATTGGTGTCACAAATTCTCTATTCTTCCCACTCTCTGGGGGTAAAGTATATCTCCCCTAATCCCAAGTGCCTATCCCAGAGCTGAATTTCACCTCAGGGATGACCTCCTTGAGAAGTCTTCTGTCTGCACCCCAGCTAGAGAAGACCCCCCAAATCACCATTCTTCACTATTTTGTTTTACTTAAAGTTATAATATGATAGTATCTGTTCACTTGTTTGTTAATATATTTATTGCTGCATAATCTCATCAAAATGGAAATTCTCTGAAGTAAATACATGTAATTCTTCCCTACATCTGTACCTCCTGAAAAAAGCACTTTGCAAAAATAATGCTGTTCTAAAACATTTGTAAAATGAAAATTAACTTGGCACTTTCTATACTGCTGTAACTTATTGGATACAGAATCCTTTAAAAGCATAACATAAAGTGAAATCATTTACAGATAAGAAACAATAAGGAATATTAAAAATAATTTAATAGAATAAAGTGAAATTTCTCAATATTCAAATTATTTTAATCTTCTTGTTAGGCAAATATTTTTGAAAGTAAATAGAAAAATATCTGTCAAATTTTAATGCTCATTATGTCCAGAAAGTACACTCTAGAGCTATAGAGATTGATAGTTATAGTAAAACATACTCTAGAAGAAAATGTTCTAATATCTGCTATACAACATCATGTTATACTACTTCAAGCTTTTGACATATAGTAAGTTCTATTACAGTTATTATTGATGCCAAATTATCTCTTCCATGAAGGATAGTTATTCGGTTAGATCCTTGTATATCTTCCTGCTCTGTCAGCCGCTTGTGCTCCTGTGCAAATTTCCATGCATATGCACAGCTAAGTGGTCCCTCTTTGGAGCCCTCCATAGTTTCATCATTTGGTTCAACATCAACATTCCCAACCCCTTCCATGTACTTCCACACATTGCATTTCATCAGTTATACCTCAGTTAACTGTCGCTATCGAGGGAGAAATGGCACTGCCTAGATGTGTGAGGGTTAATGATTGCTGACTGTCATCACACCATTTCTGACTGTGGTCACCTACGGTCTGTCATCACAGAAAAGTTTTTGTTTCTCTGCCTTATGTGTTGGAATACAGGCTGAAGTTCTCTGCCATCCTCCACATGTCAAATGAGTTAAGGTTCTCAGAATAACTTTGAGGGAACTGAGTTGCTCATGTACTTCCAGCAGCTTTGTCTGCCATGGAGGTGATCAAAACTGCTATGGTACCCAAGGGAGCTTTGCTGAGAAATGCCAGCTGACATGTCATCACCCAGGAACATGTGTGAAGTTGTGGGGTGAAGGCCAGTGGAAGGGAACAGACCAAGTAGAAATGTGGAACAATGTCTGGTATTTCTTTCCCTGAATATAAACAAGGAGACTACACAAACATGCAAATAATAACTATTCTCTTTTAAGTAAGAGCTCACCAGAAAGCAAAATGTTGTGTGGGTTTAAAGGAAAAAAAGAATTTGAGAAATTAAACTAAATATCAAGAAATGGTTCACATTTCCATCTTCAGATCTATGTAAATTTATTCTATTCTTAGATCCAGCTACAAATTCATGTTGCCTCCTGTAAAATGAAAATATGAGTTTCTTTATCCAAAACCATTTAAAATGATGTTAATTGTATAAAGTTCATTTCTTATGTGGTCTCTCTCTGAATTTGAGGATGATAACTAATTATGGCTAATAATATAAGAGCAATATTTGTGAACTCTGTTCCACTGTTCCACAGTGTGATATTAAGTTATGCTTTCTCATTTAATCTCCACAATAACTCTTTGGGATAGACAGAAAAGAAGCAAACTTTAGGATAGACAGAAAAGAAGTTATGCTTTCTCATTTAATCTCCACAATAATTCTTTAGGATAGACAGAAAAGAAGCAAACTTTAGATAAGATGAACATGAAGTTCAGAAAGTTAACTATCTTGCCTAAGGTCACACAAAGGACAGAAGCAAGGTCCAGAGCAGGTATGGGGATGCAAAGGGGATTCTGGACATACCTGAACCATAGCCATGAGGTGTCTTCCTCTTTAAGAACTACACTGGTCATCCCCACCTCCCTACCCCCTTTTCCTCTCTTCCCAAAGTTGAGATCTGGTAGCCATGCTGATAAGACCTTTCAGTTCCTTCTTTGAAGAGTGATCTATCACTAGATTTAGTCATAAGCATCTATCCCAACCTGTTCTGAATAGTGTTCTTCAAAATTTTTAGCTGAGATTTTACGTATACTTATGACATCTAATATGTACTTACTCTGCTATTTTTGTCCCACTTAATTAAAAATGACAGTTATCAGATTTACATCCCAGGTTGGATACTCAACAAATAGTTAAATGAAAATTAATATTTTATCAGACTTTGTTTCCCAGGATTTTGGAAATGGGGATGAAAAGCAGCTAATTGGGTTTTATGTAGCTCAAACAATGACGTGTGAATGATTTTTGATTATTATCGGAGCCAACCATATCTTATCCCCTCTTATCCACCATAAGCAAAAATAAATAAATTCATATTAAGTCCTTCTGGGGAAAGTGGGGGGAGAGATAGATCTCAGGAAAAAACAGATAAGTGTAGGAGTGGATGAGATAATCAATTATCCAGTTCTTGGTTCTGAAGGATTCCAGAGACCTAGTTACATTCCTGTATTAAATTCCAGTAAAAACCCTCCAATTTTAATGAGCTTCACTTTCATTGCTTTACAACTAGAATCACTGGTTACACAAGCATAAGAAACCCAGTAGGGCTGTCTAAGAATAGCTAGAAGTTTGATAAAGGAAGAATTGCCTCCTCTCTTCCACCAGTACTTGATATGTTTGAAAAAGGGGAAAGAAAGAGAATGAATTATAGCACTTAATTTTCACCACTGATTTGTCTAATCAGTCACAGGTTTGTTGATTGGGTTAGAGAACCAGAAAAATTAAACTGCTTAAAAAAATCACCAGAGGAAGCAGCTGAGATTTAGCTCTCTCTGACTTTCACTAGGTTTGGTTAAAGCATCATCTCTGTTAGTTTTATAAAAGAAGATAGGAAAGGTAAACATTTCCCAAATATAGAAAAACTCTACCCAGAGTCAACATTATAACAGTTTTAATAACCTGAGAACAGGAACATAACCCACAGTCAGAAATATATGAATACTGCAAAAGCTAATAGTCTAAAGTCTTGCAGTAAACATCATTTTTATTTTATTTTTTTTGCCTTTACTATTTATTCTCATAAGATAATCTAAAAAGAATACATCTGAGAGATACTCATGAATACCATGATATGGTTAGCTCAAGTTAATTGTAATTTCAGTGTTGCAGAGAAGGGACTACCTATCTTGTTTTTGTCCTCTCCTCTGCTACAGACACTGCCCATTGTTTTGATGACACTTGAACATGCACTGGCTAAAAGAAGACTTATCTGGTAGGTGCATAGTTCTTTCAATTAAACTTGAGAGAGAAGTAATTCCAAATGTCACTGACAAGCAATAACATTTGCTATTCACCCCACGTATCCCCCAAAGCAAAGAATTGAAAACTGAACTATTGTCTCCATACTCAAATTTCTAGGGATAGAACTGGTTTGAGACATGTCCAATTGTCCACTTCTTTACCTCTGTCTCACAGGTTTTGATATTCATGTAACAGAATAACTAGCGGGCACTTAATCCAAAGGATGTCAGGAATGCAAAGGATGGAATGCTGAATTCCAAATTCTGAGAGCAGCCTAAATATATCTGGAAATTAGTGAATAAATTATACATAAGATATTTCACAATCTAGCCGTCATCATTTGGCCTCTTCTTTGTTTCGCTTATTAATTCCTCCATTCAATAAGTTTTAATGGGCACTCTCACAAGATGACTAACAGGTAATAGGATTATAATAAATGGTACATCTGTATATGTCTGTATGTGAATATTTCACTCTATATGCTTTTTCGACAATGTGAAAATGACTTTGCCCATGGAAGTGTAAATGCAGAAGTGGCATTCCATGATGTTTGGAGTTAGTTCATACAAGCTTATGTAGCTCCACCTTATATCTCTCTGATAGTATATCAGTGGAATCCATGTTGATATAAAGAGCACACAGAGAAGTCAAGGAATACTGGATCTGAGCTTCCCAGCCCATATCCCAAGTCAGCCACCCAATATGAGTAACTAAGACTTAAGGTAATTCAGATTTTAACTTCATATCAGTTCTCTTTGATCATCTTAGTTTTTTTCTGATGAAAATTTCCGATTCACAAAACAAAGATTAAATGGCACCTATTGCTTTAGGCTACTAAGTTTTAGAATAACTTACTATGTGGTCAAAGTAATTATGACAAAGAAGAAAAAGGGGTCTCCACTTTCATAAAAATATTTGAGTGAGGGAGTCATATATTAATCCAATATGAGTACAAAATGATAAACTACAAATTATAAAAAACTGGAATATAAACTCAGGGCAGAAATAAATCTGTCCTCATTTATCTTCTTAATCTACAAGGCCTAATACAACAACTTTATAACTCCAGAATTGTTATAAATTAATGCATCCTATGTTGTGAAAGAAATATAAACAGGTATAAAAACATATGTTAAGGAAAGTGTATGAGCCTTGTGGGAATTAGGGCAGCTCTCTGAAATACATGAGCCTATAGGAATAAATTGTCAAAACCTTAGAAGGAGTAAAGCAATTACTGGATGCAAAGATCTCAAAAAAAGTCAGGGTCAGACTTCCGGAAGATGGCGGCAGAGTAAAGACGCCGAGATCACCGCGTCCAAGCCGGCATAAGAATTGAGGACCAAAAACGGACTATAGACTCACTTACTACAAGTTTTAACCCAAACGAAAACACCCTGGACTCACTAGAAGGTAGATAACTGC
>NW_004567116.1:20259102-20295813 GCF_000260355.1 Condylura cristata | reverse complement strand
GATTTGGTGATGGGAAACCCGTGGGGATTACAATTGAGATGAAAAAAAAAATGTGAAAAATGATGTAAAAATAAACTTTTTAATAATAAAAAAAAAAAGTCAGGGTGGTTGGAATGCAGAGGATAAAAGGGAAAAGAGTCCTGACATAAAATTAAGTTTTATTTGCAGACTGATAGGAAAACATTCATGTCTTTTAATCATGGAATTCTATGACAAGATTGCTTTGTAAAGCTTATTTTGACTCAAGTGTGAAGGCATGGGTGGAGGAGTTAATATGTTTTCAGCAGTCCAGATGAGAAATTTTAGATGAAAACTTTAGTTACAGTAGGGTGGGAAAAAATCAAGCATTTCAAAAGATGTGATAAACAAAATCTATGGAACTTGGAAAATGCTGACTTTTAAAGAATGAGGTAGAGGGAGACATTAAGAATATCTTCAAATTTCAAGCAATATATTCATATATTGAGAGAACCCATTGAAGAAAATAAAGACTAAGGGTTACAACAGATTTGATTTTTTTGTAGTCATCTTGAGTGATGTCATGTGTGTAGCTGAATATAGAGAGATGGACCTCAGAGATGACAGAACTTGAGATCATTTGGGCCTGTGTCATGCATTTAAACCATAACTAAAGTTTTTGGTAAGAAGAGGTCACTTAACTCAAGTGAAATAAAACATGTGACCTGAAGCACTACTTTGGAACTTTTAAAAGATGTATAGAAAGGAGACTGAAAAAAAAAAAATCTATTGAGACAGAGGAAATAAAAAAAAAAATAGGAGGCAATGGAAACCAAAGATATAACATATTGGAGAAAAATCAAAGAGGAAGAAACTAAAAAAATAACCAATTTTGGACCCTCTCCGGTGGCACAGAAGGTAAAAGTGCAGCACTATGAAGCTACCCAAAGCCACTGCAGCATGAGTTCCATCCCCGAACAAGGAGGTAACCCATCTGCTGCTCCCCTCAACAGTATATTTCAGTCAGTCTCTTGCTCTGCTCCCCACTCTGTCTGGTGAATCCTCTCACACACATACCACAGCCCAGTACCTCTGGCCTGTACTCCAGTTCTTGTATGCATAAATCAATAAATCTTTTAAAAAAATTCATAATTACCTGAAGATGTTGACCTTACTCACAGTGCTCATTGATAAAAGTGTCAATACGCTAGGCTTTATGTCTTTAAATTTAAGTTAGAAAAAGAGAAATTAGGGAGCTCTAGTAAACTTCAAATTTTAGTTTAACAGAAGTGAGCCACATCTAGAAAATTGAATTTGTCTATAATATCTATTCTTGGAAATGATAATAAGGATTGGGTACCCCCCACCAATGAATTAATTAAGGAAAATATGAAATTTACATTTATGACATTTAGAGAAAACTAAATGGGAGGATGTTTAAAATGGACCTAGAACATGAAGTACACCAAATTAGCAGGCTTTAGGCATTAAACTACAGAAGATTATGTAAAATAATAACAATTTTACAAAATAATGGATATTCAAAAGTCTGCAAAATGTAGGAAAGAATTGTGCTTCTGTTGCATGCCATGCTGCTTGGAGCACAAAGTTATTTTAAATTGGCATCAGTCAGCTGATTTGTGTCCCTAAATAAAAGTACCTAAAAACTTTCTATAAATAGGTATTTTATTCTCATAGGAATATCTGGCCATAGCAGTGAAACCCCAAACTAATCAAGCATGTGAAACTACATGGTGATACACAAAAATTGAAGTTTACTACTTTAGAAGGTAATTCCACTCTATGCACACTGTGGCTGCTTTGCTTGTACTTGTTAATATTATTTAAAGGGTCTGCTAAGTGCTCATGAACATTAAAAGTGTGTGTCAAGAGTAAAAAGTATAGATTATATCTACTGAGTGAGTAGTGAGTACTGGTTGCAAGTTTCAGGTGGAATATAGTTTAGAGTACCTTCCTATGACTGAACTCACTCATAGTTTCATGCCAAACTGGTCTGGTTACTGAATCAAACTTTAATTCTGTCTACACCTTCATAATTAGCCCCTTCATTAAATTCTTGTCAATCTACCCATTTTGAATAGGTCATTTTTTCCCTATCAAAACTTTAACTGATTAACAGCCTTATATGTGGTTATATTCTATAACCACACACTCCAATGGAAATGGATTATTGCCTTGTTAATTGCCCAAAATTTTCCATTTCTTTTCTTTTAAAGATTTATTTATTTATGCATATAGAACTGGGGTACAGGTTACAGGTGCAGGGGTGGTAAGAGGATTCACCAGAGACAGTGGGAAGCAGAATAGCCGATTGTCAAAGTACACTGATGAGGGGAGCAGTGGGAAGGTCAGGAGAGGTCTGCCGCATCATGAGAATCACCTCCTGGGAGGGGATCGAACTCATTATGAAGTGGCTTTAGCTTCTTAATGCTGTGCTTTAACCCGCTGCGCCAACAGGGAGGGCCCTAATTTCCCATTTCTAAGATAAGTGTCCATGTCAGTCTGGTATTTCTTCACAGATATTGGAGGCATAAATCAATCTAGGCCCAAAGTGGATGGAGAGAAGATCTGGAAGTAGAGGAGTGTTGTGGTTATAGAATATATGAGAAGGCTGTTAATCATTTAAGCCTTTGATGGGGGAAAAATGGCCTACTCAAAATGGGTAGTTTGACAAGAATTTAATGAAGGGGCTAATTATGAAGGTGTAGACAGAATTAAAGAAACCAATAAAAAAATACAATACCCTGTGTATGTATGGACAAGGGGTCCAAGATTTATGGACATCCACTCAGTGGTAACCTGGCAAGAAGGAATCCATAATAATAAACAGGCTAGATCATTCTTCTTCTTACCACTGGTCTTCTGCCATTGTCTCTTACTGACTGAGCCCAACCAGAAACCAAAGGGCAAAAGAGTTTTTTGATGCAGTCTATTGAAATCTGCCTCTTTACACACAAAGCAAAGTGTAGAGTACATCTGGAGGGTCAACACGAGAGTCATTATCAAGTATGTTCTTCAGTGAAGGACCAGACTGATGGTGTCCCTGCTTTGTGGTCAATTAACTTTAGCAAACATTTACTCAGCACTGAATAGGTAGCAAGGTACACACTTCAAGATGCAAAAAGATGAATAAATCTCAGGTTTTGTCCTTACAAGACCAGAATATGTTCAAAAGCAGAGAAGGAAATAAAAGAGTGGTGGGGGGAAGAATATTTTCACTTAACCTGTTAGGAGATAAGACCCTAGTGAGCAAGTTCTCTTTACTAGGAAAAAAATGCAATTTTTATTTTGTGATTAGTTGCTCAAATTAGTCAAAAGCCCATTAATCTAATCAGATTTAAAAAAAAGTAATATTGGTTGTTAGGATGAATTGAAGGAGTGTATATAAAGGGCAATGCTCTGGCACTATGTGTGAATTAAAAAAGAAAATTAGGAGAATGAATGATTATATTAGGGGCTTGTATATAGTAGAGATGCTGCCAGCTCTTGACACTATAAATGAAGAAAATCAATTCAACATTTCAGGTTTTCATGAAACTAAATATTTAGTGGTCAAGATAGATAGAAGGCAGGTTATTGTAGTTCATATTAATCAAAATTATTATGAAGAAAGAAGAAGTGATTTTAGGAGTATGGATGGTGGAAATAAGAATTGGGATACTGGAGTTCAGAATACATGGGTCAAGAGACTTTCCAGCAGATGTTATAACTAAAATGTTGCCTGAAAATTGCTACACAAAGACCAGAGTGTAATTTTTCATGCAGAGAGAGTGACATATATAAAACTGGTCATTCGTGTCAAGCCCCACAGGACTTGAAACCTAACTGCAATTTCAGTATTAAAATTCAGTGAAAATTTAAGCTAATCAGTGTAATCTTTCATCAACAATGCTCTAGAGGTCATTTGCTTGTTAAGACTCCTCTGCTCTCCCATAGGGAAGTGGCTTTTCCTAAAATAATCTGTTCATCCTTTGTTAATAGCTTTGTCCCACCCACTTTTGACTATAAAAGTCTTCCATTTTCTACAGCCCTGACAGGGGCAACCCACTTATTACATAACTTGCTGCTGGACTCATAAGTCATTTGGTAAAGTCAGCTAGATCTATGCATTTATTGGAATAAATTTTGTTTTTAACACTATGAATGGTGTTAGCACAGTGCTTTCAAGTGGAGCAAGAGATGGAATGGTACTAGAATTTGAAGGGTTAAGAGATAAAGGCAAGGTCAGTCATAGCAGGGAGGGAAAGTTCCTATGAGATAACCAGAAAGAGCTTAGATTGTATCTGGAGGGTACTGGGAAGTCACTGAGAGGTTTTATGAAGTGAAGCCTGCTTTGGGTATTTTCCTATAAATGGAAAATTTCAATCAAAGAGGTAGAATAGAAGGGAGCTAGGTAATAAATTAATACATAGCTATCTAGTTACGAGATAATGATGATCTGAAATAGGATGGTAGGAATACAGTTAATAGAGCTGAAAGAATAAAGTGAGTTTCAGAAACATTAAAGAGCTACAATCATCAGATCGATGATAGATTCAATAGTACCACGGAAGAGAGAAGTCACAGCATGCCTCAATGTCTGACAGTGAGCAGAGGTTCTGTTAGCGGGCAGAATGAGGGGTACCCTGGTACCCCCAAAGTGAATGTGTAACCAGAGTTCTGACAACCACTACATTAAAACAAAACACACTTGTAAGACTTTTAGTAAAAAATGAGTTGTAATAGACTTAATGTGCAATAGAAGAGAAAAGAATTAGTTTCTAAATGAAGCATCCAAAGTTACCCATCCCCTCATTGCATAAATGTCTAGCCAAACACTGAGGCCCGAAAGCTTGCCAGAAGTTCAGGGTACCTTCTGGTGGGGAACAATAGGAAAGGGGCAGCAGGGGCCAGGAAAGTCTGAAAGGAAAAAAGAAAAATCAAAAAACCTAAGTCAAGATAAAGTCTACCATTTTCAGCCTCCCCTTGGGTCTCTTACCCTTGTTTCTGTTTCTTTCAAGTGTCTCCTTCCATGCCCTCAAGTCGCTAGTAGAAGTCTAAGGCTAGAAGCAAACACAGCTTCTTCACATATCTTTCCTTTTTGAGCCTGCTCCAGGTCTTCTTCCTTCAAGTCTCCTCTGGTCAATCCTTTTTAGCTTCTCCTCAGTACTCAGCTCTACTCTTCAATGGGTGAGTAGGGAATATGAAACCTCCCCTTTCAATGGGGATGATACTATTACATCTACTTAAAGAGATAGAAATTGTAGGAGAAAAAGCAGATTTGGGATAGAGAGAAGTAAGCTTAATTTTTGATATCTGAAACCCAGATACTTGGGAGAAATTCAGTATAGAAAATTACTAAGAATTTGAAAAGATGGACTTTCTGTAAAGTTTTTGGCTGGGCCTCTGAATTTAGTGACTATCAAGACATGTAATAATTAAGTTACTCACCAGGAGTACATATAAAGTAATAGAAAAAGAAATATAAACATTGAAGAATGTTCAGAGCAAGAGGATCCTCCCAGCAAACTGAGAACAGGTAGAGGCTGAGGCAGTAAAAAGTTAGAATTTGTGTCTGTTGCAGGGAAAGTTGGGTATTGGTTGGAGGTGTTGGGGATAAAAGATTTCACTAGAGATGGAATGGAAAGCAGAAAAGGCAGATAAAATTATTCTTCAGGGAGCAGGGGACAAGACAGGAAATGGTGTCTGCCCTGAAAAAGTGACTTCAGGCTCTTTTATACTCTTATAAGTAACCCCAGGGACAGGGGAGGTTCCGGATTCTCTGCCCCACACAAGGTAAGGTAGAACTGAGTAGGAAGGAGAAAGTAGAGAAAACAGGGAGAAAGAAGGAAGGAAATGAAAAGAGGACCTAGAGAGGCCACATGTAGCAGAGGGACATGTGAAACTGCTTTTTCAACTTTGGACTATACCAGGGACGAGGGGGACATGGAAGGAGACACTTGAAAAAGACAGATATGTAGGTGAGAGACGCTTGGGAGGCTAAAAATGGCAGCCTTTATCTTGACTTGTAATTTGATTTTCCTCTTTTCCTTCTCTGCTTGCCTGGCCCCTTCTGTGCCTTTCCAAATATTCCCCACCAGAGGTTACTCTAGACTCATGACAAGCTTTGGACCTCAACAGTTCTACTTTGGACCAACCCTGTTTGGGCATTTATAAGGGAAAGAAGAGTTTGGGGTGTTTAATTGGAAACTATTTTAACTATATTTCTTATCTTTGTTGCATACTAGTTGTAATAAAATTTCCTATTGTAATAAAGTTATTTTTACACATTAGAGTATGTTTTGTCTTGATTTGATGGATGGCAGAGCCCTGTTTAAAATGGGTAGCTTGGTGGTCCCAGGGTGCTACTTACACTGTCACTAGCACTCTATTTTTGTAAGCTTTCTTACTCAGGGGGACTATTCATGCCAGTTACTGGCTGGGTTATATTGCCTTGAGAGTTGACCTTTGATGCAGGACTGTGTACTGACTCTTCCTCTGCCTTCCTCAGACTCTGCTAATCAAGATCAAGGTTATAGGTCTCATAGCTTGCTTCCCATGACAGCTTTATCAATTTCCCTTACTTGCCTTCCTTTGACTAAAACGCCTTATATGTCAGTGTGAGAAAGGATGATAATGACAGACTTAAAGGCCTTCACAACCATTAACACATTTAATATATGACTTAAGTTACATACAGTATTTAATATGTTACTATATGTTATTTTTAGTCACAGATAAGAGACATCCTGCTAGGTTTTAAATAACAAACATAGCATATCAAATTATGTGTGTGTTATGTGTATTTCTTTGTTGAATTCTGCTTTTATAAAAACAGCCCAGCATATTAGATGAGAAATTTGGGGGTGGTTAGATTTACTAAGTTAGAGGACTAAGAAAGAAATTTCATATTAGACTTACAGCATTGAATGACTGGTCTTGCATTATTAACCGGATGTTTTCAAAAGTTTTCCACTTTCTCTTTTTATTTAGTTTGAGTAGGCCATCAAATTCTAGAGCTCTCATTTAGTTACACACAAAGACAGAGTGTAGGTGGACAAGGCACATAACTTGTCTTGCTGTATATAAGCATATCGACTGATTCTATCTAAACTAATTACACCTCTTGATACAAAGATTCAAGATTTACTAATCTTTGCATGACAAGGGCATCATTCTGTTGCATCCAAAAGGTTATACTTGTTTATAGAAAATTTCAGTTTGTTTTTTTTTTAAAGCGCATTCTACACCTCAAAAGAGGCAAAGGAATAAAGCAGTTTAAAGTATTTACAATTTTTGGGCTTCCCAGAGGTGCAGGGGTTAAAGTCTCAGTGCTACCAGGCTATTACCCACCATTGCAGCATGAGTTCTATCCCTGGCCAGCCAAGAAGTTGACCCACATGGTGCAGCAGACCTCACCTGGGTCGCCTCTGCTCCCCTCAGCAGTGTATTTCAAGAGATCTGCCTGTTTTACTCCCCAATGTGTCTCTGGGGAATCCTCTCACTCCCTACCCCTCTGGCCTGGAACCCAGTTATTGTATTCATAAATAAATATATATTTTTAAAAAGGTATTTACCATAAAGTTTTGAAAAGAGATCCAATCAAAAAACCATAAAAGTCTGGCAACATTGTTAGAGGTATATTATTTTGGAAAATAGATTCCAGTGAGGTCAATAACCATGTCCAAGGCTAAGAAGCAAATGCTTTTTCTTTACATGTCTCCTTGCATTTCTCCATACTTGTCTTCTTCCTGTCTTTTCTTCCTTTCTGTCTTTAGCTTCTCCTTGCTACTCAAGGAGAACCTAGAACCACCCCTTTTTCTGTGGATTACCCTTTTACAATATTTCCATAAAAGTTGGCATAGAATAATTGCAACAGATGTGTTGCACACATGCAGTAACTTCTCCTGCATCTTAGTGATAGAATCACTATATATCATTGGTCTCATTCTCAATAAGTTGGAGTTGACAAGCAAGGGAAAAGTCATTTGTCCTTAGCAAGGGAAAAGTCATTTGTCCTTTGGCTATCTGGTCTTCAATATTGCTTCAATATGAATTATTCTGTGCATCTATAATTTGTGTAACTCAAATGACGCAGCTGAATATAAAATAAATTATATTTAGTTTCTTGAAAAATTACTGATTTATTAATGAGATGCCTATCATAATGTCATGAATGACTTAATGGTGAGCAAAATACATTTACTAAACAACTACTATTGACAGAATTTTTAGCCCGTATCTTCTATCTTTATCCACTCATATTCTCTTTTTTCCTTTGCTTGAGAGGGTGACATTATTTGTTTTGTTTATTTTTTATTATTGCAATGACATTGGCTGCAACTCCATATGGATTCACGGTAATTGGTTTGCCCACTTCATGTGTCCATCTCCACTTCCCCACCCACCACCAGAACACCCATATCCTTCACTGTATACCTTAACACCTTTGCTTGCCTTACCCTCAGCCCTCCTCTCCAGTAGTTTCAATTCTAAAGTCATATTTCTAGGATTTTTTTTTTTGGTTAAACTTTGTTCACTTTCCTTGTTTTGTTTTTCTATAGTCCACATATGAGAGAAAACATCTTGTATTTACCCTCCCCTCTCTGGTTTATTTCTCTTAGTATAAATCATCCAATTCAAATTATGTAACAAATGGAGAAATCTCCTCTTATAGCTGACTGGAATTTTATGGTGTATGTGTACTTCATCTTTTTAATCCACTCTTCTTTCATCAGGCACTCTAGTTATTTTCATCATTTGGCTATTGTAAATAGTGCCACAATGAATGTAAGACTGCATGTATCCCTCTGGATTAGATTTTTTTTTTTTTTTTTTGGCATTCATTGGATAAATACCAAGGAGTGGAATTGTTAGACCATAGGGCATAGACCATCTATGTTTAATATTTTGAGGCTCTCTGTTTTGTCTTTTGTAATTGCTGAACCAGTCTCCATTACCACCAATAGAATCTTATTGTTTTGTATTTCACCTTATTTTTTAAATGTTACTTTAATGGCTTTTTAAAAAGATTTTTTACTTATTTATGCATACAAGAACTGGGGTACAGGCCAAAGTTTCAGAGATGGTAACAGGATTCACCAGAGACAGAGTAAGGAACAGAACAGGTGGATCTACTGAAATACACTACTGAGTGGAACAGTGGGTGAAACATCAGAGGTCTGCTGGGCCATGGGTCAATTCCCTGGCCAGGGATCAAACTCCAAATTTCTTCAATTGTAGATAGCTTCATAGTACTGTGCTTCACCCATTGTGTCACCAGGGATAGTCTCATTTTATTCTTAGTAAAAAATGAAAGGAAATATCTATCAGTTCTTTAACATTCATATTTCTTTGACTGGTATCCCTTTAATATATTATAAAGGTAGTGAAATTCTATTTAATTTTCAGTTAATATTGAACAAAATTCTATATTAATTTTCAGTTAATATTGAACAATATATAGTCTTTAATATGAACAGAAAAAAAAACTTTTAGACTTTTTATTGTTGATAACTTGTTGTGTATTGAAAATATTATGCTGTTTGGATTAATTGTAAACCTCTAACTTCCTTATCTTATTGAAAGCATCAACATCAGGTACTATTTCTGAATAAGAAAGTGAAAATACAAAAAAAATCAGTCTCCTTGTTTAGTTATTCAAATACCTTAAAACTTATATGAACTACACTTCTAGAAGATTTATTTTAGTTCTCCATCCTATGTCAATGTTTTATCTTTCCTATAGTCCACCTATGTATTAAATTTTTAAAAAATGCAAAAATATCATCTGTAATAAAAAAAATTCAGCTAAATCAACTTCAACGATGTGAATAGTAGTATATCAATCATTTATTGTTTTTCTTCATATTTCATCACAAATAAATTTTATCATTTTTTATGGTCTTTAATATTGTTCAAGTTCACTACCACCAAATTTGGCAAACAAACTTTAACAAGTAGAAATGAGAATTTCCTTTTCAATTTCCTCTTACTGTAAATAGTTCCTATGGAGGCTCTTAAATTAATTTTGATGGAATAGATTATTTATGAAATAGGAAAAAAAGAAAACCTACCAAAATACTTCATGTAATATTGATCAAATACTAGTTTCACTGATAGAGAAAGCTCATTTAAATTTTATACCTTCAACAGAAATTTATATTATCGATGAAGGGAAAATGTCTCAAGCCACAAAATTATTCTGGGAATGAACTTCTGATTATTAAAATGTTATTATCTTTTCACTCTTTTAATTTGTGAGGAATAATTTAAAAATTAACTTAATTCAAATTTCATTGGAACCTCTTAGTAGAGTCTTAGAATCCTTCAGGATCTCCACTGCAGAGAGAATTTGATTTTGTCAAGCATTGTACAAGGCTTAGAGTGTGTTAAATAAGTGCACCACATTTTCTAGACCTTTTTGTTTACTTAAACATTCACTGCTTTATTTCTCAACCATGAATCTTTTTTAACTCATATAGGCCTAGAAACATTTTTAATAGCTCAGTTTCTAATATAATTAATCAAGCAACAAAATTAAAGCATGGGATTCATCTTTGTAACCACCAATATGCATAGTTAGAGTAGCTGAATTTTTTTAAATTTTTTTATGCAGATAAGAAGTTTGAGGATAGGCCAGAGGTGTGGGTGGTGAGAAGCTTCAGAGCCAGAGTAAGGATAAGGACAGGCATATTGATTAAAATATACTGCTGAGGGGAGCATTTCCATGTTACAGAAGCTGTATAAAATGTTGATACACACTATAACTTTCAGTATTTACAATAATTGTGTAAAGCAGGTATTGCTAAGAATTAGTTCATAAAACCTAGTATTTGGATTACTATGGTGCCTGAAACATCACAGACAGCAAATGCCTGAAGCAGACAGAACCCAAGATATAGTCAGTACTTAACTCTCATTTTCTTAACCACTACTGTGAACTCTTAGGGTTAAATCTAACCTCAATTTGTTAGATTTCATATTACCAGGCTGAATAATTTGTTCACTCCACATATCTACTTCATTAATTTCTCAAATAAGCAATCTAAATTTAAGAATTTTTATTGATCATATTATACACTTAGAATCATAGATTGCTAGAATCGAGAGATGTTGGACTTCTTGTATAACCTTACAATCAATACATACTCCCATTTAGTGTGCATTTGTTCTATTAGGCATTGTGCCTGCTTTATTCTTTTAAGAGTTATTTATTTTGTTATTTATTTGTGCATAGAAGAACTGGCACATAAGCAAAAGCTATGGGTGGTAGGTGAGAGGATCCAGCAGCGAAAGAGTAGGGAGCAGAATAGGCAGATTTCCTGAAATACACTGCTAGGGGAGCAGCAGGCAAGACAGGAGATGTCTGCTGTACCATGTGGGTGGGTTAGCTCCCTGGTAAGGGATTGACCTCAGACACCCTGGTGATACCACTGAAACTTAATCACTAGGCCACCAAGGAGTCCACTATTAATGATACTTAACAGTAAAATTTCTTGTTGGGAGTGACCTGACTCTACTTTCTACTATAATGGATGTGTTGCTGCAGCATTTTCAAAGATCATTATAAAATTTCAAAGTACCTTCCACATTCTAGTAATTGTAATATGAGCTGAAGCTCAGGATCTTTGCTGTTAGGAGTAGCAATATTCTTAGCAGACTAAGTTCTTGTATTATTGAGTAGAATATGGTTAAGTGTCCATATGACTATATGACTATATATACATCATCAAGACACTTGCACACCATTTTCCCTACTCATTCATTTCATTCAAGTAATTATCGAACATGTATGAAGTTCTAGGTGATGTTCTAGATGCTAATGGTATAATGTGTACAAACTAGATAACATCCCTCACCTTCAAATTTTGGGGCAGATACACTTCAAAAGCAGACAAAGAAATGCTTGAAATGGGAAAGAATGGAGATTGTAGTATTTGCTAATAATGCTGGAACATATTAGCATAGTGTTTAAAACTTACTTAAGCTTCATCAGTTAAATTATTCTAAGTTTGCTGCAGAAATGACTTCAGCCTGGGAAATACAAACTGTTATTTTAGAACATTTTAAAGTGGAAAGAATAATAAATGCGACCGATACTGAACCTCCCTGATAATGTATAGATTAATTTCTTAATTTCCTCTTAATTGATCTGGATTCTGCCTACTAGACAAGAACAAGTAAGAACAAGAAAACAGGAAGGACACGATAAAGGAATTTTAATAGTTATAATGTTCTGAAATATATATATATGCATATATACATATATATCAGCATTCTCATTTTACAAAAAAAATGCTTAAAAATATTAAAAATACACACTGTTATTTAGATGTTTATGTAACAGCATCAGCGATGGCTACATGTAGAGTTTTACTTTATTGGACTAACCTATCTGATAAAACAATTCTTTACAGGAGTACTAAGAAAGTAATGTTAAGGACATTAATACACTAACCACAGAAGTTAGGAATGATAATCACTTTGATAATGTGAGATGGACCTTGAGTATAAATGGGCATTAATATCCGTAGTAAATTAGAATTATTCTCGGTGATGGGAAACCCATGGGGATTACAATTGAGATGAAAAAAAAATGTACAAAATGATGCAAAAATAAACTATTATATTATTTTTAAAAAAATTACTATCACTGGCCCTCCCTGGTGGCACAGTGGGTTAAAGCACTGCACTGAGAAGCTAAAGCCATTTCCGCATGAGTTTGATCCCTGCCTGCCCCGGAGGTGACCACATGGCGCGGCAGGCCTCTCCTGGCCCGCCCGCTGCTCCCCTCAGCAGTGTACTTCATAGATCTGTCTGTTCTGCTCCCCACTCTGTCTCTGGTGAAGCCTCTCACCACCCCTGAGCCTCTGCCTGTACCCCAGTTCTGTATGTACAAATAAATAAATCTTTAAAAAAAAAAATTACTATTACTTCAGGGCTTTGCATGGTAGTAAACAGGAACTGACTACCAGTCACCCAAGAGCTTTTTTATTACACCAATTGCATTCTTCCCAAACGCAAAGTCAAATGTAA
Source organism: Condylura cristata (assembly GCF_000260355.1). Lineage (NCBI taxonomy): Eukaryota > Metazoa > Chordata > Mammalia > Eulipotyphla > Talpidae > Condylura > Condylura cristata. Next base: position 20,282,817 of record NW_004567116.1, on the reverse strand, counting down.
CCAAAACAAAAGGCAAAAAAAAAAAAAAAAAAAGTGCTTTCAGAAGCACTTCTCAACCAGTGACATACAAAAAGGAGTTGATGTACAAATGTCCTAGCTTCTCTTTCCTGAAATTAACTTTGGGAAGCAGATTCCCCTTTGACTACAGTTTTTTATCAGAATTTAGTTCAGTAAGTCACAGAAATAACTTACACTATCTATTGTTTTTTTTGTTTGTTTGTTTTTTGCTTTTTTCTTTTCCTACCTTCTTCATTTCCATATTTGTGTTTTCTGGGATTACTACCCTATTAATCTACTTTCATTTGAATTATTGCCTTTCTGGAAAATCCTAACATACCACCTCCATCGCAGTCTCCCCACTAACGTGGGTGGTTTCTTCAGAGCTTGCAAAGGCTACTGTGAGTCTCAAGGTCATGTAGTAAATTCACAAAGGCTAACTCAGACATCCAAGAGAGTAGTCATCAGAGATTTGCTGTGAAGTCAGCTGTGAATCTCACTCAACCTTTGCCCAAGTGGGGATTGATACTGTTCCCACTATTTATGGGCTCTGCATGTCTTCTGCCTTCTAAACATGACATAAAAACTTTTATTGACATCAAAATCTCTGAAAGCAGTTATGGAAATATTGATGTGGTAACATGATATTCCACAAATTTAACCTAAAATTAGTTCACAATTTCTGTATATAAGTTCCCCTTATTTGTTTTGTGTTCATGTAACACTAAATATGGTGAAATTTCTCACCTCTTTCTCTCTGCCAATAGAAATCCTTCCCATCTTAAGAGAGAATGTTGGTCATTATAAAAGATTTTGGTAAAGATCATCTCCTTTTTTTTTTTGAGAATAATCAAAAGAAAGTGCTAAACTTGAGGAGAAATAGATGATTTCAGGAACAAAAAACGGTAAAGAATTAGGAAGTGTATTTAAATCCATATCACTGCTTATTGATTTTCCAAATTATTTAGGAACACTTACAGCAAATATTAATGAATTCACTATTCTGAAAATATTATCAACACTTTTAATTTTTAAACTTTTGAATTCACTGATTTATCATATTTTTTTAAAGATTCATCTATTTATTCGTACAGAACTGGGGTACAGGCCAGAGATGCGGAGGGTGAGAGGATTCACCAGAGACAGAGCGGGGAGAAGAACAGGCAATCGAGGAAGTACACTGCTGAGGGGAGCAGCGGGCGGGCCAGGAGAGGTCTGCCGCGCCATGTGGCCACCTCGGGGGCAAGCGGGGATCGAACTCATGCGGAAGTGGCCTAAGCCTCTCTGTGCTGCCCTCTAACCCGCTGCGTCACCAGGGAGGGCCGAGAGTGTTATCATTTACAGTGTTATCTACAATTTTCATTAATTAAATGTGATCAGGCAGTATTGCTGGAAATTTAACATATCTTAATTTTGAAACTGAATGTTGACTTACAAACTGTTACCAAACAGCATTTGCTTCTTTCTGTTTTACTTGTGACTTTCTTAGCCAAATAATCTGACCAAAGACCTTCCCAAGTTTGATTTTCCTGGAGTGAGCTAGTGCAGTTGTCTGAAGACAGTGTGTTCATGTGTGTGTGTAGTGTTTTTATGTCCTCTATATGTCAAAGAAATATAATATTCAAAATTATTTTCTGAATGAAGTCCTTCTAATCACTTATGAATTGTGGTAATGATTACACCTAAAATGTATATAATATGTAAGGCTCTGAGCCAAACTTAGGCACGCATATTTTTATTTAGTCCTGACAATAAACTACTACATAGATAACTTTATTATCTACCCCAATATAAAACGTTAAGTAAGTTAATATCTTGTCAAAAAGCATGAACTGTTAAAAACTAGAATTGGAAGTTGAAAGCGAGATTATTGCATTTCTGCTTTTAGCTAATAAAATAGTCTCTCTAGGAACTATTTAATTTCGGTTAAAAGCTGATAGTACAACTTAGGAATACTGCAAATATCACAGGCACAACTTTGTGACCCACTAAATGTAATGTTGACAGCTGTGCTGGCAAATGTCTCTTCCTTGCCATACGTGACTATATATCAGTCACATTTTCATAGGCAGTAAACAGTAGAGTTTGGTGAAATTTAATTAATGGATTTTTTTATATTGATGCTAGAACTACATTGTCTAGTAAAAAAATATATTGAAATTGATGGGTACAATAAGAATCAGAATTTTGTATTTTTTATGTCAAAGGTCACTGTATCAGCAATATCACCAATTCTATTTCTTTGACATAACTCAAGACTGTTGTAAAGTAGATGAGAAAGTCAAAATAACAATATTAAAATTTCTTGTATCATATACACAATCCACTGGGAATAAATGACAACACTATATAATTACTTAGTTTGTATCCTCAGCATGCTATGATTTCTTCCAGTAAGCAAGAATAATCTTTTAAGAATATAACTAAATGAGGGCAAACATTGTTGCTGGATTTGATATACACACTGTCCTGCTTGTGTTAACTCTATACTCCTGAGCTTTAAAATTATAGTCCTGGAGCATGGTAGAGAAATTAATTAGAAACCAAAATCAGAAGTGATATTAGCAATAATCATATGATAACATCAGAATTACACATAGCCTGTTTCCAAAATATTATCTGCCTTCTATAAAGTGGTATTTTTCCAGTCTTTATACCTACAACCTATTTCTGTTTCTTCGGTTTAGAGCAGATTCTATTTAAGTACACTTCAGCTTTATCTGTGAGTCTGGAATATGCAAATACAAGAAAACAGCAAGTATCATCATTTTTAATATGTAAATAGGTCATGGAGCAATTAAATCTGTTTTCAGTGACTAGAATTACTATATAAATGAATTAAATAATATTGTTAAAGTTACAGATGAAGAGATGTCAAATGGAAGGTCAACCAAAATTGTTACACCAGTGATTCCTCTAAGGGAGAAGGCATTGAATTATTTAAATGGAGAAAGAACTGGGACTAAATTTTATTTATCACTCAATGAAGATATGATAAGAACGGATTGTCCTTTGGTTTTTCAGTGTTGTTTTCTAGAGAACGTCTAAATACTCTAATCACACAGTAAATACCTGTTGAGAAAGCACAGAATAATTATTTTATGTCCTTGATTAAAAATAGCTACCAGAATAATCGTACAATCACCGTTTAGTAAAAGAAAGAGGCAGGAGCAATAACACAATTAAATTAGTCTTCATCCATACTGGATTTTTAGAATTGAAAACACTTTGAGAAACTAAGTAAATTTTCAAAAAGTTGCCTGGATTCTGTTTTTTGAGCTTCCTAATCCTTTAGGAGAACAGTGTCTGATATAAACACAGTGTCATCTTTGCTTCAACAAGCTCTTTGAATTGCTTTAGTACACTTGAGTTTTATTTATATAAACCAGGACTTTAATAACACAGAAGAGATTTCTATCATAAGTTCTTATCCTTTATTCTCTACATGCCAAAATATCTTCCCTTATAATTGACTCCTAGACATTTCCTAAACATGTTATGGTGTTTTTTATATTCATACATGTGTGAAATACCTTACTCCTCTCACCAGATCATAAAGACTTCATTGTGTCAAATACCGATTCTACCATTCCTCATCGTGTGATATTTAGGAAACTTCCCTAATACTAAACTTGAATGTCTACATCTATAAATTTTGGTATCCTTTACAGCTTTTGAAAGATTAAATAAGATAATCACAATAGATGATTTCACTAAATGCCTAACTATAGCATACAAAGAATGATAGAAATTCATATTATAATTTTTCCATTATCTGTATAAAAAACATGTCCAATCTTTCTGAGCAAGACAAGCCTTTTCAAAATCATAGTCATAAGCTCTATTATATCTGGAAGACTAGTAAATACCAAGATTGGAAACTAAAATAAAAAAAACTTATCAAGTATGCCTTAAAACTCACTGAAATAATGCCCAAATGTTCAATGTGGAAAGATTCTAGAAAAATAATGGACACAGGGTTTGCTCATCTTGATGACCTGATTGGAACAAACAATTATTACACATAACCAAGGACATACCTAAATATAAACTTATTATTTTTTCCTACTCATGAAAAAATGATTTAAGTATTAAAATCTCAGAAGAAAAAGTGTCTTCTTTTTCTACTTTAGACTTGTTATAATTCATTTCTATAAAGGACTATTGCCATTAAACATATTCTTTCACTCTGTTCAATAACCATTACAGAGTATGTTCTGAGAAAATAAACTAGAAGAACTAGACTGACTGGCATGTATTTCAACAGATTGTTGGTATTTCAAGGCTTGCTGGGTCATCAGAAAAGACAATAGCTTTATATTTATAATGGTGGAATACTGGAGTCTATGTAATGGTTCATCAATAATAAAAAAAAACTAAATAAGTTTAACCACATACTATAACTATGTAATGGCCTATATATTTGTTCTGACAACAAAAATTACCCTTCATATGTTTATGTGCTTCTATTGCATGCAAGGCAGCATGCAAGAATTTTTTTAATATATGGGAAGCATTGATACTTCTTGCTCTAAAATAATATACCCTCAAATGAAATAGATAAGACTTATACATCTGAAGATTTATGTGATGAAATGGCAGGGAAAATAAGGCTGTCACAGTGCAGGTAGCATCATTTACCTAAATAAGCATTTTATTATCATTGGATGCAAGCATTTCACCTGGGGAGATCTTTACTTTTTTTGAAAAGCCACAAAGCTAATTATGTTCTAACCTTCTGGTCAGAGCCTGATCATTTTTAGGGTAAAGTCTATACTTTCTTTAAGAAGGTACACAAAGCTTTAAATCTGCCTTTCTTCATTTTGTTTTTTCTTGTCTTATGTCCTTTATGCTACATCACAAATTACTATTTTGTAGTTCCTGGAATATAACAAACTCTTAATCAAAACCCAAGTCTTCTGTCATAATTTTTCCTCCCCTTGCATTGTTTTTATTACCCCCTTATTCTGTCTAGTGCCTGCTCATCCTTTCACAAATAGCTTAGTTTGCCTTATTTTGAGTTGAGTTTATTGTCCCCAATGTAGACACTGATTATATCCTGTGTTTGCGTCATTCACAATACTTTGCTGTAGCCAGCTTTCAGCCTCAGGATCTTGAAAGCAGAGACCAGCTTTTCTCTGTCTGGGAACAAAATACTGTGCTTGTCAAGTATTAAGAATGTATAGTAAGAGGGCATTGAAAATTTGATGGGCTTTTCTCAGAAAAAAAAGTGGTATTTTGACTGGTCTTTGCATGCTGAAAAGGAATGATTTAAGGCTATTAACTAATGAGGAAGAAGGGTGAGATAAGAAGGAAAATCCCATCAACTCCTATACAAATATAGAACTCAGAAATTCTGATCACTTTGGCTATAAATTATCAATGCCCATTCCAATCAGGTCAGTAGGTATGCATATTTTAAACCACACAGATAACATCTTGTAGAGTCAGCTCTAAAATTCAATTTTAGAAAGTATCAGCAGAAGCAACTGTCATTTTGGCAACAGAACTCTTTCTGTGCTAACAATGACAGTCAACCCAGATCTCTAATTACTACACTGAACCATTAAAAATCTTCCTGTGATCAGAATACCCATGGAATGGAATGTTTTAGGTATTAAACTTAGTGGTTGAAAAACATTATTTCTTTTTATTATTTCCTATCCTATCATAAATCATGTTCATTTATATTGACAATTCTTATTTTTTATAGAAATGAAGTTATCCCAACTGCAATTCAATATCTGCATATCCCAGTATGCACTTGTCCACACATCAAAAAATATGTTGTGTAATTTCAGAAAGACATTGTTAAAATTTAGACAGTTAGCATCACAAGTATGAGTGGCCATATTAATTTTTTTCTGCCATGTACACTATCTTTATAAAATGAGAAAAGTTTGATACTTTAAAACTGGAAAATAGCTTTTAAGTATTTTAAATATTTTTCTATTCCTATTTAAATTTAATTTCTTGCTGTATTAAGAGGAAGTTTTGACATTTGGAATAAGTTATTTTTATGTTCCTTATAAATAGCCAAGCTGGCCCTCCCTGATGGCACAGCGGGTTAAAGCACAGCACTAAAAAGCTAAGGCCACTGAGCATGAGTTTGATCCCCTCCTGCCCCGGAGGTGACCACATGGTGTGGCAGACCTCTCCTGACCCGCCTGCTGCTCCCCTCAGCAGTGTACTTCATTGATCTGCCTGTTCTGCTCCCCTCTCTGTCTCTGGTGAAGCCTCTCACCGCCCCTGAGCCTCTGACCTGTACCCCAGTTCTGTGTCCACAAATAAATAAATCTTAAAAAAAAAAAAAGCCAAGCTCATAAACATCAGGAAAACTCCTTTTAAAACAAAGAGTTTTAAACGTCATTCTTTGAGAGTCCCTCAACAGCCACCAAGTGGTATACTATGACAAAAGTGGATATTGAGAAGCAGATATTGACAGCAGCTGTGACCTGTAGCATCTTTCTAGTACTTTGATTCAAATTTGTGACATCAAGACTGCAAACTGCTAAAAGTCATGGATCCTTGGGGTGGTTTTTAAGTGGCCCAAATAAAAAGTAAATTTACAAATGTCAATCCAGTAAAGATACATAACCCTTTACTTGACATTTAAAGGCTTTCTGGTGCTCTAGGGTCTTGTTTCAGAGTCTGCTTTCTAGTTAAGTGGTTGGAGAGCAGGTCAAGTTAAAGGTCTTTGGAAGGAAAGTCATAAGTTGGTAAGCAAGTAGTTAGGGATCCACAAATAATATCATTTTTTAACAAGTCCATATGCCAGCTTCTTTTCTTGTCATTTTTCTACCCTTAAAGCAAAGTATAACAACAGCAACAAAAATTCCCAGTATTTATATCTAATTTCATCTAGCATGCTTTCAGGGTTCCCTAGAGCAAGTTGTGTAAGTCTAGCCAGGTGAATCACATGTTGTCTACATATGCAGTGCTCCACAAATCATGAAAGATATTGTATAATTTTGAAAGAGATTGTTAAAATTTAGACAGTTGCAGTAACATCACAAGTGTTTGGTCTTCAACATATACCTCCTCCAGTCTCTTCTTTATATTGCAGGTATGGAAATGCCTCATACAGTAACGGCAACCCCAAAGGGAAAAGGGAATGACCTGGGTGTGAATCCTCACCCTGGTGCTTAAGAACTCAGGACAATACTCAAGGGAAGGCAAACAGGGAAAGGCTAATAAAGAGGATAATTTACAAGGGAAATGAGAAGAGGAAGTACACAGAGAAAGATTAATTAGCCAATATGTCCTACTGGTAAAGCTGTCTGAGTTGGGATCCCAGGTTCATGCTGAATGCAGGCAAAACCAAGAGAGTTCAAAATCACAGTATTCTGGTTTATACTGAGCATGGCTGCTCAACTCTAGCCAGTTCACAGCAAACCCTCTTCATGAAGTCAGGTGTCATAACAGATCATGGCACAGTGGAAGTTGTAATGCTTCATATCTGGGGTCTCTTTGGCATGAAATGGGAGTGGAGTCCATAAAACAGCAGTGGGTGGAGTTTTCTCAGGGTAAACTATTCCTCCAATAATACCTTAAGTTTAAAAAATACGATAACTTTTTTGGGGGCACTTTTAGGGTAAAGATACACTCTCAAGAGGATCTGTCCAGTCTGCTGGTACCTACTTATCTTTTCAGTCTAACCTCCACCTGTAAGCAGTAGCCTCTCTTGCCTCCATTTCTGCAGTTTCCACCTAGTTCTCTCTTCTCTATCCTTCCTCCCTTCTGTCCTTTATATAGCCAGTATCTTTTCTTTCCATCTCAGTTCACTCTGTTACTCTGAGAAAAAAGAAGCCCACTCTTCCTGACTAAGTCAAAACCCCTATTAGAATTTTTCTCACAACTAGATATTTCTTATTCATGGCATTTATCACAACTGTAGCTTACTTTATTTCTGTAACTATTGATTTTTCCATGTTCTGCACAGGGCAGTAAATTGTATAATTTAATGAGAGCGACTAACGGCCTTACTGACATTTTGTCCCAATAGTGTACCCAGGACAAAGTAGGTATTTAATAAATGTTGGTAGGCTGTTATAAGAATTTAGAAAAATTGGAAGTATAGGCCTAACTGATATGTGATTGAACCATGACTAAAAAAGGTAATTGAATATGACTTCATCAGGTTCAATTGGTGGTTAATGAAGAATATTGAAAGAGTAGAAGTCTTTTCACACAAGTGGTTGAGTTCTTAACCGACAGGAAATTGATAGGTTCAGAGGTGTTTCAAAAATGCTTATGTGCTAGAAATCACAAAATTTAACTAATTTTGCCACTGCAATTAATAGATATTTGTCTGAGGACCTATAGGATTTATAATCTTAAGGATAGTTACTTTATAATCAATTAGGGCTGCTATAACAAATTACATTGACTGGGTGACTGAAACAATAAATCTTTATTTCTCACATTTCTGAAGACAGAAGATCAAGGCTCTGGTAGATCAAATGTCCAGTGAAGGTCTTTTTTCTGGTTTGCTGATGTCTTCTCTTCTCACTGTATTCCCATGTTATAGACAAAAAGGAGAGGTAAGGAGCGAAGAGGGAAGGAAAGATAGCTTCTCCCACGTATCTTCATATGCCAGACCAATCATACAGGAGGGCTCCCCAGTTAAGCTTTATTTTCCTCAAACCCCACCTCTATATAACTCTATATAACATCACATTGTGGATTTAGGCTTAAGCTTGTTTTTTGCTGTTGTTGTTGTTTTTTAAAGATTTTATTTTATTTGTGCATACAGAACTGGGGTACAGGCCAGAGGCTCAGGGGCAGTGAGAGGCTTCACCAGAGACAGAGTGGGGAGCAGAACAGGCAGATCGACGAAGTACACTGCTGAGGGGAGCAGCGGGCGGGTCAGGAGAGGTCTGCCACACCATGTGGTCACCTCTGGGGCAGGTGGGAATCGAACTCATGTGGAAGCAGCTTTAGATTCTCAGTGCTGTGTTTTAACCCGCTGTGCCACCAGGGAGGGCCTGTTGTTTGTTTTTTTTAAGGAATAAAAACATTTACTTTTGTATATAGAAGTTAAGTATTAAGTATGTTTACTGTGCAGAGCTACATTTGTTGTCATGTTTATTAGAGAAAATAGTTTTTTTTAGAATTTGTATCTATCCTAAGATGATTTTTTTTTTCAAATGGATAATATGGTATCCCTTTGAAAAGTGTTGGACCCAAATGAGGTCAGCCAATGGCCCTCCCTGGTGGTGCAATGAGTTAAAGCACCACACTGTGAAGCTAGCCACTGGGGCTGCTTCATGAGTCTGTCCCCAGCCAGGCAGCTGACCCACATGGCGCTGAAAACCTGTTGATCTCACTAGCTGCTTCCCTCAGCAGTGTACTTCCTTAGTCTGCCTGTTCTGCTCCCCACTCTGTCTCTGGTGAATTCTTTCACCATTCCTGCACCTCTGGCCTGTTACCCCAGTTGAGTATGCATAAATAAATGTCTTTAAAAAAAGTGAGGTCAGCTAATACAAATATTTTGCTAAAAACTCATTTTGTTAAATTCTTTGTTAGTCAATTTGAAATTAGTTTCTTTATGGCAGCGTATCCCTTAATCTTTAATGTCATGACTTGTGAAACTTAAGTTGGAGATAGTGTAAAGTGTTTTTAATAAATTTATCTGGTCACATTCTTTTTCATAAGTAACTCCCAATGGATATACGTGGGACTTCTGATAGTGAGATAGTGTTCATCTCTGTAATCCTATACTTCTTGTCTTAGATTTTTAACATTATGAATATGCATAAAGAAAAGGAAATGAGATAAACCCTTTTAAAATGAAGTGGAAATCTCAGGCTTAAACAAATGGGGGGAAGTCATTTAAATCACCACTGAGGTGGAAAAGTATACACCCTAAAGCATTTTCCATTCACCCCACTAAACTCTGCATTTGAAATGTTACTAAGTTATGTAATGTACCCACACTTATTCACGTGCAGAACGCACACACATAATATACACACCGCTGACCTGTAACCCTTGTTGATTCAATAGGGATGGCACACATGCATGATGGTTTCATGGCTGTGAAGGACATCCAAATGTTTACTCACTCTGCAGTTGCTCACTGAATGACTAATTTTTGTACATATTTTTTAAAATTTAAATTTTAAGGAAGTTAAAGGCAACAATCCGTTCAAGCCCTCCCAGTTCAAGCATCAAATTAGATTAATTATTTAAGATGATTTGTCAAGAACTGTGGCCAGTTTTAAATCATATTGCCAAATAAATTGAAAAGAACACATTCATTAAATTCTACCATTATGTTCCTGTCATTGCTATTGTATGACGTTCTGACCTTTAAAAATGATGAACAATTCAGAAATTAAACATTTTAAAAGCAGTATTAAACTGTGATTAAGGATAGTTATTTTGATGTTATTGACTTTTGGAATTTGCTACCAGTTATCAATTTCATCTAGCCTTTCAGTAATAACAAACAATGAAATAGCTATGGCAGATACAGGAGCAGTTTTATTAAAAATTCAAATGTGTGCAATGCTCCTACCTGCTTGTGGCATCTCTTTCCACAAAACTTCCTTGTAAGGTGGCAATGGCAGCTCTCCTGCTCATCTGTGTCCATGCAGGGGCCTCACTTTCTCACTTTTCTTTCTTCTTTTCCTAATAAATCTGTCCTTTTACAATGTAAACAAGCAAAAAAGAAAATATGAAGTCACAGGAATCATTTTCTAATTCAAGTCCTATGGACTAATAGCAAACAATTTCTGAACTATGACTCATAAAATCTAGTCAGATGGCAAAAGTTGATTTTTTTCTATTAAAAAATGAGAAGAGTGAGTAGAGCCCTCTGCAAAGAATACAGATGGACAATTGTCACATGAAAAGATGTTTATCATTTCTTCTTATTAGACAAATGCAAATCAAAAGAACAATGAGCTATTATGTCACCCCTGTGAGAAAGGTTATTATCCAAAAGACAATAAAGAGCAAATGTTGGAAAGGATGTTAAAAGAAGGGAATGTTTCTAACTGCTGGGGGGAATGCAAATTGATGCAACCCTAATGGAAAGCAGTCTGGAAATTACTCAAAAAATTAAAAATTGAAAACTCATCCCTGTCACCCTGCTTCTGTATACTTACTGGAAAAATACAAAATAACTAATTTGAAGGGATTATGCATTCTTTTGTTTCCTACAGTGCTGTTCACAGTAGTCAAGAACTGAAAACAACTGAAGGGTTCATCAATTGATGGATGAAGATGTGATTTTATATATCTCACACACATATAATAGGTACCTTCATATGTATGCACACATACATACCATTTTACATGTGCTATATACCACATACTGGATATTATATATATCTATATATATATAATATATAGATCTATATTATATATAATATATATATATACATATATATAAGAATGTTGTGATCATATATAGGGTATGTGTGCACATGTGTGTATGTGTGTCCACAGTGGAATATTACTCAGCTGTTAAAAAAGATGGAATCCTATCACGTGCAGCAAACTGTGTCGGCCTGCAGGGACCTAGTTCTCTAATTAGGCTTAGTGAAATAAGCTTTACAGAAAAGTACAGACACCATATGATTCACTTATATGTAGTATACAGAGAAATGGTGAATCAGATAAAACAAAAATAGACATTTGGACTATAAAATCAATTATTGGGTATCCAGAAGGAAGCAAGAAAGATATGGCTAACAAAAGGCGCATGGTAGCATGAAGGATAGGGTAGAATATTTAATGGTGGACTTAATGCAATATAAACACATGTTGCTTCATAACCATACCTGAAACAGATACTGTTTTAATGTAATAAAAACACATTTAAGTTGATTTTTTTTTAATCCACCTCATTCTTTGCCCCTTATCTCTTTACCAATACCTATATACAGGAACCAGCTTCTCAATTAAATTCAGGAAATTAAAAGTTGAACAGGATATTCAAGAATTATTCAAAAATTCACTGTACCTTTGGATGGAAACAATTTATGAATGATGCACATGTTTCAGTAGAGTCTGTGTAAAAAGTGATGTATGTTGATTTTAAGGGAGAATTCAAATTATATTATTCACTTGGGTCGTAATCATGAGTGGAACATTACAAGAGAAAAAGGTAGTGTGGGATGGGAAGGTTGGGGCAACCTAGGATTTTAGATTTGACAAGTAAGAATATAGAATGGCTTTGAGATTATTTTATTTGACTTTCCATATTGAAAGGGAACACTTCACACATGATACATCGGCGTTAACTTGCAAATTGAAGCGATAATCCTTGTTCAGTAAAAACCTGAGTTTATTAATGGTGAATTCCTAGCTGCCTATAAGAATTGAATGGAAGCCACTAAAGTTCAGAGGATGTGTGTTAAAAACTTGAGAAGTGTGGAACAAACATGAACAGTGGCACACATTACAGACTAATACATAGTAGAAGAAATTTACTATGTTACTGAGTTCATTAAATGAGACACTGTCTTTCCCTGTATATTATTTCAAATACCCATGAATCAGTGTAGACATACAATTATACAGTTTTAATTATGTATATACTTCTGATATTTTATCATATATTACATGCAGTTATATTTTATTGTAAGGTTAATGCAATATAGGAAAATTTAAAGTACATGATACCGAAACATAAAGAAAACCAAACAGCATCAACCCAGAGAAATACCACTTTGCTGTTACAGTGAATATATGAAACAAGTCAAATAGTATGTACATATATAGCTATAGATAGCTTATATTGTATTTAGTTTCATACACTGCTTCTTATATGTAATATCACAGCAAAAGGTTTTATTTCTTTAAAATAATATGAAAAGATCATTTTAATGGTCCTGCCATATATTGCTTATATTGATTATTATTTCATTCCCTGTTTGAGGCTTAGGATACTCTTCAACTGTGCACTATTATAAATAACACTGTAGTAAAAATCCTTTAGCTTAGAATTATTGTTTACATTTTTGATATGTTCTTAGGATGAATTCCAAAAAGTGTAATTAGTTGGTTAAAGCATATGCGTTTTTTAGATCTATGTGTTTGTTTTGCCAAATTGCTTTCTATAGAAGTTATATTAATTTAACTATTGGGAGTTTAGAGAATATTTGTCTCACTAAAAAATTCATAAACATTCAATATTTTTTAAAAAGCATGGTTCTTCTTGAAATTTGCATCTTTGTTTACTAGGGAGTTTTAAAATTTTATATCACATGATGCATATGTATTTCTAAGTCTATGAATTATTTGCTCACCTTACCAGTTTTCTATGAGGCCGATTGGTATTATTTTCTTAATGATTTCCAACAAGTAGTATTTATTATTTTTTTTCTCTTGGTCATGTCTTTTCAAATATATTTCTTAATATGTCTGTCCTTTGCTTTTTGTGATGATAAGATTTCCACAGAATAGATTTTTCTAGACAAAAAAAAAGTAGAAGTATGTTAATTTTAAAACCCCTAGTGTTTCTATTCATCGTAAAAAAATAACTTTGAATTTTATTTTGGCGTAAAATTTGAGGAGAGAATATAATATAATAATTTAATAGCCAACTTTCCAAGCAATTGCTTGACTATCAAAATTGTTTTGTTTGTGGTATATTTATTTCATAATGTAAAAGTTGATATAAAAATAAATTGGCACATAATCTGATTGGGGTCATATGTCTGTTACTTTCATTTTACTGCTAATTCTTGAGCCAACTCCATTCTTACATGAGTTGTCCAATTTGTGTAATTAGTATCAGGTAGCCACAGTCACACCTAAACTCCCCTTTGTAATACCATTTGGTTAAATATCCAAAATCATTTCACCTTTAGAATAGTTTTGTAAACTTCTTTTGTCTAAGGAATTTTATTCTGATGTATCAGACCTATAAATTGACCTTGTAAGAAACAAGAATTTTGAATAATCTCTCCAAGGACTATGATAATAATAATAACTATGACAACTAACTTTTTTATATCTTTACCATGACCATTAATCTAATACATTCTGGTTTGTATACAAACTCATTTATAACCAAATATATTTACTTCCTAGGTTATGTGATTGATTTTTGGTTTCTCCAGGTATGTGCAACCTTCTGAACTCTATAAAATAAATGTGTCAACTTCCTATTCCACACCGGTTCTTGGATGTCTAAAAGGTGTGTGAAATTTGAGAGCCAAAACTACACTTAATTACAACTTTCCCTGCCTTGGTTAATGATTCAATTAATAGTCTTGCCATCTTAACTACCACTCCTGTTTCTTTCATACTCAATATGTAATCTATTATCTGAAATGTATCCAGGAGTAGCTATACTTTCAAAATCTATCTCTAATACAACATGGAAAGTGTAATGGTCAGCATAGATAGCTTCCAAAATCTATCTCAAATATGAATATTCAGGATGTAGTTTTTGTTGGAGATTCTTCTCTATTTTTCCACTGCTGCCACATTGGTCCAATCCATTGCTAACCTGAATTGATATGTCACACCCTTTAGTGGTCTCTTTGCTCTGGTCCTTATTCTAATAGGTTTTATTGATTGATTTTTTTTTTAACCAATTAAGTTGTCAGAATCTCTGGTTGATAAGAGATTCCTATAATGTCACTCCCGAGGGAAAAAAAAGCTGGTCGCTCCCCAGCTGCTTACAGTAAAGCTAAAGACTTTACAGTTACCTAAAAAAAAATACCTTCAAGTTCTATTTTACTTGTTTAGTTTTCCCATGGTATTTTTCTGTTTCTTTCTCAAGAATATATGATTCCCCCAAGGGCAGGGATCCTTTTCTGTTTTGTGCATGGGTCTATCTAAGCACTCAGAATGTATTCCTCTGCCGTAAAATAATGCCAAATAAGTATTTTTCATAAATGTATAAAGTGGTCATCCCTTTCAATAAGTCACAAATTGTTATTGTTTCTAGTTTCAGGTGGAAAAAAAAAATCAAAGGAAAGCTAAATAAACCAGCAGGACTTACTGGCAATTGTCAGAGCCAGAATTTTAATGTAAGGGCCCTGTTTTTAGAGTTGGTAATCTTAATCTCTAGATTTGATATTACAATAAATCACTACACTTTGTGTGTGTGTGAGATTGTGGCTAGTATTACGCTACCTCACCTCTTTGAAATTAAGCATGACATATGCTTTGCTCTGGCCAGTGAAATGTAAACAGACGTTTACATGGTAGAGAATTTTATTCAGCAGCTTTCCATCTTCCTTTTCCTTTGCTGCAATACAGAGCATACCAATACTTAGGTAGGGGCCCTGAATGAAAACCATATGGCATAGAGGCCCTTTTCACTTCCATTTGACCAAGGACACAAAACATGAGTGAGAAATAAACCAACAGTATTTCTGGGGGATTATTCATCACAAAACATAATGTAGCCTATCCCAATAATGTAAGCACTTCAAAATTTTCTTCTAGAGACTCATGCAATGCTTTTCTTAAGCAGTGGTTTTATATTATGTGTTTGAAGGGTATGTTACTTTGTATATATTCAGTGTGGTGTAACTTGTGATTTAAGATATTTGATTGAAATATTTTAAACATATTTCAGGTACTGTGCTTCAAATTCTGTAAAACATCTGTGCTTTATATTAATATAGAATATGTCACTGTTAAGATAAATTCAGTCTATGATATTTGCCCTCAACTCTCTCATGCACAATTTCTATTCTCTTTTATGCAGTTCTGCTACCTATTATTTTCTGATCACAATATGATTGTGATCAGACTTTTCTAATTCTCAGTATGTATGGCTTTCATTTCTGTCTCATTCTTTGTTACTTTGGGTAGAACTTAAAATGCTAAAAAGTAATGATGTCTTTGTCTTGCTCCTGATCTTAATGGGAAATTATAGTATTTCCCCGTTAAGTATGATGTTGACATTTGGTTTAAAACATTTAAAACATCAGACAAGCTTAAAAATTAACCCATGAAAACTACTGTAGCATTGAAGCATTCAAAAGGTGGTGGGGTGGGGAAGGTAAGAACAATGAAGGAAGGAAGCACAATGGATTGTGGTGTTGATTATGCTGTCAGGTGCACTGTGGTGGCAATACCTGATGGAGGTATCCTAACATTATCTCAATTAGATATAAAACTTAATTCATAATTTAAAAAAAAATTCATTATTATGTAAAGGCAGTAAACTTCTATTCTCATATCTGTATATAGTTCTTTGCTTTTTATCCTATTGTTGAATAGTATGAAATATCTTTTATTGTTGCTATATAGAGAAATAATTATTTGGTACTTTAGTTAGTAGAAGTAATAGTAACATGTTAATTGATACTTAAATTGAGAAAAATGATATTAGTGTCACCTAATTGGCCCCTTCTGAGCAATTTATTTTCTTTAAGCCCTTCCACCATTAAGAGGAAGCTCATAGGCTCTCCCTGGTGGTGCAAGAGTTAAGTCACAGCACTACGAAGATATCCACAGCCACTGCAGCACGAGTTCCATCCCCAGCCAGGGAGCTGACCCACATGGTGCAGCAGAACTTCCCTGTCCCTGTCACTACTCTCCTCATCAGTATTAGTGAGTAAATGTGCCGGTTCTGCTCCCCACTCTGTCTCTAGTGAATCCTCTCACCTCCCACACCTCTGGTCTGTACCCCAGCTCTTGTATGCCTCCATAAATAAATCTTTTTAAAAACGAGGCTCACAGCCTCAAAACAGAATGATATGAGTATTGCCGCTGGAATAAGCAACTATTAAATCAAATGCATTCAAACCCAAAGAGGAAACAGATGCCTCTTCTCTTGTAAAAATGCATTTTTGAAAAGAGAGATCAAGTTAAGTAGTTTTTAAGGGGTCAAAAAGTACATTCTGACATACATATACCTCCAGTTGTCCTGTATGCACAGATTACCCTGGGCATGGGAAACCAAAACACTTTCTTGTTTTCCAAAGCTTAATATGTCCTTACAAGTAATATATATGTATGTGCATATATATATATATATATTCTCTGATAAAAGTAGATGTTTAAAGTTTGCATATGGTGACTACTACATGTGGTATAGGAGCTATTGATAAAAAGTTCTAGAGACTTTGATGATGGGTATCTTTAGGGAAGTAATTAGGATTCTGCTAACAAGTAACAGAAATCCAGTTTACAGTAATTAATGGAATACTGAAATGTATTGGTTGTTCTCTTGTCCTGCCTGTGATTTGATTTTGGATACCAATAAATCCCCCTGTCTAGAATTAAAATAATTCAATCTCTTTTATTCTTTTTCCATCCTTTCTCATATTTAATTCTCTCTGTGAAATTACCTTATATTTCTGGGATTTTGTTGCTGTTGTTTCCTTGAAAATGAAGTCATGAACACTGATAAGTTCAGTTGAGATATGGGGCAGGTAAAGATCAGATTGATCTATTTTGGAGATAGATACTGCTTGTTCCTGGCACCTATATTCTGTCTAGGGATAAGATGATGCTACCATTGCAAGATGGGGCATATACCCATTCTTTCTTCATGAGAATGGGATGCTGTGATTCTCAGCTCCCATGCAATATAAATTATGAGAAGGATAAATATTTCACCGAAGTAGTGAGTATGTAGTTACTTGGAAAATGGAGCAGAAGTTGCTTGATAGCCCTAATCAGCAGATGTACACTGAGACCACAAACTGGAAAAGCATGACCAAAAATGTATTGTCAAACAAAAAAGCAAAGCTAAAATGGAGGCTAAACTAAACTAACAGTTGAAAAATGAGAATGAATCAGTTCACAGTTGACGAATGATCTTTGAAAAAGAGGAAGTGAAAAATCATTGAATGTTGATAGATCAAATACCAATGGAATTTGTAATGAATGGATGAGGAATATATATAAGAAATTTTAAATAATGGTTTTGTGAATACCTCAAATGTTGGTACTGGAAGATCTCAAATTACAAACTGATATACTTTGCTATAATTATGAGATAAACAAAAATTAAGAAATGAGGAGATGTGAGAACATTCTCATTCAAACAGAAAGGGCACCTGGAGGTGCTAATGTAACACTGCTTTTCCATTTTGAGGTACCACAGACTCCAAGAACAAAGAAGACACCCACATTCACAAAGCCATGGCCCAGCTCTACAATCTCATCTGCCATTTACCTAAACACTAATAACTACTCTTAAACAGTCAATGTCAAGAGATTTTTAAAAATGAAGTTGGCTCATAGAGAATGGACTGAAAATTAAGTAGTGTCTCTATCAATAAAAAATTAAGTCATTGAAAGTATTGTTTAAGATTTGATATTGTTTCCACTATAAAGAAATTATGGGCATAAAGACAATAATCTAAGAGCATTTGAGATAGAATGTGGTTACACAGGAAAAGCTCAGATGAGGTAAGATTTCAAGTCACACAAAGAAGTATGTATCAGATGACTTTCATCCACCCTGTATTCTCAGACTATCATTTTAATTCTAGTCTTTGCTGTGCAATTCAGATGTGCACAGGTATAAATGCTCCTCACTTCAGCTGCACAAAATGTTTCACTTTCTACATTCAGTTATTTTGATTCATTTACAAACAAATATAGCCATGTGTCTGTTGGTTCATGGTTAGACAGAAATAGAATTCAGTGGGTTATTACCTGCTTCTACTGATCCTCAGTAGAAAATTCTGAATGTAGAAAACTCTACATGAATCCTCAGAGAATTCTAGTAGAGTTATGCAGAGTTGTTCACTTTTCATTCATTCTTTTGATAGTTTTTTTCCACCTTTCAAATTGCATAACTTTTGTTTCCCACTCACGCTCTTTGGGGTCACCTCTTTAAAAAAAAAAAATGCTTATAGCAAAGTCCCTATTTCCAACTTTGCTTCTAGGAAAAACCTGAGTCAGTAGGATAAAGATGATGCAAATATTATTGGCACAAATGAATTCCAGAAGGCTAAGGTCCAGAACAGATGAAGTTTGACTGCTAAAGGGGAAAACTAATAAAAAATATTGACTTTGTGAGTTATGATCTGGTCAATGAAATGATAATTCCACTGCTTGGTGAAGGTGGTGTAGTATAAAGTGAGCATAGTGGGAAGGTAAACTTATTTAGTTTGAACATTATTGAGAAACTACACTGTAGTGCTCAGAGTTATGAGACCAAAAGTAAACTACTTAATTTCTATTAGACTCACTGTTCTTATTCTGCCTAAAAAAGATACTTCAGTTGTTTGTTATAGGACCCAACTGAGAAAATATCTAGAAATCAGTACTGCATTTTGGAAAAATTAAAGCCAGTTTTCCCTCCTTTTGATGGAAAGAAAAACTTTCATGTTCTGATTAATCAATTTCTACCTCAAAAAAAGTTAGGGATTCTTCCTACTCAAATAAGTAACTACAAATTATTTATCAGCATGTCATTCCACTCTCCAATAATCTTTTTTCACTTTTATTTTGTCCAATACTATGAAAAATTACATTAATAGTATGACTGTATTTATATCTGTACTTTCCAACATTAGTTCTTCCCTGACCAAAATACTACAGAAATGTTGAATTTACAAGCATACAATTTGCTAAATGTGATGAGTAGAACAGTAATCAGAATGAAAGAATTGACAGCTGTAATTGTATTGGAAATCTCCCAGCACCTGTCACCTCACTGCTGATACCAGTTTACTCCAGAGAAGACAGGGATTAATGTAATTTACCAGGTTGAGAATAGGTTGAGATGATGTATGTCTGCTTCACAGAAAGTAGACAACAGAATATATTAATCTTAACTAGAAGGAACAAGGACATTTTTAATTCTAATACATTAGTATGTAAAAATAAATAGTTAACATTTTACATATATCCTACATAGCACATTTTAGAATTTTACTCTGGGGCTATTCATCTCACAATTTCAAATTCTTAAATACTCTGTAATGTAATAGAATGCAGGGTAGCATTTAGCCATCAATGCAGCATATGCAAGCTCATACCAGCAGTAATCATCATATCACCTAGCGAAAAAAGCTGTCTCCAGGGCAGGGCAAGGAAGGTCAAGTCTCTGTGGCAGAACTAACAATTTCAAAGAACACCATTGGCTTTCAAACTTCTGGACAGCATAGCTTGTTCTATCTCAAATTAAATACCATTATTTTTGCAATGTAAATGGTATTATATTAAGAGAATGATGTATCTACTCAAGTTTACAGGTCCAACTATTTTCTGTTAGAGTGTGAAGAATATCATTAATGCTTAATTTTGGAGAAATCATGGCAATCAGATATCTCAGCTGATCAAATGCAGAACAGGAGGAAATGGGCAAATATGTAACTGGTCAGCCTGATGTCTGACTTTAATAAAATGGCTTATTAAACATATTCACAACAAGCATTAAGATCTGAAGGTATCCACATAGGTCCACTAGGAATTATTTTGTGAAACTAATCTATTTTTTAAATTGTTGAGTTTATAATGTGCTATACAATTTAAAGTCCATCAAAATATGTTATGGGTAAGGTAAAGACTTTGGAGTTGCAGGACAGAGAGTGAGCTGACACTGGAAGGATATCAGGGAGCAAAGCATAAAAAGATCAAGGGAATAAGTGTCTTTGGGTGATGAAATAACAGCAACCAATGTTCTGAAGTGAGAAAATACTGGTGATGTTCAAAAGTGTGACTGTTCTGATAAGAGCAAGGGGGGAATAATAAAAAATAAGATCTGTAAGGTACAGATCATGTCATGTGACCACAGAAAATTTGTTTTTTATTTGATGATTATAGTGAGCTGTTAGAATGTTACCAGCAAAAGAATGATATGACTATTTCTGATTTTTTAAAATCACTCTAATATGTGGGGGATCAATATAATAATATGTGGAGAATAATCACCCTATTATGTGGAGAATAGCTATAATTAATAGGTACAGATTAGATATAATAGATGATAAGGGTGTGATCCTATACTCTCAATTATATACAGTATTGCAAACTAATATTATGTCAATAAAAAGAAATTAATATTAAAAATTTTTAAAAGAAACAATATATATTATAAATAAATGAATACATATAGCAAAGCATTAAAAGAAGAGCAGAACTGAGACATAAATTGGGAGGCTATTTCAAGATTCCATTGAGATTTGGTGACTTGAATACGTTATCATAGAAAATGGATTTATGAGTGGTTAGATTCAGATTTAGATTTATTTGAAAGTCAGATCTTGCACTTGCTCATAATTGTAGGTAGTGCCAACTTCATGCCCGTCTCATTGTTTACAGAATTTTTTTAATCATTGAAAAAGAATTTGAAATGAAATGAAAGGGAAAGAGAAGGGCAAGCCTGATTCTTAGATTTAAACCCAAAGTGAGTTGGGGAAACTTAAGAGGCAAAGTTGGTCAGAGATCAGAAGTTTTAATTTAGGTGAAATAACTTGAGGATAGCAGTAGGACTTCAAGGAAGTTTAATAAATCAGCCCCTATATTTAACTACCATTATTTAGCTGGTACTAGTTCAAGAAAATGAAAAATAGATTTTTCTTTTCTTCCATAAATGTTCAGAGTTGGTTGCCTATAATAAGATATTTTGGTTAGCAGTTAGTAGGTTTGACTTATATGAACACTTTGTAAAAATGCTATAATCCCCCTTGTGCAAGGACACTGATGTTCCAGAACTGGTCTGAGCAGTTATTTTCACCAGAGACCTTCAGATTCCACAGCCTGTGCTATGTTTGGCATGCTCTGCTTTCTCAAAATGTGGAAACATCCTTCCAGAGTATTGTCTTTTTCCTGGCTGGGTGTCAACAGCATAGCTTTGTGAACAGAATGACAGAATGAATGGGAGAAGGCTCTATAAATCAGGAAACTCTGCACAAACCTAAGGTCTGATTAATACCATTATTACTTAAGATACAGAACAAATGTGACAAGCCAATTGCATGTACTTCCTTATTGTTCAGAAAGGGAGCTCAAAGGAAAAGACTTACCAGGGGAATGCAGTAACATTTGACTGTATACTCTGCAATTCATTCAGAAAATTGTGATTTGGTAATTCCCTTCCTCAGTTTTGTCTTCCAATAATTGGATGATTTTCACTTAGATGCAATACAATAGAATCACCTCGTCTCACGCACCCATGGCTCATTTCCTCACTCTGTGCCTTCTCAGTTCTGTTATTTATTTTCTTTAATATTACAGCTGTACTGCAGGATGAGTCACACTCTTTGCCATTCCCAGTAGCACCCTCAAAGGTCCACTAAAAAATAAGGTGATTTATGGGGCCCTTTCCCACCAAATGCAACAGAATCAGCTAAGCTGGCTATCTCAGCATTGACCTTCAGGCCAGGGACAAGTTTCAGATATCAGATCAGAGTAGGTGATCTGAAACTTCTGACCAGCCCCCTCATCCAGGAAGACAGGGAGAGCTGCATGGCTAAAAAGGGTACAGAGGGAGAACATGGGGCCTGTGGACAGCAGACACTCTTCAGGAAGAGACTCCACAAGCACAGGAGCTGAGGTTGCATACACTGCACTAACTTTTAGAGTGACAATGGCCTACCTCTAAATGGGTGGTTCTCATTCAAGGAGCATTTTGCCCTCCAAGGAGAACTGGAAACATTTTTGCCATGACAACTAGTAGGTGGAGGTGACAGATGCATCTAGTAGGTAGAGATTAGGGATGATTCTAAGCCTTCTATAATGTTTACTCCTCTACCTCACCCTTAACAAAGAATTGTCAGACTCGTGTCTACCCACCGGGTTGAAAACCCTTCTGACCAAACCAAGATAAGCTCAGATTCACTCATAGTTGGGGTTGAGCTAAGGAGCAGAATGGAGGTTTGGAGGGGTTTGACTAATGTCTAGAAACAATTGACAACACCAGGTATTCCTTTGCCTAAGTGGACATGTATTGAAAGTTGACATGTTTTGAAAGTTAAATTGTGTAATTTTATGTTTTTAATTTTTCAAAAGGTTGTCATTTTTATTGAGATACAATTGATATAACCAGTTTAATATAAATGCATTGTATAAGTTTAAAGTATTGAACATAATCATCTGATATATGTACACATTGAAAAAATTATTACTCAGTAATTTTAGTTAACATCCATCACTTTACAAGTTGATTTTTTTTTCCTTGCAGTGAGAACTATTGTTAACTATAGTCATCCACCTGTACATATTCCCAAAACATATTTCTTATAACTGACAGTTTTTCAGCATAGCAGAATATATATTATACATATAGTTTCTCTAAGTTTCAATACCTGTACAATGGGATTAATAATCCCCTTGCACAGTAGGACCAGTGATTAATCAACTGCTGAAGTTTCAGACGTTGCTCTTTGCTATAGTTGAAGTCCCTTGCTGCCAAGCTGAAGTTTAAGATCTAAGACAGTCAAGAGGAGTGGTGTGCCTTCTTCAAGAGCCTGCAATGTGTTGGTGACTTTATGCACCATTTTGCTTAATCAATAATGCCTGAATTAGAATGGCTGTAGGGGCAAGAAGGGAGAAGGATGGAGACCAAATCATCCTCTGGAGTATAATCAACAGCCTGAAGTTTTCCCAGCAGGGATCCTCATTATGTCTGTGCTATGAAGCATTTTCTTGATGCAAAATGGGAAAAGATCTTACTCCTTAGCAAGTCTGTTCACAACTTCCTCCTTCACATCTGTGACACCATTTTTCCTTAGTCTTCCTTCTTTGACTGCTTTTTGTTGAATCTACTTAATGATCTGGGACTCAGCTCTAAGTCCTCCACCTTTCTTGCTTCCTTCGTTCCTTCGTTCCTTC
>NW_004567116.1:20238356-20258952 GCF_000260355.1 Condylura cristata | reverse complement strand
TTTCTTTCTTTCTTTCTTTCTTTCTTTTGTTCTTTCTTCTTTTCATTCCTTTCTTTAAAAAAAGTTTATTTTCTTCTGTATTTGTTAATTTGGGGATAGTATTTGATTTCTCCCCTCTGATGTAGTCCCTATAGCTGCCCCACTACTGGGGCACCCATGATCCATCACCACAGTCCCTTGTGTTCTTCCCTACCCCTTTCCTGCTGTATGCCTCAGATCTGTGGTCAGCTTGAAGGTTTGTATTTTTTCCTTTACACTTTGTTTGCTTTTCTATATTCTGAAAATAAGTGAAACCATACTATATTTACCTGTTTTCTTCTCACGTATTTTGCTTAATATAATCCCCTCCAGCTCCATCCATGTTGCCATATATGGCAAGAGTTTATCTTTTTTGATCGCTGCATAGTATTCCATTCTGTATAGGAACTACATGGAATTCTAGCATCTCAAATACATATTTTAAGTCTTACTGAATATCAGCTTTACAAAGGAGGTAGCCTTGCATATTGGCTAACAATATAGACTTGAAAATACCCAGAAATGTAGTAATGTTTTTGTTTTGGCACTTATCATATAAAATGGAAGAAATTAATCTTAATGAGCCTTGATACTTAAAAAAAAAAAACTAGTACTTATATAACAGGATTTTTGTGGTGTTTAATCTCTGAAGGGTCCATCGAGTTTCTGATATTTAGTCTACACTATATTTATTAAACACAGATTTCTTTATTTCCTGCACTTTTTTTTTTAAGTAACACTGGCTTGCATTATTGGTATTTTGAGAGTATTGGACACCCCCCCACCTCCCACAGGTATGCCATTTGTTACAACATAGATGCAACTGGAAGGTACAATGCTAAGTGAAATAAAACAACAGAAAGATAAATATCAAATTGTGTCACATATATGTGGAATATAGAGGAAACAAACTAAGGGTCAGATAAAGACAAGCTTAAAACTAATGTTCAAAAGCTGGCAATAGAATTGAAACATAGGTTTCCTAAAGGTAATAGTATACAAATGTAAATTACTTCTTCCATACTCTAATTTCCCCAGAGAGAAATTCTCCCTAGCTTCTTCCCCTTCCAGAACTATAAATTCTGCCTCTAATTCAGTTTTATTCCTGGTTTTTCCTTTCTATCTCTGTGTTCTTGCATTAGTTTAGATATCAATCTATTTTCACCTGAACTGCTCCAACAACCCTAAAATTTGTCTTCCTACTCCCGTTCTCCTCTTCTCCAAATCCATACACACGTTATAATGATCACTAAAAGATAAATCTGATTGCTTCCTTTCATTTTTAAACTTACTGATTTCCATTACTTTTGGAATAAAATCCAAACTTCTAACTAAACAAAATTTGTGATCTGGCTCTTGCTGCCCATTGAACCCCATCACCATACTCTGCCTAGTGAACGCCACCCTCATTATTCTACTCGCCTTCTATCTGTTCCCTTTGAAGAGGCAGTCTTCATCATCTGCAGAGGGAGCTAAGTACCTCTCTGTGTGTTCTCACACCACCTTGCTTCCACTTTGTGTCAGCATTAATTACATTGTTGTATGTACTGAGTTCATATCAAGAATTTAATAAACATTCACCTATCAAATGAATGGTGAAATTTGGTCTTCCAAGGCAAGTTAACAGCTTGCAGGCCAAGTCAGTGTATAACAGGTCAGGTCAGTGTTTAACTGTGTTGCATTGCCTATTTTCCCCCACTGTACTAGGCAAGCTACGGTAGATTATCATGTTTTATTTGTATCTGTATTTCAGAGAGAAAATAAAGAGGGATAAATTGTAGATACATATATCACACATAAATACATACATATATACCCAGTTTACATATACACAGACTAATTCCCAGAATGCTTGTAGCCAGAATGGGCCCTTATTACTTGACAAATGGAGATTAACTTTGTCTTGCAACCTGTCCACTTCATGGAGTTCTTACTGGTTGAGGGATTCTTCACTAGCTTGTACCAGAGAGTTGACTTCCTGTTCTTAAAAGAGGACTAGTATACATGGAAAAAGGCAAATACTTTCAGAGGCCAACATTGCAGCATTCTAATTTCCTTCATCACCAAGCTTTGTATAGCACAGCATGACACACAGAGGTCCAGCTTTGTGGCGAGTACAGTCCAGGTTCAAATCCCACCACTGGCTAACTTTGTGAATACAAGTAAGTCATTTAATCCCTTCCAGAGGTCTTATGTATAAACTGAGAAGATATATTCAGCACACGGACTTTGTGAATGTCAGCGGCAGGGTTTCCTGATGTTGGTACTGCTGAGAGCTTTTACTCGGTAATGCTTTGTTGTTGCAGCCTTCCTAAGCATTGTGGGTTTAGCAGCATCTCACAGCTCTACCCCTCACATGCTGGTAGTCCTCTGTGCCAGGTGTGACAACTACCAATACCTTCAGACATTTCCAAATTTCACTTAGGAAAGCGAAAGCAGGGGCTCGCACCTAGTAGAAAGCAAACTTTCCATGTGATGATGTATGTGATATTCCCAGAATACAGTGATGTTTCATGAATTTTCTTTTCCTGCTCTTCCTGAATGGAGTTAATGAAATTCCATACCCAGAACTTTATATTTCCTTAGGAGAAAAATTCATCAAAAACTTTATATTTCCTTAGAAGAAAAAATCACATGTACTAGCGTCCCAGGAAAAGATTAACTTGAAATGCTGTGGGGCTTTAATTTTCAGTCCTACCTGCTTCTCCACACAGCTTTACTCAGAAAACCTTCATTATGAGAACAAAGTGATAGTCTAAATTTTCCAGTGATGAGACTCAGACAACTACAATCTGTGGGGAAAGAAAAGATACAGTTCCTTCAGTGGATGAGGAAAGAGAAGAGAAAAAAAGGAAAACACAAACCTGAGGCAAATCAGAGGCTGGAGGTGTCATAGCAATGCTCGTTGAGGGAATGATCGATCCCCTGGATTCTGAGGGGCACATTCTGTGCACGGAGCTGTGGTGACGTCAATGGGATTAAGTGGCCTCAATGGGAGCACTGCATGCAAGATGAGTGGAATGCAGGCCCCAGGATTTGTCACTGTCTTCGAAGCAGCTTCCTTCTTCATGAGAGGGAGGAGAATCTGAATGAGGAACGAAAAGAGGCATGTTCTTGCTTATGGAAAAGCTCTCCCATTTGTATAATCACTGTAATGCAAGTGAAGCTGAAAACACTTAATTTTTAGCCTGAAAACATACACTTGCTCAGAGTAATTCTTTAGCCAAATGACATGTTTTCTTTTTGCCCCAAGAGTGTATACAACCCGGCAGCTCTCCTTTCTGCCTGCCTGTGACTCTGCAGGTGTACCTCTTTTTTACTTTCTCCTTTTCCTAATAAAACTGTCCTTTTAAAATGTAAGGGGGGCGGGGAAACTGTATAAAACTCCTAGCTTCAATTTGAGAAAATTTAGTTCTTCTAGACAGCATTACCTTAAGACATGAATTTAGGGAGAACAGAGGATCAGAGTTCAATAATAGATTTTGTCACGTTTACTAAATCATTTAATGAATTAATATGTTCAATTGTTGGTGCCTGACATAATAAATTCCATATAATTGTTAACTATTTTCATTCCAATTGCCAAAGCTTTTACTTTCACTTTTTGCCAAAAAATACCTTTTAAGGTCATCTGAAGAAATATTTCCTTTCATCTTCAAGATAGATTAAGGTCCTCTCTTTGGTGATTCCACACATAAATGTTATCCCATTTATAACTTCCTCTACTCTGTTAGAATTGTCTACTTAGCTATTCCTATTTTACTGAAATAACCACTTTAGTTTCAGGGTCTTATTTTATTCATTTTTGAATCATTAATATTAGTAAATTGCTTGTTTCATACATGTTTATGTCATTCAATTATTGAAAATATCTTTTTAGTGCACAATTGATCCAATCTTTCTAGATTGATTTCTATTACAGAGAAAGCAGATCTGGCTAGCCAGTCAAAGTGAGAAAATCATTTGTTTTCCCCCAAAATATCATAGGTTTGCTTTATATTCATCTGAGTCCAGTGGAGGCTCTTGTTCTCAGAACAGGTCACCAGAGATCTCCATGTGCCATGAACAGTGAAGAAGATGTCTTATTTAAAGAGAGGTCTGATCTTCTTTGGAACCGAGAGGTGATCTCTAGGTCCCTTGTAGAGGAGTCCTCCCTGACAGAGGTATTTCATAGATGTTGGCCTGGGGAATTGATCCCAGACAATCCAGTAATGAGAGTTTTGAGACATCAGTTGAGACATCAACTGTTTCAACCTCCAGGAGAACTAGTGACTATTTTCCCAAAGTCTAGTAGGTCCTGGGCAGCCATATGAATGGTACATGATAAAGGACCAGTGCCCAGGATCATTGCATGTTCAGTTGATGATGGTCTGAGTCAGTTGAAAGTTTTTCTCCTTAGAGATCATTTGCATATGCATAGGACTTTTGAGTCTACCTGTGACCTCAGCACTAAAATTCCTTTCTTTTGTTCCTGGGCACATTGGGTGAGCATGATGGAAGAATGAGCACATTATAAAGATGTTAAAGGTAGATTTTACATGGCTTGCTCTTTGTGGCTTAAATAGTTATCATTAATTAATATGCATAAGAGTTACCTATGGCTTGTGCTATCCAAAAAATTGCAGGGCTATAAAAATTTAAGCAATATAGATACCTTAAATATGTTACTAAAGAATAGATGTAAATTTTCCAAGCTGGATCCTAACTGACTGGGCAATTAAGATAATTTGTCAAGAGGAATAACTACTCCCCTTATTTCTTTGGATGAACAAGTACGTCTCTACCACCTCTCATAAATTTTCTACCTTTCACCCCAGGACCATTAACTAGGCATTCTGGGACTAGAATAATAAATTTATAAAGTTACAAATCAGACCTTCAATCCTAATGCAGGTATATAAATATATTCCTTATTTATAACATTACTTCTATCTAACAATCTCATATTCCTTGGTTGGGACAGGTTTTTATTTGAATATATTATGCTTTGCAGGGACACTTTTCTTCTAGGGTTTTGTAGGAGATGAGAATATAAAGTCTTAGAGGTGTCTAGATATACAAGTCATCACTGAAATGTCCATAATGCATGATTAGTTTGTTGGCCTCTTTGAGTTTTTATAATCTTCCTGTGAGTTCTTCAAGTGCCATCTACCTCAGGTGACCAATACCTCTCTCACATATTACAGGGGAAACTGCTGAAAAGCTGATGCCATTCTTCTTCCCCATTCTTTGCCTCTTCTCTCTCTTAATTTGGAAGAAAGTTTCTCCCCCACTCTATTTAAGGCATAAGCTTTCCTCCTTTTACTTTTCACACTTATCTTCTAAATTGTCCTAAGGACATCAACTGATAAGACACATAAACACATACAATTCTGGGTTATTTATGAAAAATATTTTGGATGTCTACTCCAAATATATATAGCCTTTGTTATAGTAAACAAAGAAGTATTTTACTCATGGGAGTAAAGGAAATTCAGGGAAAGAAAATACTAGAAAAAGATAACAGACTCTAAAACAATTCTTTAAAACCTGACCTGAATACGTGAAGTAGGATATTTATAATGTCATTCCTAATTACCACATGGGCACAGAGCTTTGTGTATATGTAAACTCACAGTGGCATAACCACATACCACATGTAGGTAAACACAGAGTCACTTAAGGTGTCATTGCATATATGTACCCAGCATTATAAAATATGTGGGGTATATATACATACGTGTGTGTGTGTAAATAAATGAGAGAAACACATAGTTTTAATATATTATACTGAATATGCTATTTTAAAAGTATTTTCTGGGCCCTCCCTGGTGGTGCAGTGGATTAAAGCGCTGCACTAAGAAGCTAAAGCCACTTCAGCATGAGTTCGATCCCCGCTCTGAAGGTGACCACATGGCGTGGTAGACTTCTCCTGACCTGCCTACTGCTCTCTTCAGCAGTGTACTTTGTCAGTCGACCTGTTCTGTTCCCCACTCTGTCTCTGGTGAATTCTCACACCGTCCCTGCACCTCTGGCCTATACCCCAGTTTTCTCATAAATAAATAAATCTTTAAAAAAAATATTTTCCTAAAGAAGCTTAGCATTCAGTTCAACTTATACAAAGTTAAACCTATACGGAATTAAATGCAAATTAACAATATTTTTAAAATTCTAGTTATATATTCTGACTTTAACGCAATCATTTGTGGAGTACTAAGCAGCCAACTTTAAAGTGGGCATGTGACATTTATCTCATTTCTATGCCAGTTTTCAGAGACTGAAATGTGACTTGGGAGATTTGTTTCTATAGTGAAATGTGTTATCCTTGAATAAGTAATATTTTCTCCATTTTATTTTGGATATGATGATGGGTATTCATTGTATGAACCTACTGTATGAGATTGTATGAGCAATGACGTATCTGTAACCCAATGTTTGAAAAAACTAAATCAGTCATGTGACAATTCTATTTTCACTGCTGAAATGGACTTTAAAGGAAGTGACTAAATTCTTTTCAAGTTTCAGGTCAGAAAGTCAGTGATCCATCAAACCATGCAATTGGAAGGATTTTGTTGCAGAGGATTATATTAAGAAATGCCATCTCCTATTAAGTTCTATGAGACTACAAGCACAAGTTTGGAAGACTATAATTAAGACTTAATAATTGCTTTTAAGAAGTGATCCAGAGTCTCATATTATCACTCTGGTAGAGGTACAATTGTTTGCATTCTATTGACAAGGTGGTGTGGGGGGCAGGGAAGAGAGAGAAAGAAACTCTTAGGAATTTTTCTGAGAGATGTTTAATATGACAAAGTAGTAAATGCAGAAGTCAGCCAAATTCCATATCTTCAAATTACTAATGTCATTCACTTTATACTATACCATTTTGCCTTTTCATGTATTTTTAAATTCAAAGCTATAAAGTGCTTATTATGAGCCAGACACCACTATAAGACCATTGTACAAAAATGAATTCAATCCTGACTACAACCCTGTAAGGTTTGTGCTATTATTTCTCTCATTTTATAGGAGTGAAAACTAGCAAAATGGGTTGCCTCTTGCTTAATGTAGTATATCTTGTAAAATAAGAAGCCAGCACTAATGAAGTGATATCTAGCTCAAGAGACCCTTTAATGCAGAGGTTTATAGGAAAGACATTTTATTAGTGGTCCAGAATAAAAAGAAATTTAGAGAAAACTGTGATATTGAATATGTATTTCCTTATGTTTTTACTTAAGTACTTATATCATTCTTCATTTTTATATGGACATATACAGAAAGTTCAACTAAAATCAGAAAACATGAAAAATCATAGCAAGAAAATTAGTATGCAACTTTTTCATGAATCATGATGAAAGTCCTTCACCCGAGGATGCAGAAATGATTTAGTACGGATGTTTCTTGAAAGCTGTGCAATTGGATACAAACTAGTATTGATTATTTACATTGTTTCTAAGTAAGATACATGTTACAGTGACATGACATTAAGATGTGGTCCAGTTTATAACAACATTTGCTCAATTCAAATGAAGATTTATAAAACTGGGTAAAGAACTTTATCGGTCCATAGCCATTTTAGGGTTAGAATCAAATCTTTAATGTTTAAAAGTTAATAAATCATTGATAATATATATTAGACAATAAATAGAAGGAGTGGCATGAATATGATTGTTAGCCAAAGACTTTAATCAGAAAGAATTGGGTCATATTGGGTGGAGAGCTAACTGCAGGCGTTGAGCTTCTCCCTTTTATTTTCTTTTTTGTTGACTAAATCGCACATGCCAATGATCCTACATTATTTGTATATTTTGAATCAAACAATTTTACAAAAGAAAATGTAAATTATAGCAATAATTGATCACTCAAATTGTGAAAAATTGGAAATAGAGAAGGAATTATTAAGAAGATATGTGAAAAAAAAAAGAATATATTGTGACAAAGGCATCAAACAGGGCCATCCTAGGCTAAGTAAATGTAGAGTCAAATGGAGAAAATCAGGAACTTTATCTTGCTAATATATGGGTACCCTTTTTCCAAAGGTCAGTGGTCCAGATTTTGTAAATATCTCTTGCTGTTTCTGAACCACATCAGCGCAGACCCACCAGTCCAGCCAGTGACACAGCAAATGTCTGAACAATGACCAGTACTTTTGATAGCACTGCTACTTTAGAATCCTTACATTCTTAGTAGTACATTCCCAGTTTGTATCAAGACACCATTATTAATAGTGCTCTTATTCAATGTCAGAAATTTCCCAAATTGGATGATAAACTTTATGACCACACTAACCATAGACACTCTGAACAAATGGAACAATCCTGCATGGGTGCAGAAAATAGAATATAAAGGTGTTCCCCCCCCCCCCAAGTTCCCAAATTCACCTAGTTAAATAATGTAATAGGTATTCAAATTCTGAAATATGGCATATAAGAATAGTCTCCCAGTATGCCTGGTATCCTATGGAGTGGGTCTTGCAGCTTTACTCTAGTACACGAAGTGATTTGCCTTGAAGCTGTGGGCTCCTTTGAATGAAGATGAGTCAGACAGTCCTTTGGGGCCAGAGAAGAGGATGTATATTACGGCACTGGAATTGATTCCATTTCCTGTGAATATTATCTTCTCCAGAAATAGCCTTTGGTCCTCAGTAATTATTTTAAGATACTTCCTAAGTTGACACTGAATTGGCATCTTGGCACAAAAATTATGCTTATGCTAAAACATAAAGCTATCCCACGCTAGTTATATCTGATCAGTACCTAGTCTTCTGGAAGCCTGATAGCTGGACGTGACCAGAAGAGATTAAATTTTCACATACATAGATTCATTCAGTGATTAAATATTTATGGGATTTATTATATGCCAGACATTGTCATAAGTTCTTAAGACATATCAGAGACCAAAACAACAAACAGAAATTATTGGAGAGATAGGTACTTTTAAGTAAACCGGTCAAGGTAATACTGATTAAGAAGGTGAGATTTGAGCAAAGATTTGAAGGAAGTGAAAGTATTAGCGATATGAATATTTTGAATAAGAGAATTTCCAGATGTGACAGCAAACAACATAATGTTTCTAACGGGAAATTTTGCTGAACTGTTCAAAGAACAAGGTGAAGGTGGGCCTGGCTGAAGCAGGCTGTGTAAGATATGAAATAGGCAGCAAAGAAATAATAGCAGAGTCATGTAGTCTTATAATTATTCTGACATGAAAATAAGAAAATAGGGTCATTGGATGGTTTTCTGCAGATCTCTTAACACTATATGAGTAATGTTTTATAAGACATATTTTATCTGCTGTTGGTTGAAAATACACGAAAGAGATGCAGTTTGGGGGGGTGTTGGCAAGTCAAAATGAGGTAGTCAAAATAGAGGTGGTAAGACTTTCTCTGTATTTTTCAAGTTGAGAAACAATATTTCTTGAGATATGTGACATAGGAGATTAAGTAAAAAGGGAAGGATCACTGATGATTCCAATATATTTGTTTTACTAACCGTTGAAAGTGTATTGCTGTCACCAGTTGATAGAAAGGTTTTATGTAAATACAAATTAGAGATTGAGAGATGGCATATAAATTTGCTAAATTTACAGTATCTTTAGGCTATCAAGTGAATATGTCATATTGGAAAGTAAATCTGTGAGGCAGGAGTTCACATCTTGTGTACAAAGTTTTGTTGCATCAGGATATAAAATTATATTCACCATCCCTGCCATTTTTGATCCAGTGACCTCTTCAGTTACTGATTTATTTTTCCCTTTCACAACTTACTTCAAAAGCTTAAATTATACTTATATCCACTTCACCATAGAGCCTTCTCCTCAACCCACTGTAGTCTCCTTCCTCTGTCTGTTGCCTGAATTCATCATCTGAGTTGACATATAATATACATGTTGTTACTCTAAAAGTTCTTAAGTCTTACGTTGTTTGAAATCCAATGACATGTGATACTGGTGTACAGATTTTTATTGAAATTTTCTTTCCTTTATCAGAAAACTCTTCCTCTGTTTTTCTCCCACCTCACTATTATTTCTTATTTTCTCACAATAGGAATGTTCTGTTCACTAGGTGGTACGTTGAAATGTTATGTCATGTGCGTCCCTGGTGGTGTAGTGTTTAGTCTCAGCTCTATCAAACTATCAGCAGCCACTGTGGTCTGAGCTCCATCCCTGGCTAGAGAGCTGACCCACTGGCACAGCAGACCTCTCCTGTCTTGCCTGCAACTGCACTCAGCAGGGTATCTCAGTAGATCCACCTGTTCTCTGTCTCTGATGGATCTTCTCGCACCTCTTACCCTTCCCCATTTCGGGCCTATGCTCCAGTTCATGTTGACATAAATAAATAAATCTTAGAGAAAGTGAAATGTTATATTTTCTCAAGTTTCATCACTACACCTTAAATCATCTAACTCAGAACAACTTTTAGAAATGTCCTTTCAGAGTTTCAGGTATCAGTCAATATGCTGATGAGCATAAACTTCATATCCCTAGTACAAACCTTTATCTTTACCATGGACTCATTAAAACAAGTGTTTACTGGGCATCTCCAAAAGTATTTTTTATTATTTTTTTAAATTTAAGATTTATTTATTTATGCATACAGAACTGGGCACAGGCCAGAGGTGCAGGTGTGGCAAGAGTCTTCACCAGAGACAGAGGGAGTAGAACAGATCAACAAAGTACACTGATGAGGGGAGCAGCTGGCGAGATAAGAGAGGTCTGCTGCGCCATGTGGATCACCTCCGGATGGGAATCAAACTCACGCTGACGCACCTTTGGCTAGCTTGCAGTGTTGTGTCCTAACCTGTGTACCACCAGGAAGAGCCAAATATATAGCTTATAGATAACTCAAGGTTATTATTACCTACATGTTCAACCCTTGTATACATTCACACACACGTTTCCTTTCTTAGCTAATGATATTTCCTTTATAAGTAGTCACACAAATCAGAAATCTTAATGTAATCCTAACCCATTTCTCCACCCTCCTTATTAATCTTACCAATTTGAATTTTAATATATTCTAAATCTTCCCCACCCCCTTTTTTCATTACTATCTCTATTCCCTGATTGTCCCCTTAGTCTAAGCTCACATGCATACCCCTTAGATATTTCTGAAATTGTTACCTCTAAGGCTGGTACTCTATGCTAGCTAAGGAGATGATAGTGTGAATATTAAATTGTGTTTGTTTGCTTTTCCCACAAATGTCCTTCAAATCTATGACTTTAACCAGTAAGCAGGAATAAGACTTTACTAATCAAAAGGAATAGTGAGGACAGAACCAAAGAGCTAAGTTTTTCACATTTAATGTCCAAAAACAGAAGTCCTGCTATAACAAATGGTATTTTTGGTAAAATACTCCATGAGTCTGTTTCTCTTCTTTTCATAAATAATACTCTTTGAATAGGAAAGAGAGAGGGAAGTTTTAGGGAAAAGTATGACTTAATGTACCTGTAATTTAAACTACTGTTATAAATATGAGAAGTTTTCACATTTTTAAACCTTGAATCTGTAGTTTGAAGTGCATTGTACATGTTAAATTTTATTATATACACATAAATATGCATGTGCATATGTGAGCACAAGTACATAAATACTGGATATTAAAAAGTAAGACAAATATTTATCCTTCCTTTCTTTGTTCCTGTATTATAATTTTTCCCACAGCTGCCATTTTATACCAATGAGGCTCTTTACACATGAAATTGTTTTCACTAAGAGTCATTAAGATTGGCAATTTGGAAAACACTAACAGAGTGATGCAGATAAGTGTGTATATTTCAATCTACAATCAAAAGACAGTTACATGTAAATCATCCTAATCATTGGCACAGGAGATCTGGTAAAGGGTAAGAAAAACACATGCACATACAGAGGAGTAAAAGTGTATCCCCAAATTATACAGAGATGTAAATAACTGACAAGTTTAATTCAAAAGTTAGAAAGTCAGGCAAAATACATAAGTCAGAAAAAAAAAATCACATACCTTCACACAAGTACTCAATCGACATGTCAGCTCTTGTATGAATGAACAAACTATTAATCTATTTGTAAACTATAAAATTCTACTTAGCCCAGGAAATGAAATTTTGGAATTGTACATTTCATATAAAAGTCCACACTTTATGTTTCTGTCTTTCCTCCTCACAATTGATTATTTATTGCAAAATGATCTATGTGATCTAAATATAAACCTAACAAATCATGCCATAAAGCATTCCTGTGTCTGTATCATGGTAAAATTTTAACTCAGGTTGACTGTGGAAAGCCTTAATAGTAAGGAGAAAAGTCACAAAGAATTGAGTAAGCATGAAAAACTGTGACTATCTGTGTACCTTTTTGTTAAGAATGTTAGTACCTGTTATGAATTTCACTCGATTTGTTTACATCAGTATACTTGATAGTATGGGGAATGACAGGGAACAAGAGCTTTCTCTGTCTCTAATCATCATATAATTTTGTGATATGAACACAAAAGAATAACCTGAAAATTGTTAAGTCTAATTAGCTTATGGCTGTTTGACACTAGATATTAGTAGGTAGTTGAGAAGTATTACAGTTGGCCAATTTTTGTAATTCAAGTGTTAGCCAAGTAGATAAGGGCTAATAAATATTTCAGATGAGTAGAAAATTGAAGGAAAAAGAAATCTGCCTTGTACTTCCTTTCTGGAGTATTGATTGATAGCTCCACAGGATTCCCAGGACCATCAGCACAAAGATGGCAAGAAGCCTGGGTACCAAGACAGAAAAAGACCCCTGAATGAGCCACGTCAGACCTAAAACCCCAAACTCTATGGGAGAACAAGTTTCCAAACAACCTGTTGGAGCTAACATGCTTAATTAAAAGGGCCTCAAAGTCATGTGAAGGGCCACAAAATAAGAATTGCTTAAGCATGATTTCAACTTTTCAGTACCATGTTTCTACATTTAAAAAAAAAATGTTTAATACTATCTAATGTGTATTTTCCTTACATATAAAATGAGGTAAAAGCTGTATAGCATTCCATATTTCCATAACTATTCCAAAGGATAATGTTATGTAGAGTATTTACAAATTATTTATACTTACATATAAGTAAAGCCTAATGTTGATTGGTATTAAAAGAAGAAACTAATTTCTTCTATTCCAGGAGATACAATGAAGACTCTGGTTGGAATTGAAGAAAAAAATATAATCAATTTTTATTGAATGTCTACACTCCACAAACTCAGGTAGGCACTTGATTGTGTTATTTGTTTTCTTTTTGTTGAGTTGTATGAGTTTTTGTAGATCTTGAGCAAGAGACTCTTGTTGACTAGATGGGGTAGAAATAACTTCTTCCATTCAATAGAGTGTCTTTTTATTTAGTAACAGTTTCTATATTTCTGCAGAAATTTTTACATTAATATAGTCCCAAGTGTTTGTATTCTCTTTTGTTTTCCTTTTTGTTGGGGACAAACCTATAAAGATAACTTAAAGCCTTTACTGTAGAGTGATTTACAAATGTTTTCTTCTATGTTTTTTATTGGTTTCAGGCATACAGACAAGTTTTTAATACAGTTTGCATTAATTTTTCTATAGCATCAGGTAATAGTCTGGTTTCTTTCTTTCTTTCTTTCTTTTTTTTTTTTTTTGCATGTAGCCATTCAGTTTTCCTTATACCATTTACTAATGAGACTTTCTTTAATTCAGGGTATATTCTTGTCTCTTTGTCCATATAAGTTATGTAGGCACTTAACTCTATTTCATTGATCTTAACATCTGTTTTTTTGCTCCAGTACCATGTTGTTTTGATTAGTATAGTAATGTAGTATAGTCTGGGAGTGTGATACTGCCATTCTTCTTCTTTTTGTCATAATTATTTTGACTATTTGGGAGACTTTGTGGTTCTAGTTGAATTTTAGTAATTTTTGTTCTATGTCTTTGAAGAATACCATCAAAATGTTGTGTGTATGTAGATAGGTAGCTTTAATAAGTTCAATTGATCAAATCACTTAGATCAATTAATGAATTTTTTATATCCTTTTTATAAATGTACAAAATAATACACCAAACAATTTTCAGAAATTACAGAGCACAGAAGGGGTCAAGTCTATATTAAAGTTTGTCTGACTTTTCAAACCAAGAAATAAAAATACTGCATGATCTTACTAACTTTTGAATTCTATAAACAGACAAAGTCTAGAAACATAGATCATATAGGTAATTTTCAGGGGGCTAGAGTAAAGGTTGGCAAAAGTTACAAATGTCCAGTTATAAGCTAAATAAGCCTTGGATACATAACATGATGACTGTTGTTAACAGTCTATTGTATATTGAACAGTTGCCAAAAGTAACATTCTGGAATGCAAAGAAAAATAATTTATAGTATCATTATAATAATTTATAATAACAGGATTTCTGAACTTTTTTTGGTTAAACTAATAAATAGATTTTAAGTAAAATTTTATAAATATCCTTCAGGGTAAAAAGGTATCTTTTCAATTTATTTTATTTCAAAAATTAATCTCCTAGCATTAAACAACATCAATATTATTTCATACAATTAATGCTCTACCAATAGAAATCCCATTGCTTGTGTTTATTTTAAGAAGTATTACAGAGTACAAAATAAACTAGAACTATGAAAATTGTTCTTCCTGACTGCGGTATTATTATTCAGAGTTACAAGTAGACAAGTCTCTTTGGGAAACTCAGTAGCCTCAGATGGGTACTCCACTGCAATACAAAACTAATCTCTCCTTTTTTGTTTATATTTAATGAATTAATGGAGAAAAGTTTATGAGTGGCCTGATATAATTTTGTATTATTTATGTCTTACCTTATTAAATGCTCATATCCCACCATCTATTGAAATTAGAGTCTGGTCAAAAATGCCCTATGAATAAGATAAAGTTGTGGCAAGTATACAGAAAACACACGTCACTTGTTACAATGTTTGGGGCTGGTCCTCAATAAATGTTCATGGTGTTATCATTTCTGTTGTTATTATTATTTTATTATTATAAGGCACCTTAGGGAAATGATTCC
This sequence comes from Condylura cristata, assembly GCF_000260355.1. Taxonomy (NCBI): domain Eukaryota; kingdom Metazoa; phylum Chordata; class Mammalia; order Eulipotyphla; family Talpidae; genus Condylura; species Condylura cristata. The sequence continues at coordinate 20,243,950 of NW_004567116.1, read as the reverse complement.
CTAGTATTATAAGAGTTTTGTTTCATTGCAGTGGGTATCAACTTGGTATTAGATTTTGTGGTGGCAGTGATAATATCAGCTTATAATTAATCATCTAATCTTTATATTTGGAAATGTTATCTTGTGCAATCCCTACGATGATTACATAAGATGCATTTTATCCATTTGGTAGGGTAAGGAATTGATTAAGAAGATATGTGTTCAAACATCCAACCATTAAAAATTTGTTTTTTATTTTCTTCAAGGCCCAATTGCTTTCCATTTCTTATTTCTCTGTTATGTAAAACTCCTTTCAAATCCTTGGGAGATTAGTCAATGGGAAACAAATTTACAGAAGCCCTGAACTCAACAGTTTTCTAAAGGGACATCCTTATCACCACTAAAGAAGCATGTCACTTTGCCGGACACTGCTCCCATCTCTTAAGTAATCATTTGGTTCCACCTGACTATATCTCCACTTGAGATATTTATCTTTTATTTTGATTAATTGTCTTCTAGTACAGAGAAGCTAGCCTATACTATGGGAAATGCTTCTAGTATGTATTTTTACTTTTTAATGACCCTAGCTAGAGATCAAAAGGTTTCTTATTAGAGATATATTTATACCTTATTGTGAAAAATAACTTGAAAGTAAGTTTTTGAGTAGATAAATATTTTCAATTATTGATAAACTCAGATGAAGCAATACCATGCTTGATTAATGTTTGGGTTTGTTTTCTAAGAAATCTAGTTAAGTTTCTGTGTAGCTTTCATATGTTACATAGGAAACCTGCATTGGAGCTTATGAACTCATGAGGCTAACAAATCAACTCAAACTCTAACATTTTGTGGGGCTGAGTAGCTTAGGCAGTGGGTACCACACATTAGAGAAAATTTAAAGGTTGCTATTCTTCAATTGTGTTTTTCCCAGTGCTTTAGTGAAGGTAATGTCCAAAGGAACCTCTTTGGAAACTGAGGTATAGGGATTATGTTAAATTAATGACAAAATTTCTTCCAATTCTTTAGAAATTATTCTCTAAAGTATTCCAAGGAAGTTTGGCACCTGTCTTCTTTCAATATATGCCATTGTTGAAGCCAAGTTTCAATGATAGTCACTTTTTTATTAAGTAAACAAACATTAACTTCACAGACTCTGATAAGTATATCCATATGAATGCATTTCAACCCAAAGTGAGTGTTTATTTTCTTCTTCCTCTGTTTCCTACCCATAGAACTTATTGACACATAATCTCTCTAGTTTCTGCCATTACAACATAGGGAAGTCCTGAAATTCTTTCAGAACACAAGGTTTCCTCCTGTGTCAGACTTTTTACTGATCTTACTAGGACATACTGAGAGCTGACAATTGTTATGAATCTAGCAACCATGAGAAATAGACTAGGTTTTTTTTTTTTTTTTTTAAGATTTATTTATTTGTGCATACAGAACTGGGGTACAGGCCAGAGGCTCAGGGGTGGCGAGAGGCTTCACCAGAGACAGAGTGGGGAGCAGAACAGGCAGATCGACGAAGTACACTGCTGAGGGGAGCAGCGGGCGGGTCAGAAGAGGTCTGCCGCGCCATGTGGTCACCTCCGGGGCAGGCGGGAATCGAACTCATGCGGAAGCGGCTTTAGATTCTCAGTGCTGTGCTTTAACCCGCTGCGCCACCAGGGAGGGCCTAGACTAGGTTTTAATAAGAATAGATATCCCTTATAAACTAACTGTCCATCCAAGGTTATCAAAGTGTACCTTCAAAAAAGGAAAACTGACTGTATTTAAACACAGGATAGCAGGCTTCTTTCAAGGCCAGGGAGGGAAATCTCTAAGAAGTTTAGTTTCAATATTTTCAGTTTCATATAAACCCACACAGAAATTCCAATTCTAAATCTCACCACTCCATCCCGTCCTAAAAATTATTCTATTTTGTTGTTCTTTTTAAGTTATTCTATATTATTGAGATAACATTGCCAGCAGGTCTGTTCCCAGGAATCTAGCTGAAGAAGGCAAAAATGTTTATTCAAAAGGATAGATGTATTCCTGTGTTCAATAAAGCAGTGCCATAATCAAGTTATGGAAGTGACCCAAGTGTGTAATGGATGATGAGTGGACGATGGAGATGTATGTATGGTATATATGTATGATGGGATACTACTCAACTATGGCAAAAGACAAAAGATGAAATCTTGTCATTTGTGGCAACCTAAATGGAATTGGAGGAAATACTGCTAGGTAAAATAAGTCAGAAGGAGAAATTCCTTCTGAATGATTGCATTCATATGGGGATTATAAGGAAGCAGACAAAGGAATAGACAAAACTAAAACAAAGCAAATCCTAGAAATACAACTGCCAAGTTGAGGGGACCCAGTGGAACAATGCTCTGTTTTGTACATGAGCAACTGGTGTGAATTTGAAATCAACTTTGGTTTTATTTTACAGCCCATGCAATTAAAATTTATATCTGATTTTTCACTAAGGTCATCTTTCAACCCAAAATAGAAAAGAAGAATTGTCTAGAATGCCACAGAAACCATGGTTCTGTGTTTTTGAGTTGAACTGAAAATTAAAAGAATGAAGCTTAAAAGAATGAAGCTTATCCTTTTTTTTTTTATTCTACAAGCTCATCAGTTTTCTCCTATAATATGCACATGTCTAAAGTAGTTGTAGTAATTATTGCTGTCCTGTTGGTTAGGTGTGGTAACTTTACATGCTAGAGTACCTGCTTAGTTGGCATTTCAAAACACACTAAACACATGGTAAATTTGTCAATTAGAATGTGACTGTAGCATGGATTATAAGTGTGGTGACTTAAACCATGTCCACCATACTTATTTAATACAGACTGATTTTTTTTTAAATAATGGTTTCTTTTTTTAATTTCATTAAAGATAAATTTTGAATAAGTAAGTGAAGTGAGGGAGCACCAAGTTTAAAGCCAGTTAAAATAAACATTAGACAATCTCTTTAATGTATTTATAGAAAATTGGAAGAAAGCCACTTGAAGAAAAATCAACGTGACACACTTAAAATTAATCTTGAAATATGTATCTAGCAATCATTTAATAAAATATATTTAATTAGAAAAGGAAACATGTCCATCAATTATTTGACATTGTTTCTAACCATAAGTGAGATCTAGGTCCCAACCCTTTGAAATTTAACTAGACTCAATGATTTCCTTGTAGCATATCTTCAGTGTTAGTCCATATCTTCTGCATATCTTCAGTGTTAGTCCAGAAAATGTCACCCAGCTTCCGTGTGATTCTTGGTCACTAGTTATTTTTATTGCAGACCTCTCTATGCTCATGTCCTTTTCCAAGCAGTAGACTATGCTCATTTATTCTCAAGTTGTGGGTCAGGAGTTTTTGTTGTTCTATTCCCTCTTCTCTTTTAGGTTAATCCTGTGTGCCTGTGTCTTTGGAAGTGGAACTTCTAGTATCCCTGCTTCTTGCACTCTCTGCCTTGTACCTATGGTTAATTTTGGTGGACAGGTGGACGTTGTCACTCCCAAAGTCACTTAAAGCTTTTCCTTTGTATAATAGAGGGAAGAGTTCAGGCAAACTGGTGATCGTGACCTGCTCTCAGCACCTGCTGGTCACGCAACTCTGAAGCCTCCCATCACTAAAGGAAACTTTTTCAGGTTTCCTGCCCTGCACTCAGTCTTTCCTAGGAGACCCTAACAGGGGCCCTAGGAAGAGTTGGTAAGAGCAAACTTGTGTGTCTATTTGCCAGTTGGATATCTTCTTTGAATAAATCACAGAGATTTTAAAAAATTATTTAAAAGTATTTAATTCTTTACAAGCCCATTTAGAAAACTGGGTTATTTATCTTGGTCTTGAACTTTTAGTGTTTTTTATACATTTTAGATACAAATCCCTTATCGTACATATGATTTGCAAATGTATTCTCCTATCCTGTAGATTGTCTTTTAACTTCTTGATGGTGTCCTTTAAAGCACAAAATGTTAATGTTAATGAAGGCCGATTTATTTATTTATTCTTTTTTACTTATGCTTTTGGTGTCAAATCCAAATATTAATCAAAGGTCATAAAGATTTGCTCCAGTGGTTTTTTGTTTTTTTTTTTTTTTTTGTATTTTTATTTTTAACTTTTACATTGAGGACTATGATCCTTTCGAATTAATTATTGCATGGGGTGGGAGGTAGAAGTCTAATTCTTTGTTGCCATGTGAATATCCACATAAGCTGATTTTTTACCATGATACTAAAGCAGTTCAATTGAACAAAGATAGAATTTTCACAGCATGCTACTGATGCTGACTGGTGCAATTGGACATCCATTCTCGAGAAGTGAACCTCAGCCTTACAGCACACATAAAATGTGAATCACAATGGGTGATAGATTTGAATTTGAGATACAGAATTCAAAAGAATTTAGAAAACATTTTTTTTTAATTTATTTTTACATCATTCTTCATTATGTGCCTTTTTCCATCTCATTTGTAATCCCCGTGGACTTCCCATCACCAATTCACCCATGTGCCATCACCATAGACCCATGTACCTTTTCCACCCCATTTTTTGATCCCATTCCCCACTCTACCCCTGTGAAAATATCTCTGCTAGGTAGTTGCTCATTGTTTTTTTGTTTTTTCTTTATTACAATTGCTTTTTAATTTACCCCCCCCCATGTCCCTTATGCTCCTGCTGTTAGTGAAAGAAACCATCCTGTATTTTTCTTTTAGAAAATATTTTCCAAACACCTTTAGAATAAATATATAGGAAATAATATTTGGGATCTTGAGCTGGGCAAAATTCTTTTTTTTATTTTTTTTTACAAAAATATATTTTTATGCATACAGAACTGGGGTACAGGCCAGAGGTGCAGGAGTGGTGAGAGGATTTACCATAGACAGTGGAGAGCAGAACAGTCAGATGGACAAAGTACACTGCTGAGGGGAACAGCAAGCCGGTCAGGAGAGGTCTGCTGCACCATGTGGGTCACCTCCGGGGCCAGGATCAAACTTGCAACTGAAGTGGCTGCAGCTTGGCTCATTTGCAATGCTGCGCTTTAACCAGTTGCACCACCAGGGAGGGCCCTAGGCAAAATTCTTAGATGACAGAAACATGGTCAAGAGTAAAAACTGATACATAAAATTCCATGAAAGTTAAGAAGAATATTCACTCTGTGAGTCTGTCAAGAGAATGAAAGATAGACTGAGATAAAATATTTACAAACGAGACATTTGAAAATGTAATTATGTCTAGGAAATATAGAGAACATTTTAAACTCAACAGTAAAAAAATAACAAGTAGAATAGTTAAGTCCATGGAGGACACTGCACTGAATAGAATATATATGACTAAAAAACCAAATACATTTGAAAATATTCAACATCATTACATCATTATTTGGTAGAAAAATGTAAATTAAGATACAGTGAAATTTCACTTTATTAAATTTGCAAAAAAAAATATGAAGGATACTAATGAAGATACAAAAAAAAAACCCAAAAAAACTAGACCATGCATTTCTGGTGGGGATGTAAAATAGTGCAAATGCTATAGAAAATCATTTGGCAATTTTTTTTTAAAGATTTATTTATTTGTGCATACAGAACTGGGGTACAGGCCAGAGGCTCAGGGGCGGCGAGAGGC